>NW_008796219.1:1972613-2013853 GCF_000699145.1 Aptenodytes forsteri | reverse complement strand
TCGTTGCCCTTCTCTGGACACGCTCCAGCACCTCGACGTCCTTCTTGTAGTGAGGGGCCCAAAACTGAACACAGTATTCGAGGTGCGGCCTCACCAGTGCCGAGTACAGGGGCACGATCACTTCCCTACTCCTGCTGGCCACACTGTTTCTGATACAGACAGTTTCTGATACATGTGCCAATCATGTTACACAAGGCACTATTCTATCTATCCTCATTCTTGTACAGTCTTTTTTTTTTTAATAATGTTTCCAGTTAGGTTTTACATCCTTCTGGTCAATCTTTATCTGTCCCTACCCCAAGGAAACTAAAAACTAAACATGCAAACAGTCAAGAAATGAATGAGTTGCATAGTTAAGCAGAGGCTTACTAGATTAGAGACCAACTCTCCAGTCCTTTTTCATGTACATAGCTCTTCCTGCATAACTTAGCATACCATTTTTCATTATTTTCCTCTTTGATACCAGTTTGTAACATCATCGTTGGCTTGGGTTTAGGTCTTTTAGATGATAAGTTTCTCAGAGCTGTGGTGTGACACTTTATTTGTCTGCAAAGAGCTCTGAGCACAGCTACTGCAAAATCAAATGCCAAATCACAAATCTTTTCATGGTGAAGTATAGTTTAAACCTTCTAGAAATTTCAGTTCCAAATAAAAAGAACATCAGGCCAGTGAAAGGAAATTGGGCAAGATTGCAGCAACAGGACTGAAAAAAGAAACGCACCTGAAGCAGTTCTGTGTGGGACCCAGCACAGCAAGATATCTCTTGAACTTGTTGGAAAGATGCAGCTTGCCCCTCATTTCTTGAGGACTAGCCCTCTCTCAAAATTTTTTTTCCGCAGGAAAGTAAATTTAAGAAGCAGTCTACCACACACAAAAATCAACCAACATCAAACAGTGATGTAGTCTATTGGGTTCACCTGCAAACACAAGCTGAGGTGACTCTCCGGGCATCTACTGGGTTTAAGAAGAGCTCCCCCAGAGCTGCCTCCATCTGCTGTGGCAGCAGCAAGAATAGGTCTCCATTCTTTCTCCCTGTTATAGAAAAGGATTCAATTCCTTGATGTCAATTACTATAAAGAGGCTGAAAATTGTGTAATTTCTGAGAATAGGCCTTCAATGTAACCTTCCAAAACAGACTAATAGTCTGGAGGCTCCAATTTTCTTGAATTTTCAGTGATTTAGATCATATAACTTTGCTACCCTACAGTTGTTGGAAGAAAGACTCATCTCATTCCTCCAGAGCATGAGACATTCATGGATCATCTTATATCGCTCTAAAACCATTGAGGAAACGAAGTGATGGGATGGTAAGAGGACTCCTTCTCTGCCCACTGATACAAAGTCTCACCGTGCACTATCCAACAGGATCGTTTTCCTTCCATGGCCACTTTGTCTAAAATCCCCATTCACAGCTACCTGTGCCTGATCTCAAACTATCACAAATAAATTCTCCTTTTGTTAAAATATTTACAAAATAAATCAGTGTGTTTTGTATTACGTTAGCATCTTGTCTTACCTGAGGACAGAGTCCAATATTAGCAACAGTCCTCATATGTAAAACATTTGTACAAATGCTGGAGTACATAAAAATCTAACTCTGCTGATTAATCCACAGTACATAGGATAATCTGGCAGATTTCTTATGGAAAAAAATAATATGGTGCAATAAAAAATTGTGTTCTGCAAAATTCAAGGAAACAAGGAAAAATAATTTGGGGGAATGTTTAATTCCCAAAGTTACATAATTTGATGTATTTTCTGTCTTTCTTTCGTCATGTGCATAACATGTAAATCCCACACTCTGAATACGTACCCATAGATTCAAATAAACCAAACATGAAAAAGGGCTTCCAAAGTTATGAGCTGACTTTCTTCAGAGTACCCTAAGAAATGCATTTACAGCATATCTAATGGTTTAGCAGAGCTGGCAAGATCTGGGGAGATTGCAGTAAATTGCAAAAGGGATGATTCCTTTATTATTCCTTATTTATCCAGAATAAAACTCAGATTCTGCCTGCAGTTGGGAGGCACAGGAAACTGTTATTTTAATTACAAGTATGGATTTAAATCTATTTATATTACTTTAATTGTAAAATAAAATTTATTAAAAACGCGTTGCAAACCTCCATGTGCACAATTGTACTTCGGCAATCCTCTCTCTGTTTAGTTCAAGTCAACTTGCCACAGGTTTCAGCTGAACAGAAAGCCAGCTGAAAAGGTTTGAAACTCTGAAACTTTCATTTAGCTGAGATGTGGCCACGGAATGAGATCCTGCTATCAAATGCGATGGCCTTGCAGTTGAGCTAGTTACCGTCTGTCAGCTGCAGATCCAGCCCCTGAAGTGTGCCGAAGTGCGCCGAAGTGCAAAATGAAACACCTTGGCCACCTCCAGTCCTGCTTTAGTGATTTAGCGCTTCCCTGGGCATCTTCTCAGGTTATTGTCTGTGTGGCAGGAGGTGATGAAGGAGTGGGGACTGCTGTGAAAGGAGGCCTGCTAGGAAGAGGGGGTGGTTGACCTAGACTCTAAAACCGCTCATCCTCTCAACAGTAGCTGTATCAGCTTCAAGGCCCGTGTCCACTGATTAAGTAGAATACATACCAGTAAGTTAAAGGAAGAGGACAAGGTTTCTTTTCATCTAAATGAATGCTCTGCCATTTCAAACAATCCTGTATTTGTCCTTCTAAACAGATTGCAAATATACATTTCCAGCTTGAGTCCAGCTTAAAATTATTTAGCTCATTCCTAAATTAAAACAAATGCTGACCAAGGACTCCTGTGCGTGTTCTCTATTGATTTTACTCAACATTCTTCTAGGTATATATCTTTTCAAGGTATACCTAGGTATATATCTTATCTAGGTGTATTTATTTTCAAAGAAAACCTTTTCATGGTTCTATAAACAAAGTTATGATCCAGATCAAAGACATCCAAACATTTAGGACTGTTCAGGTATTGAATCTGGACAAGAAACAGAAGGACACCAGTTTTCCACTTTACCTTTTGCTTCAAGCCTGTTCTTCATCCAAGTTCACAGTTCAGTGGAGGAGGCAGGAGTGCCGCAAGGAACTTACGGTATGTGGTGTGTCTGGCCACGGGTAAGTGCTGTGTTTTGTGGTAGGTGTATAGGATGTAGCATGATAAGGTCCTGTGCATAACTGCAAAACATAAACATTGCCTGGTGCAAGTATTCCCATTATTAAGAACCCCATGATGTTCATCTCCTGCAGCCTTCACAGCCTTCCCTAGCACTTCTGTTTGTTGTGACTAACCTCAGAGACATAGCTGGAGACAAACTGACGGTGTCTGAACAGTCCGGATTACACCTTTGCCACTATGACCAAGGATGAAACATAAAGCAAAGACAACAAATTCCATCAGAGCAGGAAGTAAACACGGGTGGTTCTGAGTGAAATCAAATGGGATGGTGCAGTGGAAACACAAAATACTCAAACATAAATGGATGTATTCCATAAGGAGAAGTGTGCTGCATAGAAACAAATCCATCAGAAGTAAGAGCCAAACCAGTAGCTGAACGAGGAGGTGAAAATGAAATCAGTTCAAGAAAGACTCTCAAAAAATAAAAACCACAAGGAATGAGGTGAACTGGAAAGCTCCCAGACTGTGGAAGGAATAAGGTGTAGCTGTGATGATGGGGTTTTCAACTGTGTGGAGGATGTAAGAAAAATTCATCAGGAATAAAGTGAAAGGTCACATGGACTATTTGGATTAATTATAAATAGTCAGGATGGCTGATGTGAGAATCATTTTAATGAAGTCATAGGGACTAGATACTGATTTTATACAACATTTTGCTTTTCAGGCTCAAAGATTCTCAGTGTGCTTAACGAAGTAACTAATTAATTATTGGTAGTACCTGCAGATAGAAAGAGCCACGTGATACTGCAGTTAAGTAGAGGGGTGCTAAGATATTTGGTAATAGCTTGAGCTATTTGAAATGGTGTAACATTTCAAAAGCACTCACAACCTTTCAGAGTCATAATTCTCCTTATCAGAAGTATCTCAGAGCCAGTTTTACAAACAGATGCTGGTACTAAGGGTTCAGCCACATGACTCGGCTATGGCAGCTGAACCTGCCAGCACTTGTCCTGTGAGCTGCCGTGACTGTCCAGGTGCATGCTCCTACCCTGCTCCAAAGAAGAGGTGATGCAGCCTAGTCTGTATGTAGTTTACAGCTAAGGCGTGTTGCTTCATTATGAGGGCAGGCTGACACAAACAATGTCCAGCAGCACAATACATCTCACCTAACTTTAACCCCCTAGCAGCTCCCTCTGCAGCCAGTGACTCATCCCGCCTTTACACAGATTTGGGTATGAGGCATGAATCACTTCTGGAGCTACCTGTATTTCACCGCTGATTACAGAGGGGGACTAGATGACTAGTTTAAGCTAGACTACTAACCTTTGGCTGGTTAAACTTAGACAAGAGCAATCCCACCCTCAACTGATGTTTGTAACTTGTAACACTGTGAATGCAGTGTCTGTCTGAAGCCATAAAGCCTACTGGGATTTTCAGAGAGGGGCTGTCATTTTTTTCAGTCCTTTATTGAGATAAAACATTTCGGTCAGAGTGGCTACTGTTTCTGAAAATCCCCACCAAGGTGTGGCTGGAAGAAGCTTCAGTTTAGTGAACCCAACATTTGTCGAAACGGAAGTTCCCCAGAAGAAACGCTGCAGAGCCAGCATGCTCATTGGCAGAAAGTCCTGACGACGTGTCAAAGGACGTCGGGTGCCTCCAGGCTAGGTGGGGCGCGGGAAATGTGGCATCACAGCGGTACCCTAACGTCGAGAGGAAGTGCAAAATGTGTGCTTACTTCTTTAGGAATAGGCAACTTAGTTAAAGATAAACTTAACATTTGGCATATTAATTAACTTCCATGAGTGCGGCTGTCTAGAACAAGTTCTGCATTGTCTGCTCCCTTCAGTCTCTTTTCTTGAGGTTATTTTAAACTCTCAATCCGCAGTTTAAAGTGGTGCTAACTGAGCCGTGGTGACATTTGGTATATCCCTTTGATAGAGCACAACAGAGAAGACAAATCTGAACAATCAAGAGGTGTGCTCCTATCTCAGAAAAGAGCTGGGTCTTAAGCCAAGAAAATGAAGCAATTGCTAGAAAGGCAAGGAAAAGCAAGGCAAGGATTGATTACAACCACCTTTGTATGTTTTCAGAATGAAAGAGGAAAGAGCAGTTTGTGAAAACAATAGCAAAGGTGTTGAAAATCAGTGGGGGAAGGACATATGAGTCATTAGTGTACATAAATCTAGATATCTAAATGATAAGGCTGGTCAAAAAATTTCCAGCAAAACTATTTCATAATGAAACTTGAGTTTTATTGAGTTCATGTTTTTCACAAAAGTACTGAATAAAATCTGCCCCCCCCCCAAAAAAAAAAAAAATTTTTTTTGCTCTCCAACAAAATTACAAATCTGTGAAAATCAACATTTTTTTGCCAGGAAGAACAACTCACAGGTCAAAGCAAAACATTACATACATAGTAGAGGAAGCGCGTAGTAGAGGAAGCAGTATGCCCAGAGTATCTGGCGCACACAGAAATAGGCTCATTTTCAGGGTGGGGTTTTTTTTGGGAGGTGGGGGGGAATCATGGAAAAGTTGAATATAATTAATTATTACTTGTTCTGCTGAACTGTAAGGAGGAAGAAATAGATTGAAAGTGCATCCAATGTGTAACAACTTTTTTTTTTGTTACCGGTAAGGGCCAGAACTCCTGTGACAAGAGTTTTAGAGAGCTCTCATGAAACCATTAATGCAAAACATTCTGTACTAGCACTACTGACTGTAGGCACTGTACCCCCTTAATCTTAAAATTTCAATATATACATATACTTTCTGTAGTCTATTAAAATTAAAGTTTAATATTTGTTAGCATTCCAGTCAGCCAAATATGTTATCGGCCATTAGAGTGCTATATAAAGATTCATTACTTTCTCCAGAAAAATTGTATACACTTATTTCAGTGGTAATGCACTGAAAAGGAAGCTTTCATTTGAACTCTAAAATTGGATAATATCTTAATATGTGAATGTACAACTACTGCAGCTGTTAATGTGTAACTAAGTGAAAGATACTTTGGAACAATAGTTTGAGTCTGCAGTTTTCACAGTTGTGCTACAGTCAAAAACTTGTGATTTACATGTGCTGTGATAAAACATCTTAAATACAGTTTGCAGCAGAGAAGGAAGTAAAGGCAATTTCACTTTTAGCTATCTTTTTTTCTAAAAGGTGTAAGTCCCCTCCCTAGCTATCTCTTTATCCCTACTTTTATGAAAGGCAAGTCTGTCGTGAAACGCTCTTAAATCATCCAGGAACCCTTGTAACATCCTCTCAAATTATTAAGCAATGCTATCTTTATTTCCAAGTAGAAAACTGAAGCAAAAAGAAATGAAAATTCCATCAAAATGGAGAAATCACATGCTGATGCTAAAGGGAAAATTTTTTATCTCTGAAAGAGAACTATAAAGGAAAAACAGGGAAAAAATAAAAAAAAAGGAAGGAAGGAATTGCAGGCAACATCAGGCTGAAATAAAAGTGGCTAGGAAATAGAAATCTGTAAAATACCTTAAAGCAAAGCCTCCTATGACCTGTTGGTAGCTCAAGGGTGTCATACACCCAGCTCTCCTCCCTGAGAAATGATACTCCTCTGCTAATATTGCTTAAAGTCTTTCTTACATGATTTTCATAAACTGTTTATGAACTCATTATTTTACACTTCACTCCTAAATTTGTCCTTCCCCAGCAGTCTTCCCCCCTCATATCTGACCCTTTGGTTTGTCACTGTGCTTATTATGAAAATAAGGCTGCTTGCAAGGTTACACAACACTCTCCATGGCATACGCTAGGCGTACCTGAAAGTCATGCACTGTGTTTGCCTGAGGTATTAGCTGCTCCTCCCATAAAGGGGCAGAGATTGCATCTGTTTGCAGATGAAATCTATATTATTGATTTCTAGCCATCAAGGTTCATGCAGATGCTGTTTGCTGAAACCCCAAGGCAAAGTATGAATTGCAGCACCAGAGAGACACCAGCCAATTTTTCTTGCTTCTGCCATTTGCTTGCACTAGCACATATATCTTTCATTTTGACTTTCTGCTTTGGAGACATGTCTGCGTTGTATTTCATATAAATATGTTTTGTATCCTGAGATTTTCCTTGCTCTTCTAAATACACTAGTCCTCCATACTCTAGCAGTCTGTCAAAGGTGATCAAAGAAGGACCTGAGAGGAAATAGTTTAAAAGGGAATTGCTGATCAAAGGAATGGAAAAAACATTTTGACCAGAGATATGTGATGTTATGTCATGGGAGGATTAGTAGAGAGGGAATAACGGTCTATTTTATTATTAAAATAAAGGCTTGTAATAATAGGTTATTTAAAAAGACTTTAATATCTCTTATTATTGTCTAATAAAAATTAACCAGTCACTTTCTGATAGTTTTTCAGCTCCTTTCCGCAGCTCTTCAGACCTATGGGCTCTTTTCTCTTTGGTATACATTTAATTCTTTCTCTGAAGTCTCTTGAACTGGTTACTTTTGAAGATAAGACACTGGACTGAATGGATCAGTGTTTTTATTTTATTGGCTTTAGAAAATCCACACACGTTCCGAGGAAGAAAAATTGACTAAATGGACAAAGATTAAAAGCTGTGAAGGGCAAAACACGTAACTGGGACAACTTTCAGTATTTGTGTGAATCCACCAGGAAGCCGCCTACTTTGCACCAGGCTTTGTGCCGTGGGAAATGCATCCACACAGCTCGGATCCCACCCAAAGCTGTCGGATGGTGCTCTCTGCACCAGCACAGGAGTGCCTTCAAACGCCGCGTCCGTAAGTGCCCACGCTGCTTGACACGGCACAAACACAAACCAAAAATATATTAGCGGCAAAAGCAGTTTACATTCTAAGAGATGTAAAGAAATGACAGACAGCTACAGTAAAGACAACAAGCACAAGTTAAAACAAAGCCAACATTTTCAAAATACTGCTAGATATCTTAATCTATAGTTGGGCAACTTAATTACTCAACCACAGTCCTCATTAAAGGCATTAACGGTTGTGAAAGTTCTCCAATTCAGAAAAAAAAACCAAAGGAGAGGTCACTTTTTTTTGCCTGACTACAAGTGTAAGACCAAGCTTTGCAAAAGTAAGCAGGGATTTTTAATAGATATGATTCAGAAAGGCCAACTTCAGACATGTCTGACAGTCCAGTTTTGCAGAAATGCCGGCTAGGAACCCACCCCTTCTTGGCAATGTGTCTCCTGTAGTTAGTAATTCAAAATGTTGAAAATTTTGGTTTAGATTCCTGATTATAAATACCACATTTGAAAATATAGGCTCAACATGCACTCAATATTTAGATTTCACAGTAGGCTTTCACTATTCTTTCAACACTTCAATATTAGCAGTGCTGGAGGGAAAGTACATTATATCACCAAATGATCGTATTTGAACCTAGCTTTAAAAAAAATCAATAAGAGCACAGTTCACAATGACAAATGTTTCCAGTCCCTTTTTGATAAAGATTCATTCTTCTAAGAGATACAAGCACACAACAGAATTATGAAATACATCAACATTTCTCCTCTCTTCTTTTATCGCCTTTTATTTTGTTATTTTTGGCAGACCTGTTTGTAAACACACATCCCTCATCCAATTTCTGATCTATCAACCAATAAAAAGTTAATAAAATCTGAACATACTAGCAACAACCTGAAACATAAAACAGGGCTACATATGGACTCTTCTCCAGAATTAGAAATACCTGTCACTACCAGCAACCTGAAACATAAAACAGAGCTACATACAGACTCTCTTTCCTTCTCTAGAATTAGAAATGCCTGTCACTTTATGGAGAGCAATATGGAGCCATGAAGTAATAGATGAATAGGCAGAAAGAGAGGCAGACACATAAATAATTTTAAAACATGATTAATGTTCTAAATCATTAAATGATGATTTTATCATGACTTTATCATACCTCTTTCCATTCAGTTGTATGCTTTGCCCATTAGGAGCAATTTCTCTTCAGAATTCCTCAGTGACTCTCCTAAGAGAGTTTCACCACTGTGAAAGAAGAGCTGACAGACCAATTACAATATCATAGATTTCCCCTAATTAACACTGTCTGGTTAGCAATTAAAATGAGTATCACAACACAAACATTTCTGGAGTTTGCAGACAATAATGATTTAATAATCATTGTGATATGTATAGCCACTTCCACATGTGTTTACATAACAGAAGCACCAAAACCTGCTGAAGTGGAAGATGATCAAAGTCATGTTCCTAACTAGGCAATAAGCCAAAGAGAAAGGGCAAATTGATAAGCTCTTCACAGTATTCATATACCCCTTAAATACTAACTAATCATGGGATTACTAAGTATTGGTATGGAATACATCACACTGGCAAGACAATCAAAGCTTTTATCTCAAAACTATCAAAAAATGAAATTTTCATCTTAGGAAAAGAAAATTTTTACTATGGAAATTCAGGCAATCCTGAATATGAATGGGTTTTATTTTAATTTTGTACAAGACCAAAATGCTGGAACCACTGAAACATTTGGTTTCAATGATTTTGAAAGGTTTAAGCTGACAATTTTGAGAGCTTTCTTCTGAAAAGCAGCAGCACAATCTATGGCCACTGAGGCTTCTAACCTCACTATCACTTCAGTGAAAGGAGAATTAGGACTGCAGTTTGATTTTTTCAAGAGAAATAGAAACACATGTAAAACCTGTTCTCTGTAGGGGACAGTGATGACTAGGACTAGATGGCAGAATATTGGATTTGGCATTGTAGGGATTCCCTCAGTGTCCTATGAATCAAAATGAACTTTACACACTCATCAGTCGAGATGCTGGAAACATAATGTTGAATGCTCTTCTCTAGAGTCACATAAGCCATAGACCTACCTAATAGTGCTCTTCTGAGGACAACTGGTTTTGCTGCAATTGAGCTACCATGACCCTAAGAACATGCAGCAACACAAATGGGTGCTGTCTCAAAAAAAAAAATTTTTCTTTTATAGTTACTAATAAATGTACCTTGTCAGTTTGTCCCTCCATTTGTTCCATGATTCCCAGTATAAAGAGTTTATCCAATCCTTAGTCTTTGCTTAGGGCAGGAAATGTGAAATGGGAATATGGCCTTTAAACTCCACAGTTACTCAGTTGACAACTTCCCTGACCCTGCAAGATGTTTTCAAATTCTTTTTTGCTCTTCCAAAGGAATGTAGGATTTGATGTGCCCTTATCACAGTAAAAAATCATCATTTCCATGGCACAACAGGAAATGCATCTAAATGTCTTTGAGGAGTTTGGTTTGATTTTCTCTGGGATATTCAAGAATCCCCTCCACAGTATGTCAACATGATGCTTTTAACATTCCCTTTACTCATCGGTACTTTGCTTAACCAATTAAAGGCCTCGTATGCATATTCACTGTAAACAAGGAAAACGAGCTGTACAAAACCTAGGTGCAAAGCCATACAGTGCTTGCTTGCTATGTTAGAAGCAATCTCATTTTCCTTTCTTTTCTAACTAAGAGGTGATTTATCCTGATCTTACTGGAACAGTCACTATTTTTTGTATCCCTTGGATGCAGAAAATTCTCCTGAAAACCTGAAACATGCTGGCCCTTTATGTTATCAGTGAAAATTTAGACCATCCAGCACCTTCCAGGCCGGTCTTTCAATGCAGCTGTTCTGCTGGTGCTGCTGCTGCAGGCCAGGGGCTGTTGGGAGCTGCCAGGCATCGCTCATGGCACAGTAGGTTAGCTGCAGCTGCATGTACCTGGTTTGTAATGCTTGTTGTAAACCCTTTAGTATGAAACAGTTAAGAAAATGTCCATTGGCAGAGGGCAAACACAACTAGCAAATGTTTCCTTCAGCAAGAAGATGGAGTTCTTGCCCAATCCTCTTAAAATTCAGTGAAGTAACCCTTCAAAGAAGGGATTTTTTTATCCCTTTCCTGTGAGAAACTGCAAATATACAAGTTCACCACACCCCAAAGCAAATTTAGAGCCTGTGTTATTTGGCTGGAGCCATTTTTAGCTACACAAGAGAAACATGATTTCATAATGCCGTCATTTATTCACTGTCTCTTAGCAGCCCCAGCTCATGAAGCAATTTAGGTCACCCAGATAACTGCACTCAATCTCTCTACCAGCCAAGCTGGTGTTTAAGAAGAACTCACCATTAATCATGCTATATAATATTCAGGTATGTGCATGTGTTGTGGTTTAACCCGGCAGGCAGCTAAACACCACACAGCCGTTCGCCCACTCTTCCCCCGCCCTGTGGGATGAGGGAAAGAATTGGGAAAAAAAAGTAAAATTTGTGGGTTGAGGTAAAAACAGTTTAATAGGACAGAAAAGGAAAGGAAAATAATAATAATAATAATGATGATAACAGAATAGACAAAATAAGTGATGCACAATGCAATTGCTCACCACCCGCTGACCGATGCCCAGGCAGTTCCCGAGCAGCGGTCACTGCCCCCCAGCCAACTCCCCCCAGTTTATGTACTGAGCATGACGTCACATGGTATGGAATAGCTGAAAAGTCCTTGACTAGTGTAAGCACTACTTAGCAACAACTAAAACATGGGTGCGTTATCAACATTGTTCTCACCCTAAATCCAAAACACAGCACTGTGCCAGCTACTAGGAAGAAAATTAACTCTATCCCAGCCGAAACCAGGACAGCATGTTACGGTGCAGTCAGTGCAGTGCACAAACATGTACATACCAGCCATGGCTAATTAATAGGAGGCATGTAAAATAATTAAGCAATAAAATACAAGGCATTCCAAGGAGATCAGTGATTTTTTGGGAAGTTTTGCAAAGTCTGGGAACAACAACAGAGAGCCTTGAACAACACATGGAGTGCAAAACTATTCACAAATTGCACTGTTAATCATCTTTCATATCTTAGATAAAGTTGCATAGATACATGTAAAAATTATTACCATGTTTATACACCTGCACGGATCTCTGAGCTTAGCTCCCATGGATATCACTGGCGTGCCCCACACTGGCACCCCATACTGCCGGGCCACCAGCTTAGGTGCCTGTTGCACTAGGTCCCCATGCAGGAAAACCACACCTGCCCCAGAGATATCTCTATGAGTCTGCAAGAAGCACATGTCACCCAGCTCAGCAAGAAATAAAAGCTTTTTCTTCCACAGAATTCAAAGCCTGAGGACTGGAAGGACCATCTTCCATTACTGCCCCAGTGACACATCAGTCTGCAGAAAGCGTGTCACCTTGTTGCGATGGCACACGGAGTCAAAGGTGATTTCAGCCAGGGCACAGAGGACATCCCCCAGAGGGTAAGTGATTGAGCAGGGCATGCAGGTCTGTGTCTGAGTGCCTCTGTGAGAAGAGTGAAAAATTAGTGAGAACTAGTGCCCCTGTGAAGTCCTCATTTCAGTAGGATTGCTTCACCAAGCATTGGGTGCTTAAGTACAGTTCAGGAACCTAGGTTAGGCAAACTGTTTGCAGTCAGAAACTAATTTCCACATAGGCAGATGTTTTCAATAAGAAGTAATATTAGGCAAAGACTGAAAAGTATGTCCTCTCTGCTGTGTGCTGTTAGGGCATTAGATGAGGAAATCCACTGTCTTCAAATATGAAGAGAGGATAGAAAAGAAGATAACTGTTTTATAGTTGGGAAAAGTGGCTTGGAAGTGGGAAAAGAAAGAAGGAGTGAGTCTCAAGACCAGGCAGAAGTACTAGTGTTAACAGGTTTTAGCATGGTATTTTCTACCTTGGAGTATGAGGGAAGTAACTTCTGCGATATATAATCCAGATAGTGTTGGTCGTAACTTGTAATGGACCATTCAGTGTCCACCTCTTACAGCACTTAGTTTGGAAAGCCTCTCTGGTGTCCTCAGAGAGTTTTTCTCAATTGCAGAGCATGATGCATATACTCTGGACTGGGCCATGAACCAGATGCAAGTCTGCATCCTCTTCCTCAGCCAATCCCAGCAACCAGCATGACTTTATTTGTGGAAAGTGGCATTTTGCATCTTATAGTTCAGCAGCCCTCCACTTTTCCTCCAGCAGGTGCTCATCCAGAGCACACACAGATCTACATAAAATGACTGAATTGATCTCACAAGTTAAAGCCTCCAGAATTTCAAATGTGCTCTCCGTGTATTAGTATTAGTCCCTGACATAAGCATTGTAAAGCTCCTTGGGATACCGGATTTGTCTGTTCCCTTACCTAAAGCTCCTGAAGCCATCTGTGTTTTGTCTCACCCTTCCCCAGCCTTGCAAGTTCCTGTTACATAGGACAGTTTGTGAAGCAAGCACCTGGGGCACAGGGCCAGCGCCAGAACAGCTTTGCTGCACATGCCTTTTGGGAAAAGGTTTCATGCCACGCATTGGCAGCACAAATTATGCAAGATCACTTTGCACATCTGTGCTGGATCCTTGAACCAGGAGCCCAGGCAGGGAATAAGGAATGTGGAGGAATTCACCTTGCCTCTGCCATGCCTCCCTGTCTGTGATCAATGCCTGTAAGGTTTTCCTCATCATCCACTTCTGGGCTTTACCAGCAGGATCACAACCCTGCACTTCAGGAGTGCAGACTTTGGCCTGTTCAGAGAGTTGCTTAGAAGAACTATGTGGGATACAGTCCTGGAGGGAAGAGAGGTCCAGCAGAGCTGTTTATTTTCAAAGATCACCTCCTCTGAGCTCAAGAATGGTCCATCCTGATGAGCAGGAAAAAAAGCAAAGGTGGCAGAAGGACTGCCACTCCTCACTAAATCCAAGCATAAAAAGGAAACAAACAGGAGGTGGAAGCAGGGACAGGTAACTCAGGAGAAATACAGGGACACTGCCTGAACATGCAGGGATGGGGTTAGGAAAGGCAAAACCCACCTAGAGTTAAATATGGTGCGGGACACGCAAGGCAACAAGAAGGTCTTCAACAGGTATATCAGCAGCAAAAGGAAGACTGGAGAGATGTGGGCCTGCTGCTGAATGGGGCAGGGGATCCGGTGACAAAGGACAAAGTAGTCAATGGGCTGAGGTACTGAATACCTTCTTCACTTTGGTCTTTACTGGTATTGGCCTTCTGCAATCCCAGGGCCCTGAGACCAGTGGGGAAGACTGGAACAAAAGAGACTGCCTTGCTGGAGGAGGATCATTTAGGGAACATGTGAACACACTGGATGGACACAAGTCCATGGGCCCTGATGGGATGCACCCACGAGTGCTGAAGGAGCTGACCAATGTCACTGCAAGGCTACTTTCCATTATCTTCCAAAAGTCATGGCAATTGGGAAAGGTTCATGAGGGCTGGCAGAGAGCAAATGTCACTATCTTCAAGAAGGGTGAAAAGGAGGGTACGGGGAACTACAGCCCAGGCAGCCTCACCTCAGTCACAGGGAAGGTGACAGAGGAAATAATCATGGAAAACCTTTCCAAACACATGAAGGGCAAGAAAGTGGCTGGGAGTAGTCAGCAAGGATTTGCAAAGGGGAAATCATGCTTGACCTGATAGCCTTCTACAATGAAATGAATGGCTCAGTGGGTGAGGGGGGAGCAGTGGATGTTTACCTTGACTTTGGCAGGGCTTTTCACACTGACATCCCATAACATTAATGACCTAGATGTTGGGACAGAATGAAGTCTCAGCAAGACTGCAGACAATACAAAGTTGGGAGGAGTGGTTGATACACCGGGGGGGGGGGGTGCAGGTTGTGCTGCCATTCAGAGGGACCTGACCTGAACAGGCTGGAGAAATGGGCTGACAGGAATCTCATGAGGAAAAGCTCCATGCACCAGCAGACTCTGGGAGCCAACCAACTGAAAAGCAGATCTGCAGAGAAGGACAGTAGGGGAAACTGGTGGACAACAAGCTGACCATGAGCCAGCAATATGCAATTGTAGCAAAGAAGGTCAAGAACCTCCTGAGCTGCATTAAAGGCGGTGTTGCCAGCAGGTCAAAGGCGGTGACCCTGCCCTCTACTCAGCACTGGTGACACCACATCTGAATACTGTGTCCAATTCTGGGCCCCCCAGTACAAGAGAGACATGGGCATACTGGAGAGAGTCCAGCAAAGGGCCATGGGGATGATGAAGGGACTGAAGCATGTGTCCTACAAGGAGAGGCTGAGACAGATGGGACTGTTCAGCCTGGAGAAGGGAAGGTTCAGGGGGCTCTTATCACTGTGTATAAATAACCAACAGAGGTGTAAAAAAGTGTAGGGGGGTCAGACTAGAGACCTCCAGAGGTCCCTTCCAACTCATCTGTTCTGTGATTCTGGGAAGACAGCAAGAGTAAGAAAGCATACTTTTTAGTCTGTCCACCCGGAGAAGAAGAAATTGGGGTTCCAGTTCACATGGCAGTGTCTATCCAATTAGCTTATCCACTGATTTTAACATAAAGCTCAGAAGAACATGCTTGGCCTATGGTTCTCAGTGAAGTGATGACTATCACTAGCCACAGCTCTTTCAGGCCTTTCCACTGCTGTAATGGAAATGACACTGCTGAAGTGAATGTGACTATAAAATAACTGATGATGTGCTGCTTTGCACAGAGAAAAATAAAGTATTTTCAGAACTAACATCACTGAAAAGCTGTGATGATAAGATTGAAAATCCTTCTGGTAAGAAGCGTATTTGAAAAGAATGCCAAAGCGTGGCTAAAACTGCTTAATTAGACACATTTTGTCCCACTCCGTGGTATTTATTACCTTTGTCATCCAGTGCATTATTATACATTCTGAAGGTCAGACTTCAAAGTCTTGCTTTAGGTTCTTTCATTTGCTCAAAAGTGCCTGGTCTCGATGCCCTCTGCAAATTCCTTCCTGCAGAGGTTTTATCAAGCATTTATGAAATTTATATTTGGCCTGTGATTTTTCTTTTCTAAAGCTGGGGGAGATATGAAACTCATCCAATTTTAATTAGTACTTTAAATGGGTCATTATCATATCTGAAATATCTGAATGAGGTTCTTGGAGCTGGCACATCTTCTCAGAGGGTGGCATATTCAGATGCTTTACATAACATGGTTACAATGCAAGAGGGAGCTCTATAATTTTCCCCAAAGTGGTGCAATGCAGAAGGATGCATACTAGATGAGAACTCCCTGGGGAGACCCAGAGCAAGCAAGTGCCTATCATGTCCACACATTGCAGGGACATTTTGGGTTTTTTGCTAAATATAAAGGGTGTCAACAAAAGAGGCAGAGGCTTGGACTCGTGCCTCACAGCGGAGGCTAAGACGGAGCTTCACTGCCCTCCTCTGCAGTCACTGGGGAAGGAGGAGCAGCGTCTCCCCAGCCTGCCGGTGAGACGCAGCCCAAGTCCCAGCCACCTCATTGCAAAAGTGACTTCTCCTTGCAGCCAATAACAGCAGTGAAGAAACCCTGAAGGAACAGCCCTGACAGCCTTTTCATGTTCCTCCTGCATATTTACATGTGGTTTTCCTCCACTCCTTTTGGCCTTTTCATGGTGTTTGGTCTTTCTTACCTTCCTGCTCTGGATAGAGAAGTAACGTTCAGTGCCAGCCTCTGCTGAGGATCAGACTCCTTTTCAAAGTCCTTTTAAATAACACCAGGCAGTAAGCAAGCCACATCGACTATTATGCCTTACCACCATACCCTGTGATGTCCTTTTTTGAGGAGCTGGATCCTGGCACTCTTATTTTTTACCCATGTTGGATTCCCAGCTATGCTGCTGAAAAGGGTTAAAAATGAACAGGGAGACAGTATCGGTGCAGACAATCTTCCACTACTTGGCTCCTGCCTGCTTATTTGGGTAAAAGAAGTGTGTGATCCCCTAATGATCTTACTATATTCTGTAAAGAACAAGTATTTTTTACCGATGACTACTTATCTCATGTTTAGTTACTGGGTGGCAACCTCCAATATAAAATGCAAGGCTGCATGCAGAGTAAATAGTCTGCTCAGCACAGTCCCCTGCAGCCCTCTGATAAAAGGAAATGTGAGCAGAGGTGCACCTTGACCAGCTGGAGGTTTGAAATGTGTTTGCAGGAGCTCAGGTTGCAGCCTGTGTAAAAGCTTTTCTTGTGTAGTGGTTAGATCAAGCATCAGTGGCTGCTGTTCACTGGTGCATGTGGAATTAAAGCCAGTGACGGGTTAAAAAAAAAAGAAGAGAAAACTCATGGGACAGAGCAAGGAACAAGGGCCGGTTGATGTTATCACTCAGCTGCAAACAGCAGGGCAGGGGAGGGGAGGGAGGGCTGCTTGTCCCAGTTGATCCAGACTGCTGCAGATTCAAAGGGGCTCTGCTTTTCTTTTCACTCCAGTTCCCAGAACAGTGAAACAAGGAAGAAAAACAAGTAGAATAGACTTGGAGGTGGGCAAGGCAAATAAAATACAGTAACGGCAGAGTGTCTTAAAGTGTGCAAGGAGAGGAAACTGTAAAACATGTTCTTACTCAAAACAGATGGTTAGTTTTCCACCTTGAACAGCAATTACCTGTTTCTTCCAAAACAAGTTTAGTAGCATTCATGTTAGGGGTGGTATTGCCTTCCATTTTCTCCACAATTACCTGCGTTAGAATACACAAAACCGGGCAGCAATTCGTATTTCAAACCTGAATCCAGCCAAGCACTTAAACACAGCCTTAAATTGAGGCACATCATTAGTCCCACCAAAGTCAACAAGCTATTGACTTGATTAAAATTTAACAGGTACTTGAGTTCTTTGCTAGACTGAGATCTCCCAGATGCTTTTACTTGCTAATTACCCAAAGTGCTGAACAAATGATGCACCCTATCCTCCTCTCAGGCAAAGTCTGCCTCCTGAGCTGCACTCCGGCTTGGGAGACTCCATGCACACACATCCCGGCACATCACTGCTGAAGCACGTCCTCGCCTGGGGCTGCCTGTGCGGGTTACTGCCCTCTCACCTCCAGCTCATCCCAGCTGAAATGAGTGAAGGGTTTAAATACAGACTGGGCCTTGCTAAGCCAGCTCGCTTTGAGTCATGGAGGCCAAGGAGTCTGTGCTGAGCCAAAAGGTTTAGAAGGATGGTAACTTCTGTCTTGGCAATGATGCTGGAGATGGCAGCCTCTCCATCCCGTGCGCCTGAGCCCCAGGGAGGGGCACGTTAGCTGCCAGGCTGAAAATATCTTGGTAAAAATATAGTGTTTTTTTCATCGATAGTCAAGGGAATAAAACATAGATCGTTCTTTTTCTTGGGCAGAGAATAAATTTACTTGGCTTCATATTCACTTTGTGTCACAAATTGTCAGTGACCCCTAAAACAGAAAGAGTAGATGTGGGCGCCTCTTCTGCAGGTGTAAATGCAGGGCAGAGTCTCTCTGTTGTCAGAAGTCTCCCCTTTGGATTCAAGCCATTAAGTAGAGTCATTATTTCTGTTCCTCCAAGATATTTCATGCTCACATGTACTTGAAAAAAGGAACATTTCCCAACCACAAGAAAATTATTGTAGGTGTGGACCAAAGCGGTAAGTTCTATTCACTCAGAAGGCTGCCTGTATAAAACGAAGAAGGTTGTACAGTTCCCTTAAGCTATACGTGTCCTGGGCTTCAAAGCACATACAGGAAACACACCTACAAAAATATATGGATTTCTGAAGCCTCAGGTTAAAAATGTAATACATGGCTTATTGACTTGGCATATTAAGCTCAGTCTAGTAATTCTGTACCATGCTATGCAATTAAAAATGTCAAGCTGATAGGGGAAATTTAAACTACCCTTCTCAAAGAAATACCAACACCATGACTCAGAATTGGCTTTGGGCACAGGCAAAGTAGGGAAGATTGCTTGGGAAGGTAAATCCGCCATAGGTTAGCAGCGTATATATCACAGCCTTGAAAAATCCTTAAACATGAGCTGAATTCTAGATGCTTTAGTTAGGGCAAATTAATCCAATCTTATAGTAGATGCCTTAATTACTTGTCTCCAGTGACTGCACATGGAGCTGGGGCCTGGCAGTCTGGGCAAACTTCTCACCCCTCCACTGAATTCAGGCACCATGAGTTGCATTGCCTACACGTCTTGTAGTGGGTGCGAAAAAATGTGGTAGCCATTTTTTGTAAATTTTTCAAGTAAGCAATCAAACAGAAAAAAATCCTCCATGCATTGTAGTTTACTCTGAAACTGTTGAGAAAATCTGGATTGTTTCTGTCTTTGGTTATTAAACTTGATTAATATGGCCAAGCAGAAGCAAATGCAGCAGTAAAGTCTTTAAAAAGCACTGTTCTCTCTGTTATTTTCCAAATTACTTTCTTCCTTTCTGACTGTATTACTCATTAGATTGTATTTCAAAGACCACTAATCAGGCTAAGTGCCTGTGGCTTGCCAGGAGAGATGCAGTTTAGGGAGCACACAGTGCACAACCCCATTTTAGCAGTGTGATGAGGTGGGGCATTCCAGGTGCGAGCACGTCCAGGACTCCTCAAAGAAAAAATACATGCATTTCTTCAAATGGTGATTGCAGTGCACTTGCACAAGGCATTCTGGCAGGCAAGAAAGGTGATCCTGGAACTGCTATTCATCTTTCACAGCTGTTAATTCTCAAATCAGACACTACAAGGATTAGAGATGGGATTGAAGAAAGCGCAATGGGAAGTACGGACCTACCTTTGCCCATCAATGCCATGATCTCTAACCTCACTGTAGCTGACTGCTGCTGTACCACCATTCATTCAGTGCCTCCAGGTCCCCATACCAGCAGGTGCCAGTCCAAGATCAAAAGAAATCACAGCAAGCATATCTTTTCTGCACTTACTATAAACATGGAGAGGTATCAGGGCTGTAAAGAAATGTGAATAAAGACAGCTTCTTTAGCTTTCTTCCTGCAAGTTATACCATGATCCAAGGTATTTTAAAGAAACACACGCAGAAAGAAGGATGACCTTCAGCCAGACACCACTCAGTCCTTTGCTTGCGGAAACAAATGCAACGAGGGGTTGCTTGATGTTAGTTGTTTGCTTATCCAGGCACTGTTGAGACCTGTTTGGACTGCCCTGTCTTATTGAAGTAGCCATGGGCTCTGCAGGGCAAAATAATATTAATCTTCAGCACTTCTAGAGTGCTTAACATTTTACCAGGACTTCACAAATATGAACTGAACTGCAGTCATAACATTGATATGTGAAGTAGTGAGCTGACAGTGAGGTAAGATAGCAAACACTGTATTCCCCCCTCTACAGGCTGATAACACAGCCTCACTCAGAAACAACAGTGTCAAAACACGTTTCCATGACCATAAATCTGGACAGTGGTCTGAATGTAGTGTAATGATGCTTTTTATTTGGTAAAAGTCCCTTGGGAAAAACAGCAGAAACATCACTTTCTGTGGGTAAAATGACCTTGAAAAACAGAAGCCTGGTGGGTGCAGAGGAATATGCCTCCCAAAGAGCTTGCAGGAACAAATCAGCCACAAATGAAACAGAATTGAAAGGCAGGGAGGATGATAAGGGTAGAGTTACACTGAAAGATTTGGTCCTGCAAAGATATATGGACATGGTGACTTCTGCACACTGGGGCTGGGGCTCTGCAAAGCTCCTCGGTGACTAGGTCTGGCATTGTCCAGCTCCTCTGGGGCATTACCTGACAGCCAGCAGCTCGGATGCGGTTGTCATAGGGCAGGGGCAGGGGTGGCCCTCAAGACCGTGATGGGGGGGTAGATAAACTGTACCCATGTATGACAAAGACTGAATCATCTGATGAGGGTAAATACCCTTCTGGAAGGTGTTATTTGGGGCAAACAACATGATAGGTCCTTCAGCCCTCTCTGTCGATCCACATCCGTAGAATAAGCAGGGTGCCAGGGTTCACACTGATAATATTTGTTAGTAAGTGCATTGGAACAATGTCTCAGTATTAAGCTACATATTTAAATCTGTAAAGTTGAAAACTGGCAGCTGTCTCAGGTGAGATGTTTCTGTTTTCATGACCTAATCCGTAGTAGTAATGCCCATGAATAACCTGTCAGAAGATGTAAAAGGAGAGACAACTAGTTTAAATTCTGTGGCTTATTACTGATTACAATAGCTGTTTGATCATTGTCTTAAAATTGAATAGTTATTAAAGGCTTCTTTCTTCCTTAATTTTAAGGGTCTACGACTTTCAAAGCTTTGCTGTAAGACCATTTGACTAATTTATCTCAGTAGCTCTGAGGAAAGCACTTTGGATGCAGAACAAGGTGTATGTTAACATTACTAGAGTGCAGTTAAAACCGTTCTCCCCATGTCTATAATATTGAACTCTGCTGCAAGAATAGTGTAGCTTTTTGTTGCTAAGCATAAGAAAAGGCACGCTGTTCAGTAAAACAGGCTGCCTATCCATCACACAAACCAGAAGGAGAACATCTGCATTTTGCTAGGATCGAGGTTTAATCTGGCTCCACTAAGAATGTCTAACTAAGCCTTTTTTAACTTTGTTTGCACTGCAAATGGAATATTCTTGTGTCAACTCAATTAAGCCCTCTATAAGTAAATGCAGGATTCATCAAGTAGTCATCGGGATCTGGTAGACATTAAGTCCCGTGCCAGGCTCCTCATGAAATTAGTCCCCGGTTCCTTAGGGGTTTCCAGACAGGAGTTTGCTTCTGTTTTCTCTCATAGCAGGGCTGGACTGATAGGAAGTGAACAAGCAACAGCTCTTTATCTAAATCACTGAGCTGCTGCACCAGCATGGAAGGGAATAGTCTTTGCTCAAATCAGACAAGGCGGCCAATTAAATTGGTAGATTTTCCTGTTTGGAAAAAGCTGTTACCATATCTCTTTCTCTAAGTCACCAGACTGTACTCTAAATGAGATAAGACCATCTAGTCAGTGGGTTTGCCTTTCCTGTTGAGATATCGATACGTTGCTGCTGTGAAACCATGGGAAAACAGGTCATTTTTTAGCTAATTTTTCTCTTTGCTAGTTAAGACCCTCTCATGTAAGGCCACTTCACTTGACTCGCTGGAGCATGCAATAGCTCTCTGGTAAGTTTTGTGAAGGAAATAGTGTTATCTGATAACATGAGCTGTATCATAACATTTAGTGCTGTGCTTAAAAACCTGATCCTCAAGTTAAGTGATTATGTGGAAATCTCAGCTCATTAAAATAACAAATATTAGCTTTGTCAGCCCTCACTGCTGTGGAAGAAGGCTTGAAAATGAGTATCCAAAAACTCACAAACCATGAAATAAAAATAATTCAGACTAGTTTGTGCTTTTTCAAAAAATATAAAACGAGACCCAAATTTCCGTAATAAAAATGCACACCCTATTTTTATTTGTACTTTCTTTAATTTTTAAAGAACCCTCCTGAAATGCATTGGTGCCTGTCCCTAAAAACATAAATACTGTTCTTTTTTGATTGCAAACTAGTAAGAGTGTCACATGTATTCTTACACTGGTATTTGCTACTGTTTATAAAGGGGTGAGGTGTTGCTCATTGGAAAAACAAATATCCACCAAAATGTTTAATGTTTTATTTTCTTTTTCATTCTTACACTTCAAAAATCAGTTTCATTTCTGGATTTATTTAGACTTTGTTCTCAAAACATTCATGGGCGCTTTAATCTCTGCCCAAATCCCTTTTTTATCCTGCAAAGGCCTTTTGCAATTTAAGACTATTTCCACTTTTGAAAAACATTCATTCTTGCTCTGCACGGGCACTTCGTTTTGGTGGAGACAGGAACGTTTTTCTAGCTCTGTGTCTTTTTATAGGGAAGCCTGGATGAGGGGAGAGTGACCATAAAAAAAGGCAGTAGGGACACATCTGGACTGAGTACAGCTTTTTTGGCAGCTGTTCTCTCCTGCGCCCTTTTGCCAGTTTCCCTGGTAGAGATTCTGCCTTCAGTTTCAAACCTTTCATCCACACAGAGAGGTATGACCGCAGAAATGACCTACCTTTTACCAGAATTTATTGCAAACCTTTTCCTCTGCGCTACATTTTTCTCCAGTCCTTACCTGACTTGACTCTGCAAATTTTAACATGTTTTCCCTTTGTTTCCTCCAGCCCTCTCCCGCAGCACTTTTCACACATTTAACATCACCCAGCAGTAGCTGTCATCACAGTTCAACGCGCCCATTATGAGGCTTAATTTACTGTGGCCAAACTGGCTTCTCTGTGACTCACATTACAGCCTTAGGAGCTCTTATTTTGTGGTACCCGGGATACATGGAAAAGGAGGCAGAAATCTTTCACTCGGTGTTAAACTGCTGGTTAGTAACTTAGAAGGTTATTTGTGTTTAACAAGTCTGAGATATGTATTGACAGCTGTCTTCCACAACTGGTACCATGAGAAAAATGCCCCTCGGGGCTGCTTTGAGAACTACCTATATTTAGAAGAACTCCAAAGGTAAGAGCAGTTATTAAATTCGTTCTACATGGGCATGCTACTGCGGAGTTTTGTTTTCTTAAAACCATGCCAGCTCCAACAGTAGGTGACAACAGAAGATCATCAGGGAATGAAAGCCATATCACAAGGCTCAAAATTAGACTAATGAAAAATGGCATATGGTTGTGTGGGGAGGACCTTTCACACTCTCCTAAAATCCTGTAAAATTTAGGCATAAATAACATGAAGTCAACATTGTTGACCTTCTGAAGCAGAAAGTCACGCTAGTGATGCTAATCTGTTCTAAGGATTTCCTGTTCTTTTCATCTCTTTCCCTTTGGTCTTACATAAAGACATTTATTCTAGGCAGGTCTCAACTACCTTTAATGGGTGTCTTAGGTGATGCTAGTGGCAACCTTGTGAAAAGTACTTAGAGAATTTAATAGAGAAGTCAGCTTTAATAATGAACCATAGTATACTTGCAGATCAGTGAAATATTTGTGCTGAAAACCTGCTGTGGTTTGTAGCGGAAATTCAAGCAGAAATCCTGTTATCTCCTGCTCAGTTGTGCATATGCTGTCCCTGCAGCAGGCCAATATATCTGCTGAGCTCTTTGAAAGCGAAACATGGGACTTCTACCTGGATTTGCCATCCCTGAAAAAGGCAGGCTGTGTCTGGGTAAATTTGTCCAAGCAATTATCAGGACTAGCTTGAAATAACATGAAAAAAAGTCCTCTTCCACAGAATTTCTTCCTCTTAAGATCTGCAGGCAGCCTCTCATGGCATCCCTTTGGTCCCACCTCCTGCCTCTCTCCCACAATGATTCTTTCCAAGAGGGTCTCATTTGTAACGCTTATTTCTCCAACTCAGAAATGCCACCTGGGCAGAACATGAGGATTCTCTGCTTTTGTCCATGACTTCTGGCTTGCCCAGCATCCAGAAACCATGGAGATATTTGCGGGGGAGGAAGGTTGCTCTTCAGTACACATTCAAAAGTCTGATTCTTTGGGAATGGGGCAGGCTTGATTTTAGTTCATGGACTTCATAGATGATCTGTGTTTCTGCTGTGTTTGACATGCTCAGGATGTCTAACTTACTATGAAAAATCAATGCATGCGCAGTAGGTTTGATACTTCCCAGATGTATTAAGCCCATTAGGTACAAACTGCACTGAAGCCTGCAAAAATATTTCTGTGAGGAAAATCCATCTATCACACCAGGCCCGGAAATGATCTTCCCAAGAGACAGCGTGTGAAAAGGAATTAAATTTTTACTACCTTTCTAAGAGGCTGTATGAAGTCAGAAGCCCAAACCCTGAACAGAACTCAAATTCAGTCCCAAATGAGTCATCACCCTCCTTCTCCCAGCGCAGGCAAATAACTGGTGGAGCACTAAGTGTCTCTTCTCTGTGGTGCACCCAGCTCTGCCATATAGTGATCATGTTGCCATGCCAGAAGAAAAGCGGGGGGTGGGGAAGGGGATGCTTTCTTTTTCAAGAACAGTCCTCCAGGATATAAAATGGTATTTCTTGCCTGTATTATCAGAAATGACACAGTTCACAAAGTCAGCAACCACATTTTTGCCAGCAGGTTGCCAATTGTTTCTAATTTGCAAAGCATCCAAAAATGTTTCAACTACTGGACCTATTTCAAATTTTTACACTCAAACCCTGTCACTTTTATAGATTTTAGGGGCAGTGAAAATGTCTGGCAGGCCCAGGCTGAATACTGACTTTGCCATATCCCAGTTTATTCATATTGTGCCCTCACAAAGGGTGCCAAGGACTATATTTCTTGCCTGTATTATCAGAAATGACACAGTTCACAAAGTCAGCAACCACATTTTTGCCAGCAGGTTGCCAATTGTTTCTAATTTGCAAAGCATCCAAAAATGTTTCAACTACTGGACCTATTTCAAATTTTTACACTCAAACCCTGTCACTTTTATAGATTTTAGGGGCAGTGAAAATGTCTGGCAGGCCCGGGCTGAATACTGACTTTGCCATATCCCAGTTTATTCATATTGTGCCCTCACAAAGGGTGCCAAGGACTAGAATATCAAGAGTTGTCTGATTTTATTCCCTTCAACTCTCAACAGTCCTGTCAAACCCCATAAACTGAGAGGCTCGCGCAGTTCATTCTCCCCTAATCATTTTGCAGAGACAAGGCTAAAGCTCCCCTGTCACTGTGGCACCTCTCCTGCTCTGCAGTCCCACACACTCAATGGAGTTGGCCAGCCTGGCCAGGATGCCAGCAGGAGAGGAGCATCATGGGGATGCACCGGCACCCGGTGGGTACCACATTCGAGCTATCCCTGCCAGAAGGCATATTCCCAGCCTGGCCCCACAGTCTCTCCCCTGGCATCCAGCACCTTCTCACAGGTCAGAGGCAAAGTCACCAGAGAGAGCTGCCTTCATGGTGAGAGATTCACCAGGCTTCATCACCAATACTCAACACAAACAGCAGGCAATGCTAGCACTCCACTGGCAGGAGAGCAGGAGTCCTTCCGAGACCACACCGCATTTTCCCAGTCCCACCTGCTGAACGTGGGCAGCTGGGCAAAGAGAAAAGAGGCTTTACACAAATACTGCCCTGCAGAGCTTCATGAGGTGAGCTGCAACATCATCTTCAGCTAGTAAAACAAACCTGGTTAACCACAGTGAGGGCTCTGTAAAAACAAAAAGCAGACAAACACCTTCAATTCTGGGGAGGCAATTAAATCGCATGCCCGGTAAGCTCTTATTATTATAATCACTTTTGATATGCACTGTGAAACATTCACCTGGCTTTCATCCCTACCTCTGTCTGCTGTTTGTGGTTGAAGAACAAGTGATGTTTATTCTGGGCTAAAAGACAGCTTTGTTCCAGACCAGATGTCTCATTCACTGCACATATGTCAGCCCTGCAGGTGCTGTCACAGACTCAAGAAACAGCAAGTTTTGGAGCAATTTTCAAATAACAATGCAATGTCAAGATATTACTTAGACAAAATAATAAAACACTTTCTATGCTTCAGTCATAGCAAGTATTTTTTTTTTCCCCCAGACAGTGAGTTATATTGTGCTTTCTTTTCCATTGCTGTAACTGAGAATAACTCCACTGACTTCAGAGGAAGGTTTCACATCTATGCTACTAAGTGTGACATTTTAAACCAGCACATGGATATGCTGCATATTTGAGGGACTTGGCTGGTTTAACACTTTAATTCTTCAGGGACTGGCTTTAGATTTTTCTGTCTCTGATGCAGTGAAAGCAAATCTAAGCTTTCAATGAGTAATTTATGATTCTCAGCTTTTGGGGGACAAATTTTACTCGAGGGTTTCACGTGAACATTATACCACCTAGATGTAAACAGCACAAAGTGTCCTTCCATATTTAATCCAGCTGTTACTTCACATAACATACCGACTGACTTCTCCCTTTCACCCATCACAAAAGAACCGTAACACCTTCCTCTTTGCTTTTTTAAAACCTATTTTGGATATCTGATTTTTTTTTTTTACAGTGACAGCTCGCTGTCATTGCAAATACGGGTCCTCCTCAAATGTAAATTGCAAGTGATCCATCTGTGTTTCTTTACAAGTGGATTAAATTTAGATTTTACGATATGAAGAGTAGATTGCCCCAGTGGCCCCTAATCAAATACTTGCAGGTAAAACTGCTTCATCTTAAGCTGCATGACTGTCATAAATGGGTAAAAGATTATGGTCCAGATCTACAAAAGTGCCTAAAGAAGAACCTACATAGAACCAGGCTTTTAAACACCAGAGAGCCATACTCCAAAACACAGTCCAAAATTTTTGGTGAGGCATTAAGTAATACTTTCATACATACAAAGTGCTGCATCTATCTTGGAAGGACACCATCGCTCCTCATCTACCACACAGCCAGCTCCGGATGGGATCTGCCTGCCCTCCATGGATGGCCAAATCCACCAGCCAAGCTTCGCACTGACAGATGGGAGCTCTGCACAGTGCACCGCTACCATGGCTAATATACTCTTCTAGCAGGTACTTGGGGACATCTTGGGACAATTTCTGCCACAGGTCCAGAGACAGCTTCGTCAACTCTACACAAGCCAACACTGGAGCTAGACCCATTAATCAGAGAGGAGAAAGACATACTGGTTGCCACACTGCACTGCAAAAACCTTTGGTTATGGATCTGAGGCACAGTATAAAACACAGTGCCCTTTTATAGCTGTGTTGCTCGCCCTGTGTTAGATGGAAATTAGATCTCTCTTTAAGAAGTTGCATCTTCAGAAGAACCATAACAGAACAAAAAAGTCAAGAATAAATCCCCAAACCCTACCACCTACCCCCAGTAATACAGCCATCAGAGGAATTAAGGATGAAAATATGCTATATGTCAAAGTCCACAGATGGCTTGCATTCTGCGTGCTAGCCCATATCACATTTTTACAGGTACCCTCTCTTCTGCTAGTAAGATAAACATCAGTGTAGATTAATTTTAATCCAGATCATCACCTTCATTTTGCTATGTAGTAACCATAATGAGATTAAGGCATGTGCTGAAGTTTTTGCTGAATTAACACACCTGCATAAGTAACTTGCTGTGCACCCACTGGATTATCTAGTTGAGTGTCTGTCTATTCTGGCTCTATGTTGAGATTTTTGTTTGAAAATTCTGTCTTTGAAATCATTGGGAAATTTGCTGCAGACAGCCACAATTTCAGAAATTCATGACTACTATCTAGAGAAACACAGCAAAAGGTTTGAGTTACCTTTAAGTACTGTAAAGGAGACTTTTTATTCTCCACTGTGGATTACCATATTATATAATTCAAGAAATAAACACATACAGTTCCAGGACTTCTAG
Source organism: Aptenodytes forsteri (assembly GCF_000699145.1). Taxonomy (NCBI): domain Eukaryota; kingdom Metazoa; phylum Chordata; class Aves; order Sphenisciformes; family Spheniscidae; genus Aptenodytes; species Aptenodytes forsteri. Next base: position 1,985,700 of record NW_008796219.1, on the reverse strand, counting down.
TCCTTCCCCATAATGTAAACAGTCTGCACAGTCTGTCAATCAAGCTATTTCTTATTTCCAGGATTCCTTTTACAGTGCTACTTGCTCAAAAATTGATGAAAGATTACTTATAAAGGATAACAGCCTTATAGTTTGGAGATAGAATGTTTTCTTGCCATTTTCTTCTCACTTTTAGGTACTTTATTTTCTTGTTCTTACAGCTAAAAATGCTAAGATGCAGGATGGATGGATAAGAATTCAGCTTGATGCAGAAATGTGAGGAGTGTTTCATAGAAAACACAACTCCCTATCAACAGTCCAGGATACTCATCTCTTCCAGAAAAACTCATTCATTCATATTTTAATTAATAATCCTAAAATCAGCATTAAACATCCTAAATCAGTGCACATTAAGGTGAACACTATGTACAATTACTCTAAATTCAAGCTGTAGGTCTGCAGGTCACATTTATCTTTTATACCTTAATATGCATCTATAATCAGAGGGAGGTCAAGGGGATCTGTACAAATTAGAACTTGCTAGAGCACAGCCTTGGGTATTATACTACTTGTACAACGGTTATATGACTTGCCATGTGTAATTAACTATAGGGTTAGTGTTTCAAAATCAGAGCTGTAGTCATATGGGTGTTGGTCTTTTCTCCGAGTAACAAGTGACTTGTACAACGGTTATATGACTTGCCATGTGTAATTAACTATAGGGTTAGTGTTTCAAAATCAGAGCTGTAGTCATATATCCTTCATAAACTCGCAAAGCTGTATGTGTAAATGACTATAGGTACAATTGCCGTGACACCAGCAGGCAGTTCTTCTTCTGAACCTGGTAAGATCCTGGTCTTCAGGGACTGGTAATTAACCAAACAAACCTCCCGGATGAAAGGTGAAATCCTAGCTGTACTGCAGCAAATGCCAAAAGTGGTGTCAGGATGGCCAGGATTTTATTTGGAAAATTGGGGTTTCGTTCTTAAAAGAGAACATATTGAATTTCATTTTTTTAAAAAATCATTTGCAGTACAAAAGTTATATGTAACATGTAATACCCCATCCATAGTAACCTTTCTGTGGTTACTTCTTCCAGTAAATATTTTTGAGACAAAGGCAAAAGTTGAAAACAAACCTTTGTTTGTGATGACTGTGCAACTAGAACAAGAATCAACAGGACACAGGGAATTCAAGGTAGAGAACTGCTGGAAGAAAACCAGACAAACATTCAGGTACCTGACTGTTCAGATACAGTCTGTGCCACTGAAAGCCAGTCTAGTTTTCTCATTAAATCAGTCAGACAGAAGATATTGTCTCTCCCTATGAACCTTGGCATGCTCATAACCTTAGACCATCAAGGCTACTACTGAAGACTGATAATACAAATACATTGGTCTATTACTCAAAGGTTGAGTTGGGGAAGATAAGAGAGTAAAATCAAAGAAAGAAAACAAAACTTGTCAAATAATACCTACAGGCTTCATCACATATATTTTACAGGAGTCCATTCACCGAGTGATTAAATTGTTTGGGGCATTTGTGTTAGAAGTAAATGACAGGTTGTCAAGTTCTCTTGAATTTTCAGTAAATACACAGCATGATGTTTGTAGATAGGCACTTTGATGGAAGTTATAGACTATGTGGTTTTAAATAACTGTTACATGCTGGCCCCCCCCAAAAAAAAGGTCGTCAGCAATTTGTCAGAAAAGATTTTTTCTTACTACAAGACACATACCTGATTATGTCTATTGTTTCATTTTGGTGGTGTGTAAATGGACTTACAAATAAAATTAATATGAAATGTGAGATTTCCTCCGCATTTTATGCATTTGGTGTATTTATTTTGGATATTATTATCAGTTGGATAAACAAATATAAAATGCTAATAATATGTAAACTGCACAAATCAAAGTTAACCTTATTGTTTTAGAAATAAATGAAGGGTAAGAATGAGCATCATCCATCAGTTAGTACCAAACAATGCAAGAGTCCAATTCCTCTCTTTGTCAGCTTTGGAAGAAACAGATACCATCAAATGGAAATGACGATTCTTTTTTGTCTTCCATTAGAGGTGCAGCTTCTTATTACTTTGTCTGTTTAAGGTTCATTGACTGCTGAAAAGCATTTATCTTCTCAGGTATGCTCAGTAAAGGGCACATCTTTCTTTTCACTCAGCCTCTAGGTAACTGTGGAAAAAGCTGTATACTCGACATTGGAGCCAAGTTGTTCTAACTGCAAGGGAAGACATTTTGTGCCATCTAAAACCTGTAGTATATGATATTATGGGGACGAAGGTGATTTCAGACCTGGAGGCCAAAACCATGGAACGATTTTCTCCTCTACAGAAAATTAACTCAGGGCTCACTACCGAAGGAGGCTGAACTTCAGTGCCTGTGACCGCAGTTAGGATCAGGCTTTCTGTGCCTCCACAAGCAAACCAAAACCTTCCACTTAACTCCCAGAGTTCAGATCCAGCATTGATGAAATAGGCAAGAGGCAGAAGGAAACATTCGGCAATGCCTAAAGCAAACAAGAGGTGATGGTTCGCTTTAGGAGGCAGACATCAGCAACATTTTACTCAAGGGAGAAGCCTTATGTAGGCAAGTATGCAATCATACATACTCTTTCCCATACCTCTTTCTAAAGGAACTGGGCATTAGATACATTTTCCAAGTTGACAGAAAGTGGCCTTTTTTCAAATTCAGTACTTAAATGAAAAATTGCCTTAAGTGTTTTTGGCGACATAAGAAAATGAAATATTTGAGGTTTTATTTTTCTTCCCTACTCCATCACTTTTATCCAAAGTCACTGTATTTTGACAAATCCAAGCATTAGTGGGACTTAATTTAGCTGGGAGAGAAAGCAGGTACTGGAGGACACTGATGAAGGCTGCTGCACAGGATTCATATAACTTGGAACCGCATGTATCAGGTGTGTATCTACAACATATCACCAACCCAGGTGAGTATTTTTTAAATATGTAGACTACCAATGGGCACATGTCAGCACCGTATGTGGAATGGCTTCCACTTTCGCGGTTAGACACCCCCATCCCCTGTGCCCGAGTCTGCTGCTCTCCTCCACGCTCCATGTCTTCTGGACCACAAATCGGCAAATCAGGGACAAAAATGGACTCAGGTTTCTTCACAGATCAAAAAAGCATTTCTGAGGTCATTTAACATTTATCAGAATTCATTTTACACTGTTTAAGTAATTTCTGTGAGGACTGCTTTCATCAGCTATGCTAATAATACTCATATGGAGTTCTGAGATGCAAAAAACTACTTTAATTTTTCCTTCATGGAGAAAGCTCTTTGGGGTTTGTTTTATTTTTGTTTGCTTTTGTCTTCTTTGGATTTTTTTCAAACGCTGCAACCTTGGCTGATTTGAAAATGTGTAAAGGGTAAAGGCTTCTAAAATGACATTTTTGACCAAAAAATAAGTTCATCCACCCTAAGTTACAAACACTAACTTGTTATTAGTCAGCCATTCTCAGTGAAATAAAACAATATTAACACTTCATTCCAAAACCTGGCATCAATGCAATGCTGGTCAGGCAGTAATTAAACTACAGTCTAAAGTTACCATCAGAGAGAAGAGTGGAGAGATGAAGAGAAAAGGTAATAGTGTAAGGGGAAACTGCTTGCTCTTGAGAGATTAAGCTGGAAAAACAGGTGCAGGGAAGCTTTAAAAGTGTTTCAAATGCTGGAGAACTTTAATAATGCTAATATTTCTAAAAATATGGTGTCACATGGCACCCTTTCATTTGGATGTAGCATAAATGGCTAAAAGTGCTTATATATGCTTGGAAGGGAAATAAGATGTACTGTACTCTGTACATCGACACAATTCCACCAATGCTTGAATAGGAATTATTTCACCTGGTCTTAGTTATCTCATCAGTCATCTACCTTAGCCACCTGAGGTTTCTCTTCTAGTGACCAGAGAGATAAAGTCTTGCTCTAGCGGGAGGTGATAAACACTCATCCTTCACCTACATTAGGCAAGATGAGATCATCGTTTTCTGGAGGTTCTTATTCTTCCTTGCTGACTTTAAAGGATGCCTGCTTTTCCAGAGTGTATATTTCTCTCCATTGACAGTAAAGAGAGCTTAGAGAACAAGCTGAGATGCGGATGGCTGCACCACATGAAGTTTCATCTTTCCATGTGAGCCTTGTCCTCTATGCCTCACACCAGAGCTGTGTGACTGACCGGCAACAGCTATCTGAGAATGATCTGATGATATCCTTCCTCTAATACACAAGCCATTTACTGAAAAAGTATTACGACACCATAGGAAAGTTTACTGGTATTTGCCCAAATGGTTCTTTTTGTGTAATTTTCAGTCCTGATTCCCAGATAGCCTTTCCTAGTTCTAGGAAGAAAGTTTCCTGTAGATTTCTCTTCTGTACCACATCCCGGCTTGCGGCCATTTTAAGGCAGCTATCCTGCTCTTGCTAAAATTGCTCAAGGAAACAGTCTTCCTGTTAGCAAGAGACTGAAACATTTCAGAGAGGTGATTAAACAGTTTACAGCCAAATATTGGATTGTGCTTAAGTGCTGAAACTTAAAATAATCGGTCTTATAATTACCTTCTGCTTTTCCAGATCCAAAATATTTTATGAATACATCCTTTCCAGAGGGCTCTCACTAGGTCATATAAAACAGTTTCACACTCTGTACGCTCAACTTTGAGCAGGGAACATCTGTTCTTTTGTTTAGTAGTCGTCAAACCTGGCTTTTTATCTTTAAGAGAAGGACAGATTGACTACATCATAAAATAGAAAAGCAGTATTATCATGATCACAAATTTCATTACTTCAATCTGTGCATATATCGTTGCATTTACAGTTAAATTTCTCTGACAAACAATTCATTGCCACATAACCTACCACAAAAATCAAGCCATCTCTGTAAAACAATCTGCACTATTACAGTTACATTGTGCAGCAGCTGGGAATGAAGGCAATTTAGATTGCTTAACAAATGGACAAATTTAATCACTATAGCAGTGGAGCAATCCCTCAAAAAAAAAAAAAGCAACAACAACAAAGCAGTTGTAACTCTTTCTATAAAGAAGACACATTAAAGACAATCTGCTCAGGAGTTTTGCTTCCCTTTAAGTAGAGCCCTTTTATAGTCTGTTCATTGCAAGTAGGTATTGCCAGCTTATAAGGCTCAGCTTTGTGGAGTGCTGCCCATCCCCAGTTTTCAATGAAATCAGGATGGGGCTCATGGAGCAGCATGGCTTCAAGTTCCTGTTAACCGCAAACAAATACAGGCACTCAGTCTGCTGAGGAGAAGAGCCAAAACATATTTCATTCTCCAGTAACCAGGAAGAAATGGAAGAATATCTGCTGGGTTGTGCATTCACAGTCAAGAGGAGACGCCACAGCAGGACAAATTGCAAACATTTCAGTTCAAAGACAGGACATGGCAACGGCAACATGTGGAAATGTACCTGAAATCCAGCCAGGCTGATGTATAAAGCAGTGGCATCACAAATCAGCAACATTCAAATTGTACTGACAGAATGAGGTCATGAGAGGCAAAGGGAAGTGCAAATGTAACCATACTTTACCTTTTTACTTAAAAGATCAAATGCAAGAGTCGGTTCCCTAATTTGTACATGGTGTAAAGTCAAGCTGTAGGCTTTTGTCTTTTCAAGCTTGTTCTTCTGCTGATGTTCTTGATTATCAAAGGGATACATGAACAGGTTTTAGCTAAGTTTAGACTCCTTGAAAGTGGTTCATTAGCTGTGCCCATCCCTCACTGTGAATTCCCAAAGCACACAGAAAATCACTCTGCTAAATTTCAAAGGCATTAAAGATAGTCCAGCCAGCCTAAGAGGCATTTTTTCCAAAAAATAAAACAATGTCTTATAGCTTTTATTGCTAGGTAATTTATGGCAAAGCTGCAGACTGACTCAGATTGCAAGGATGGTTCTCAGGAGGTGTACACGTTTGCCAGCTGTTATTGCTTTACCCGGGATATACTGTACCTGCGGCACACAAAGCATGGCATGCAGTTTTTTAAAATGGTGCAGACTTTCTACAGAGCCTCTGGAAGAAAGGGCATCATCCAGTTCCAGCATAAAACTGTACATAGCCTAAGCATTTATTACAAAAGAAATCTCTAAAATCTGAGGCTACGAAAGCTCCTGGGCAGCTCTGTCGTTAGAGTACCAAGGCTAAGGTATCCTACAGATGCTCTTGCTTCTCAGACTCAGGAAAAAGGGATCAGATGTTTGGCATCTCCAGCTTTGTCTATATCAGCGAGTAAAACGGGCCAGGGACCATGGGCCCTGAGGCTAACTGGCAGAGCACACCTTGCATCCGTACAGCTTCCTCCCTCGCTCGCACTGATTTTTTAGGAACAGTCCCTGACAGACACTGTCATCCAGGCTGTGCCTGGGCATTCCTCAGGGGAGAGGTAGTTGGTGCATGCCAAAACCCGTACCAGGGATTATGCTAGCAGCCAGTTTGGACAATCCTGTGCCAGTGCTGGAACCTGTGCCCTAGCCCTGTTTTATTTACTGTTACTGCCTTAGCCTCTGTTTCTCACTGCCAGCCCAATGACTGTGGATGCTGTTCTCTCCTCTAAATGGAATGAACCCTTTAGCAGATGGAAAACAGAGATCACAGAGTACCATGCCAGTGCTGTGACTAAACTAAACTAATAGCAGATCATAAGTCAATGGCAGGGAGGAGCGGGCATGATGTCCAAAAGCAGAAGCAGGCACCCGTGGCCTCAGCTGTAACACAGCCACCAAGGTGCGGAGCTGAGTTGTCTGGTTCCAAGTCTGCTCATCAGAGAGGGGCAGCCATGAATTTCTGGAAGTAATTTCAAAGTACCTTCCCCTTCAGATGTTTATTTTCTGCAAAAACTTAGGCAGAGTGGTGACAGTGAAGGAGTCAATACAGTGGGACTATCTGGGGCTTGTAGCTGTTATAGCAATGTTAACACAAAGCAACTATTCTACCACTGAACCCTCACTATTTAAAATCAAACCTTTCAGAGAAAAAAAAACAACAAAACTTTCACTGATTTCACTGAAAGCAGCATGCCACCCCTCAAGTAAGGCACAAGCCCTTGTTAGGTAAATAAGCCATCTGTTAATTGTCCAAATCAAACCACAGCTTGGCTGGTATTTCTCAAGCACCCAAGACCCTGAGCCGGAGCAAGTTAGAACAACCCACTAATTAAGGTTTAATTATTTCAGACTGCAATTACTTAAATGGGGGGATCACACTTCTCTTCTCCTCATAGTAGCTTGTCACAGCAATTAGTTTAGAACTGCAAAAAGACGGGCATTGTTCCTCCTTTTGCCCCGGGAAGCTCACACCAGTTAGCAGTGTCTGCAGTTAGTACAGCACAACCACTCGATGGAAGTAACTTGTACCACCAGCCAGAGATGAGCCTGGAGGGAGCAGGGCAGATGGGTCTCATTTGCAGAATCCCGAGCACAGCAGCTGCCTTTTGTTCATGGGACCTGGTCAGAACACACTGGGTAGGCTCCATGCTGCACAGCAAAGATTCAATAGGTTTTATTTTCCTGTCTGCAAATGCAGACACAGTCCCCAGCACGCGCCAGCCTGTGCCCATATGATCTTGTCCCATTCACTGAAAAAGAAGGTATTTCAGTGATGTTCAGAGCTCTGCAGGAAGCTGACCGAGTATCTGTGACTGCTGCAGACCGTCTCACTGGCTGCTCAACACAAGACCATGCCCGTGGGCAGCAACCGTGCCAACTTTAGGGGCAGAGCTTAAATATTCATCCCTGGGCAAGTGGCCTGGTGGCAGAGCCAGCAGCCCGCGGCACAGAGGACGCAGAGTTCGCTTGCCACACTGCCAAGCTGGCACTGGGCTGCAAACTTCGAAAACAGTAGCTCGAGAGAACTATTCTTGAAAGGCAAAGGATCCCAACTACCTCGAGCATATTATCCTCGAATTGGAAAGCTTCATGCTCTAGCATTTAAAGGTTGCCAACGACTGGCTCAGCACACACTTACTGTTGCCTGCCCCCTACTCTCAGCCATATACTCTCATCACCATCGACCTGCCCAAGCCAGCTCCCCACACTTCTCCTTCAGGGCTGTGGGGTGGCCACATGAGCTTACCAAATCTAGAGTTCACCTTCTTAGCTGAAAATTATCCTCTGCATCAGCTGAACCCCTGAGTTTCTAAGTATCTACCTGCCTGCACTGCTACTGCTGCGTCAGCCCCATCCCGTGCCGGAGCCATTTCAAAAAGGTTATTCTGTCCATTTGGCTAGTGAAGTATTGCCATCATATCTTTCCTGGCACAAAACAAGTGTTCAGAGCATGCTCTAATAACCAAGCAGCAATCAATCTTTAGAAAATCCCACTGCTAACATTTCCGTATGCCTAATTTAAGTTGCTGCATCCATATATAGACAGTAAAATGAAATGGCCTGATTTTCAGAGATGCTCAGCTCCTCCATGTAAGTGCCTTTGCAAGACAGATGATTTACAAGGCTGTGCTGTTAAGCTTGTTAGCTGCTGGCTCTAAAGTTTAGAAGGCTAATCTAAACTGACAGAAATAGGAGTTTTGCAGACGGACCATCTCAGAGGACAAATATTTTATATGAATACACACTGAATCTATATATAGAGAGATTGTTACCTGTCCTGGACTATCAGCCAGGGTTTGCAGTTCTATAGGTTGTTTCCACCAGAGAGAGAAATTGATAAAGTAGTCAGGTATTTCTTATATGTAGTCCCCTTTATTCACAACAGTAACAGCAAAAATGCAAGCATTCACGTTCCCTTCACAACATTGATTTAGCAGGGAAACTAGTAGACCTGCACTCCTCTTTCCAGTAGCCCATCCAGTAAAACATGACCTTCCTGTGACTGGAAAGGAGGAACTGCTCCTTCCCCTCCACCAAGAGTACGTCTGCTTTGGAGCCCCATATCTGGAATCAAACAGTGCAATAAAGTTCCTTTGTCCTTGTCACCAAGCCCTTTTCTGCCTGCCCGTAAGCCCCAAATCTCTCTTTTTCTTAGTATCATGCAACATACACTTCTTTTTTGTCTTTTTTATTTTTTTTGCTGATTGTCCTGCTTCTTTCTCACACGATCAAATATGCCTCAGCATGTACCTCTTTTCTGGAGGCTGATTGTTTCCACTACTATCTCCACTCAAAGTATAGTTAACTGTTACCTGAAATGAGCAGTGGCTGTTCGGTCCCCACTTGTGTGCCCACAGAAATCATAAGAAAGGTTCTCACAGGCTTTGCTGTTCCCTGGGTGAAGACCTCTCACCAGATTCTTCCTTTGTGTGAGATGCCTTCCTCGCACAGATTTCACAGACAAAATTCTAAACACTCACTGGCAGCTGCAAAACTGATTCAGGACCCAAAGTCAGTGAAAAAATAATTGTGATGAAGCAAGAAATGAAAAAAAAAAAAAAAATCATTCAAAAATCCCAGTTTGGACCTACTCTCTAAATCAGAGGGAAAGGTAGCAAAAATGATGGCTTGAGTGGGGCATTTATTTCTTCTTAATGACTAGGTGCAGAGTCTAATGTTGACTTTGTGATAAGGAAAGTTCAGCAAAATAGCAAACTGATGAGTGACTATTCAATACTGTACTTGCATGCTCTTCAAAATTTTAATTATTCCAGTGAGTAGACAGAATATAATTTATTCTTCCTGTGAGACAGAAAATGAGGAGAAGACAGACAACAAGCTCTGTTCTTTTAATTCATTAATCTAGTAATCTATATTCCAGATTTTTGCAAATCAAATTTATCCTACATAGTAAATGTAGCCTGGCAAGGCTTCACTTGAGTATATGTGATTTTACTAATCTCCTTTCAGAAATTCTTGACCACTCCACTTTTTTGCAAACATGAAAGCAGAGATGGCAGCTGTCTTTTTTCTTTTGCTAGGCTGGAACTGAAATATCCCATGAGTATATGCTGTGAAATAAAGATGCTGATTTGACAGGTTTTAAGATCCTGTAGTCACTGGAAATGTGGGAGCTCACACAGAATCTGTATTGCAGATCTCTCCTAAACCTCAGGTTTGGGTGTATGACAATCGCGAAGACTCCATACACATTCTTTTTTAATTTGGTCTTTTTTATGGTTTTTGCCTCCTTCAAGCCCCCTCTACAAACTATGTTATCAATCACTTTTATTTATGTTACCAGACTTGCTACACTTCTAAATTTTCTAATAATGCAAAAGTAAATGTACGTGCATCCAGTAACGGTTCCTCCTTTCTCTATGCTCATCCTGTTTGTGCTACATATTTGGAAAAAATACAGAACCATCTTGAGGAAAAAGTGCAGTTTCCTGCAATGCTGGTTATAGGAAACTCTGCAGTAATTGCTTGTGAATCCAAAAGTCTCTTCATTTCAGTATCCGCACACATTTATTAGCATCAGAGGCGTTACATTTGCCTATATTCAGTGTTATTAATCTGCTTGTTCAGAAGCACAAGCTGGCAAAAGAGCGTCCCGTCAGCTCAAAGAATGACACAGAGCATGTCAGGGTTAGGATAGTAAGTCTGACCCATAGCTCATACTGTAGATATTCTGTGACTACTGAGGTCACTGTAATTTAAACCAGTTTAAACACAGCTTAAAATCATGCCAAAGGTCCATTCACAGTCCAAACAAAATTGGGCCTTATAAGGCCACATAGAAGCATTTCTTTTCCAATTGAAGACTCTACTTGTCTGGATATGCATTGAAAGCACTACGTATTTTCACACACTGTCATCTAGAGAAGATCTTCATGTAGCTAGATAGTTAATTACAATTATAGTTAATTACAATTAACCAGTTATTTCTGCTGTGTTCTTTAATCTTGCTATTTTACCCATGTTTAGTTTAGCAGAAAACATACAGACTTAAGAATGATAAACTTATTTTGTTAGCCAAAATGACTTCTCACTCAAGTAAGAAACTTCAGACAGCATATACATATCATCAGAGAAACCTGTTCACAAAGTCAAAAAATGAAATCTGCCTGAGATGTAACATTTGTCTGGAGACAATATTTGATTCAAGCTTCTTTACAACTTATCATGTCTTCCCTACAATTCAACTATTAGATTAACAGGACCACAGCATATGCAAAACGAGTCTCAAAGCAGCATGAGCTTCCAGGCCTGTTATTTTGTATATATCAAATAGATATTTCATACAACTTCTTTAGGCAGCCTTCATTTTGTAAAAAAAAAATTATTTTTTGAAAGCCCCAAAATTATTGCAAAGTTATTAAAACAGATTGATTCAATTAGCTTCCATGCTGAGAGAGTCTAGGAAATTATGATTTCTGGGCCTATTTTCAGAACCAGGCAAAGACAAGGATTTTATATTTCAGCCAGAGTTTAAATCCCATGTTCTTCGCATTTCTAGAGCCCTCCATACGTGAACTGAATTTGGATTCTTGTCATTATGCAGGATGTGAGTAGTTACATGCTTAGCAATCTAACATATTGTGGAAATTGTTTACAAGCTATACGGTCAAGCTATAGTAACACAATAAGTAAATGAAAAAATTTGCAAAATTCAGGATCCATGTGTTGACCCATAACTAAAGGTATCTTCTGGCATAAAAACTTTGTTCTAGGAAATCTATCAATCTTCCTATTTGATCCTATCAGTCTTTCCTATATGAAACTTCTGGATTACTTTTCTTTATCATCGGACATATGCAGAAGTGTTAATGTTATTTGTATATTTTAGCTCCTGGTCTGCATTCAGCTTCTTGCTATATGTCCTAATCATATGGACTGACATTTCTGCAGACGGTACAGTTGATGGGCCAAAGCAACAAATGGATGTAAGTATATAAAGAATAATTCATATCGTAACATACCTTGATTATTCTGCTTTAAATAATTAATCAGCATTCAGCCATGGTAGGGGAATTCTTGCCAATTAAAAAGACATCATGATGTTTACCCTATGCCACACTGGGGTTCCACAGCAGCAGAATCTCCCTGTAGGTAGAACTGGATTAAAAAAATGGGCTTGATTAGATTTAAAAGCTTGAACAAGGGTGGGAAGAGAGAGGGAAAAAAAGGAGACCATAGTAACTAGAGGAGGGCAAGTACCTGAGGCGATGGTCAAAATAAGTCTCAGTTGATATATTCTTCCAAATAATGATTTCAAGTGGCCAGAACATTTCAAAATTTAAAGAGAAGATGGACATCTTAAAGGTCCTTCTATCTTTCCTACCCTCTTGTTTGTTATTCCCCTCTTTTCATTGATATTCTTTTTCTCTTTCTCTTTCTTTCCCCATCAAATTCAGCTTGAAGCATAGGTCCCATTTCAACTTCTGCTCATCAAATACAGAAAATGTGCAAATATGCATTTTATTAGTCCTAATTTGTATGAGGATAACTGCCTGATTTAGGAGTGTGAATTCCTCACGGAAACAACAACTATACCAGTATAAATCCACGTAAGGAAGAATTAGCATTAGTGATGTTGGTATAAGCAGTTTTAAATAAGCATGCCAGTCTTTATGTGGACAAAATTACTGTAAGAAAACAAAACTAATGTGAGGAAAACTATTGATTTCAATGGTATTGCTTACGTGAATAAGCTGCTAGGCTGAGCAATCTGTTGTGCAAAATGGACCTGCTTCCTCTTGACTAAAAAGAGAATGCTGACCGTGAGTCACAGAGTCATCATATTCATGAGCTGCCCTAATTTTTAAGATCTCACTGGACTGTCCTTACTAATAATGCAGTTTTTAAAAGAAAATCCACCAGTATTCCTTTGCAAAATACAACAGGACAAACATCTGATTATGTTTTCCTGCTGTACTCTTATCACTTCCAATTCCGGGGAGGTCCCGGATGACTGGAGGCTTGCCAATGTGACGCCCATCTACAAGAAGGGCCGGAAGGAGGATCCGGGGAACTACAGGCCTGTCAGCCTGACCTCGGTGCCGGGGAAGATTATGGAGCGGTTCATCTTGAGGGCGCTCACAAGGCATGAGCGGGACAACCAGGGGATCAGGCCCAGCCAGCACGGGTTCATGAGAGGCAGGTCCTGCTTGACCAACCTGATCTCCTTCTATGACCAGGTGACCCGCCTAGTGGATGAGGGAAAGGCTG
>NW_008796219.1:1954526-1970857 GCF_000699145.1 Aptenodytes forsteri | reverse complement strand
TGTGTTGACGGTTGGACTCAATGATCTTAGAGGTCTTTTCCAACCTTAATGATTCTATGATTCTATGATTCTAATTCTAAATTAATAGAGTTGCATCCTGCACAACAGCTACACGTTCTGGTGTTCCTAGCAGAAGTCAGCACAGTTCACTTAGAAACTATGTGATTAAAGTGAGTAAAAATAGTTACTTTGGAAAAGAAAAAAAAAATCAAATTAATCTGGACTTCAGTTGTTGTAAGAAATATTTGTATTTCCAGAAGTATTAGAAGTAGTAGCTTATGATAATAAAGATTTCCTGGTACCCAATACCATGGACAATACCCCTGCATGTTAAATAAACCAAAATGGAAGTACTAGTAAATTCCATGCCACTAAAGAGAATATCTCTAGTATATCTCAGGGTATTTCTGTTACATTTGGATACAAGAAATAGATTTCATTAATACAAAACACTATGTTACACAGACGCAGAGACAGAAGCGTACACCAAATTTCAGTATGTAAAGCATGTTATATATGTACCACAGACATTTAACTTACAGGGTTTCCATTCTGTTTAGATTAGGTATCTGGTGTTTGATTTGTCAGAGAAGATCATTCCAACAAGGATGTAAAACCTTCCTACCATTTGTTCACATAACATCTGTGCTTCTCATTTGCAAACCCTGCCATCATTATTTATAGATAAGGGAACTCTGGATTATCACACAAGAATGAGAGAGTTCTTCATCTGTTCATAATTTATTCTAGTCCCACTGCTAGTTTTGGCAGTTCAACTATTAGACACAGTCAGACAATAAAAGCTCACAGCATGGTGCGTATCTGTAGAGTTTTGCTCTCTTTTTGCAATCTAAGCAGCAATATTCTTTTGTTAAGTAGGGGCAAAATTCTGTGTACCACGCAGACATGTTTTTAGGTCAGCTATGTGCATTTTCTGCTGTTGAAACAAGTACAAGCCATATATAACCAATGACAGAATCTGGCATTTTATCTTCAGAAAGTTTATGCTCACTCGGGTTCAGAATCGTGTTTGGATATGAGATAATAAGCAAAACAAAATCCACTTTTAAAAGATTAAATGTATTACAACCCTTACATATTTTATCATTTTATCCTTGTAATCATAGCTACGCTCACAGATCCAAATGAAAATTAACTATGTCAACTGACAAGATGACAAGAAGCTGACAGAAGTTATCAGTTAGTTATCAGTCAGTTGTCGTATCTGCATTGAGGTTAACATTTTACTATTGTCCTGTTGATCAGTCTGCTTTTCCAGTTCCTTTTCTAGCAAAGAATTTATACGGAAATTTTGACAGGCAGTTTGACCAACTCTACTAAAACTAGGTAGTTCCCATTTCCCATCTCTATAAAAGAACATCCCATGGTTTTTGTCTTCGTCCCTGGACAATTTTCTTTCAAGGGAGGGTGTGTAGTGTGTAGGCAGCTTTCCAAATTTCCTTGCTGACAATGGTGATATAACCCCCTTTGTTTTCCCTTTTGCAGAAGTTAAATGACTCCTGGTACCACCCAGCCTGACAGGTACAAGAAGACACTGGAATGCCTGATCCATTCCAGTGAACTGAGAGATGGCGATGCACAGCCTGATTATAAGCACTGGGCACATAAGACCTTGCATTTGGATGCTACCCATTATACTTAAAAGATATGGAGCCCTTTTGACACTAAATGCAGAAATGCAACTTCTCTTGACATACTTCAAAGTACTTTAGAAATGCAGAATGCACAGGCAGGCTTGCAAAATGCATTAAACTTTCACATGCAACTTTTCCCAGGGGGAAATAGCTATCATTTTTGTTGGGACTTCTACTGAGCAAGGCTAACCCCACTGTGATGAAATTAAATGGCAGTGAGAAAGATTCAGGTTAGGCATTAGGGCAAATTTTTTGATGACAGGGATAATTAAGCACTGGATGGATTGCCCAAGGACATTGTTGAATATCCATTCCCGGAAATCTTTGAAAAAGAGAAAAAAGCTACAATGGGGCAGCCAGTTGAACTAGACAAACACCTGAGGTCACCTCCAGCTTTATTTTTGTATTATCCTCTCTTCTGTAACTTCCTATGAGGAACATCAGCAGAACAGCCCCCCTCAGCCTGGTTGAAGTGTGTCCATTGCAGCTGACAATGTGCTGTGGACAGCGGCATGAAATACACTGCTGCAGTGGTTGAGATGACCCACAGGCACCTCAAGCAGCCACGTAAAAGGAGTTGGAAGCCATGGCAGCTAGGGTGAATTGCTCCTACTGGTGAATCTTCACCCTGACAAGCATGAGGCATAAGACACAGGGACAGACAAAATCAGAATTAAAAGCAGAATATTTATGTGAGACTCTCCCCTCTCTCAATTTTAAAAGGGGAAAAAGAGTTGCCTACAGATTTTGCAAGAAAGCCACTGACATATTGTTAGCAAACGCACTCTCATTCTGCACTTTCTGCACAGCTAGAGTGCAAGACAGCTCTAGACTTCAGCTTTTTTCATCAGTTTCTTGCAGGCTTCATTCCAACATGGATTGTAGAATTGAAGAGGAACAGCAGGGTGGGAGACATCTATTAGGACTGAAGAGCAGTGATGACATTTTTCAGAGGAAGTGTGAGAAATGCTTCATAGGATGCCAGTAATGAGCAGGAAGCCTGCACCATCCTGTAAGCTCTTCAAAACAGTGTCCAGAAAGTGCTTATTGCATAACTTTTCTATTACAATTAAATATAATCATGATGATGGCAAGAGAGTCTTTAATTTTAGCACCATTAGATAAAATGCAGATGACAAGTGGTCACTGTCATGTTGAGAATATTTAATCTTCTTTATGAATTGAAACACTGTGCATAATTCCTACTGATTATGTATTTATATCCTGAACAGATAGATTTCCTTATCACCCTGACTGGTCGTCTCAGCAAGAAGGCCAAGATTTGAAAGAACCATGAAGAATTAAATACTAGGACAAATGAGTATCACTGGAGGGGTTTGTAATTTCCGTTCAAAGTATAATATAATAAAAAAAATCATGCTGGAGAATATTTCATATGGGCTGAAAAAGAGAGGAAAGGAAATAATGCCTGATCCTCTTACGGCTGCAAAAGAGAGACAGATAAGAAGAAATATTAGCAAATTTACATTGCCAAGACAAACACTTTAACAAACCCTATGATGCAGGGCCAAAGATTTATTTATTAAAACCAAAGATGTTCCATACGAGTATGATATCTAATGCCTAATTGTTAAACATAGTCTGGTTTGAATACAGTGTTTGATTTAGATTATGGCAGGCACAGATGGGAATTTTCTGGTTTTGGAGGCAGGATTTCTGACCTGTCCAATGGCTGATCCCAAGGTAAAGGACTGGAGAGTCAAAGGAGGATTAGAGTTACATTTCATGACAACTGAAGGAATTTCTCCACACTAACAGAATGCATCTTCAATGACCAAGACAGCAGTACAGCTCTGCCATGAAAGACTCATTAATCCACGCATAGCCACAGAATGTGGCTGCTTCTCTGACTCATTGCTCTGATCTGTTGCTATTTGTACCAGCAACTAAACTTAAAAAATGCATTTTAATAAAATGGCAGAGAATAAACATCTTTCAGTGTCCTATATTCACTTTGTGAGGCCTGTAACCTTCCTGTCATCAAGGTCAGCAGCCTCATTAGCTTTGCAGTGGCTGAGCTGTAGTGAATAAGCCAAGTTCACAAAGCCCTCTACAAATGCAGCTGGTTACAGTACTTCAACACTTTAAAAAAAGAAGAAAAAAAAAGAGGTTGATCAATAATTACTACTCCCACAGTGACACAGCCATGAATTATTTTAAACAGACTACAGTGCACTCAACCTAAACATTTATTTTTGCTGCATTCCTTTTGAAGCATCTAGAAGTTGTGCTGTTGAACAGAGTGGGTTTCTCTATCTTAGACTGAAAAAATAGCAAGAGAAAAAAAAGAAAACCAAGGAAGCATAATATATTATTTCTCATAGACTAACTGCCTAAATTCCTCAGTTGGCCAAATAAGAAATAAAGCTGTGTACTTTTGCTTTTAGGATTACAATATTCTGCATGAGCATGTGTGTGTGTACATTTGTGACTGTGATATTGATCTATTCAGCTATATATGGACAATGAATAGAGATATATAACCTTCATTAGAAATTATGCAGAGCCAAATAAGTAAGCACAATCTGGTGTCAGCTGATGTCATGAAAGTGCAGAGTTGCAAGTAAAAAAATAATTTAAAAGATGGAAGGAGATAGATGTAGAAATCTGGCCTGATGGAGCAAAGTCTACTTTATGTCTTGGGCACTTTTTCTGCTATAATTTTGTTCTTGTAATCCATATGGGTGCGAGCTGCATCAATGTACATCTATGTATTCTTATTGGAATACTCTAGTTTTTTCAGGTAGAGTTTACATCACAGTTTTCTGCTATCTTTTTCTTTTTCAAAAAGTTCAGTATTTATAACCATAAACATTCCAACCTTGCTCTCCAAAAAATCTTCCACATTGGATCAAATTTTTATGCTCCCCCAAATGATAATCAAGCAAATTAAAGTCAGCTTTAATGTCCTCTTTCTATGCTTTCTCCTTTTTCTCCCCCTTAGTTAAGTCTGCCTCAAAGCCTTCCCTCTCTCTGGCTTGGGGCTGAGCCTATACTCCAAGTCTATGGCAGTGTGAGTCAGGGGAGGCAATGCCTTTCTCTGCAGAAACTCCGCACTTGCCATTCTGCTGACTCAGCAGAGATTTCAGCATGGCTAGGCTGCAAGTCCTAAAATTCAATATTATGCAACGGAATATATCACTTCACAGCAACATTTTAATAAGAGTTTTAGAAATAGACTAATAAACCAAGGTTCTAATAAAAATAATAGAGAGACAAGAGGACAAAACTATAATATGTAGAAGTTATCTTTAAATTTACTGTTTCATCATACGCTCAGGCATTCATTAATCTGCTGCAATAATATATTGAACCTTTCCTGTTATTAATTCATGTACTTTATCAATGACAGTAGTTATTAGCTATCATTATACATGTGCATACAAATGAATGGAGAGGTAGGGATTTTCTCTTTTTTTCAGTTTGACTTCGTAAGGCTTGTAGAGCTCTCGGTTTTCCAAAGACTGAGCTTTCAGCACTTTCAGCAGTAAGCGTTCCTACCAGAAAAGGCTCAGAAAATGAGGGACTGAGTTATCTTTTAATGTCAGACCAACTTCTGTGGGCAAAACAGGTTAGTCTGGGGCACAAGAAAAAATTATTGTGTAAAACTCACAAAGAAGGAGTATGCAGGTTCTCCAGCTCAGACTGCTAAATACATTTTCTTCATCAAGAAGAGGAAAAGGAATGATGTCCTAGAAGACAAGGAGCAATTGTACAGGAGGCATCTGAGTGTGCTTCACTAGAAGCTAGCTGCATGTTGTCCAGCCATACCTACATGTCAGCCAGGAAGAAGTTTAATATCCTGCATGATTTCAAAAGATCATTTGCTGAACTTGGTATCGGATAAATTTCAGTCCCATTTTAATTCCTGTGACAGAAAACACAATTATGACCCTGAAACACAGGAATAGGAGTATAGACATCAGGAAGTTCCTCCGGGCTGAGCCCCAGAGGTTTAGTGAAAAGGACAACCATGCACATCATAGACGGAGCAAGAGCAGTTGTTCTTAAGGTATCAGATTCATATGAGCTTCCGCTATGACAAAAGCTTTGCTTCTTTCCATCCTCCACACTCAGCATAGTAGCTCACAGGATGCATGGCACAGAATCCTGATAAAATCACATTGATTTGTTATGTATTAAGGTTTGCCAAACACTAACCCACAAACTTGGGATAGAATTAATTTCTTCTGCCAAAGCAGTTAATCTAAATGCTGCAACAATTTAATGAGGAAAATGTTGATTTGAAGGTTGCCCGGAAAAAGGATACATGTAAATATTTATTCCATGAATCTAAGTGATAACAATATGACAAAGTTATTCCAATAAAAAACTTGCCAGTTATGCAACCATTTTTCCCCCCAGTGTGGTGTCATGGAATCAGTAGAAAAAATTCTCCCAGCCCAGCATGAACATCAAGTAAGAAAATATGAAATCTTTAATTACAAAATTCCTCCTTCAGCATTTTGCTGACATTATTAAGGGATTTCTGTGAACTGCAGTTGTTTTCTTTGGCATGCAAGCTGAATCTGGAGGTTTTATGCTCCCTGATAGAAGTGGCTGTTGAAAACAGGGCAGAAATAATGAGGACTAAAGCACACGAGTTGTGGCAGGCCTTTTATTATTTCACTGAAAACTGAAAGGGGGAGGCAGGGAATTTTTTATGAGTAATGTGTTTCTCACATTTTGGAGTAAAAGAAATAATAGAAATATGGTGGGAAACACTATGAAAGATCACATCAGAACTGTGAAAGCCACATAGCACTCTATTTTGGAACACAAAGGAAAAAGATTAGCTGGAAAGAAATAAAACTTGGCAAAATTCGACTCCAGTGTCCCAGTGTCCAGGAGCACAATCCAGAATGTCTGCTTTTTAGTACTGCCTCATTGCTAATACCAGCGGGGCTGAGAGGTGCACACAGCTCCCCCGAGATATATACACCAAGACAGCGGCAGACAATGGTCCACGCACACGTGCAGAAGCTGGGAACCAAATGCAGCTCTACTCCTGCATGGTCTCTGTATGAGTCCAAATCACTAGGCTTCAGATTCTTGCTTTATCTTTTCTGCCTGATTGTGCTCCTGCCTGTGTACTACCTTCATCATACGGATGGAGGCTACTCTTCCTTGATCTCCTCTCCCACCTGGCTCCACCTCCCAGCATCATCTCCTCTGAACACTCCTAGGCTGGAAGTTAGGGCACTGTCTGGGGAAGAGGAAGCACAGCTCAGAAATGCCTCAGAAGCACATTTCTCAGTCCCTGAGTACAGTGCAAAACCCACCACCTCTCTCAGCAGCTACTTTTCAACAAGAGGGACCCTCAACCCTGTAGGCATGTACTTCCCCCAAGAGGCCTTCACTGTCTAGCTCTTGTCCCTGCAGCAGCCCCACATGCATCCAGCACCCAGGCTCTCCGTAGAAGTAGAGTGGAAGCACCATTGGGCCTGTGATTTTTGCTGGTTTTCTGCTGGCCATAGCAGCTGCCCAGAGCCTTTCCCAGAGGAGCTCCTCTCTCTACACCGATCACACAGGCAGCCAAGGCATCGAACACACGGGGTCTAGGTGAAGACTGGGATTGTACTTTTCCCATGCTGCTGCAGACCATATTAGGTGCTCATTAGTAAGGGATGAGGACCTTTTCCACAGTGTACAGCAATGTGTGAGGGGTAATGAGGGTAGCAGTAGTGTAGGGTTGTGATCCTTTACGTTTTGGACTCAAGTACTGCCCTGTAAGTTCTTTTGAGAAGCCAGCTGCCAAATTAATTTAATGTTAAACACTGATCATTAGTAATATCATGATTATTAAATAGTATATAAATATTTGATGAAGTATTAACCTATTATATTTAACTAATCATTTTTTAAATATGCATCAATTCAAGAGCTAAATAAAAGTAAGAGATCCATTCTGGAACAAATTTTTCAGCTCCAGGTACTGATTTCACTTGCCCCTTTTCAAAGATAAGGATGCCAAAAATTGGATGCACTTCTTTTCCCTATCTATGTTGCACATAAGCATTTGTGGTTCATGGATTATGGTCTGAAGTCCATGAGAGGCCTGTGAGGCCACAGAAGGTGGTCTACAGCTGGTATCCATCTCCATATTGCATGATAAAAATGCTTGGTGGTTTGTGAAAAATAGATGGTGGCCGAACAGAAATGTTGACATTAGACATATCCATTGATTCAAATAGTCCAGAGATCACAGACTGATTCCTCTACCCAGGAACACTTTGAGGATCCTACTGAGTCACCTTCCCTGGCATCCATTTCAGCTCCCTGTCTGCTCATGCAGACCCAGGGAGGTAGCTTTTGGTGGCTGCCAAACACTAGCTACATGCTGATCATTTTAGAGTTCAGGTCTACTTTTGGCTGAAGACTGTTCACTGAGTAAAAGTATTTAGCCATGATCTGTAGACTTCCCAGCGCAAAAGTGTTTCCTGATCAGATTTTCTAGCACTAAATATGCATACCCCATTTGTATTCCAGAATAGCCCTTTCTAGTGGTTTCTCTATCCTTTGATGAGTGGCATTTTTGACTGCTACATCATTCAGAGTTTCTAAAACACTTGTACTGCCATCACCTCCCAACATTTTTCCACCTTTAGCTGAAACTTAATGGAAAATGCATTAAGGTAATGCTGTTCTGAGGATTATCCGTAGGCCTCCAACTGAGGCCTTGCAGACTTCTTGAGGATGAGTTTGGGAAGTCCCTTTTATTTTCTTGTATTTTTAAAAGGGAAATTTGTGTTTTCATTATTTCCCTGCATTGCAAAGAGCAGTATGACTGGAAGGCCTGTAGTGTGATTGTGAGAATTGAAACCAAACGTAGCAGAGAATGAGAAGAGGGATGCAGAAATCACAGCCCTGGTAGGTGGGCAGAGAGTCAAATTCCTGAATAATGAATGCTTTTAGGTCAGCCTCTTTCTTGCAGTCAGAAGCCTCCTGATCCAAGCTAGCAGCTCTGCTGCCTGCGAACAGTGGCTTTTGTCTGCAGAAAAATGTCTTTGCTAGAAGACAGGACAGCTCAGTGACATTGAGCAGACCGGCAGAGAGCAGCAGCAGCCCTTTCAGGAGCATGTGGCAGAAATAGCAGAAGACAGCATTTCATCTGCTTGGCTCTGTGAGCCCTATCTCCATGGAGAGGAAACCAGTCACTTTCTAAGATTAGATCCACCTCTGCTTAGTATTCCCTGCACACCCTTTGGTGAATACACACACAAGACGGCAAAGTCCACACGCTGAGTTCACTTGCCCCTTTTCAGAAATAAGGATACCATGAATTGGGTGCACATGTTGATAGTGCTTGTGGAGAGCAGAGGTATCATCCAGAGACTACTGGGATGTTCAGCCATGCACCAAACCATGGCCAGAGGAGCACCTGCCCGGGCAAGGGAGAGCTTGGTGACCTATATACCTCCTGGGACGCTTCTCTTCCCAGGTTTGGGATGAGCACATGTGGAAAGGTTAGAGGTGCGGAGCAAAGCACCCACAGGTCCTGGTACTCTGTAAGGACATCTAGTAATTTCAGTCTTCATTCTGCCCCCGTGATGGCTGGCACCAGAGTCACTCGGAAATGCAGTGCTGGCGGTCTCCTTCAAGACTCAGTACAACAGTAGGACACTGCTGTTCTGTGAACTTTCCAGCTGTCAGCCAAACCAGCACAAAGCAGCGCTGTTAACATGTAGTTAAATGTGTACTGTTTCTCCCCACCACCGAATGTCAGCTTACCCCATAATTGCCATTTCTATGAAGCCTGTGACTTTAAGAGTCGGCTGCTATCCACTGTGCACAGAAGAGGTCAAATCTCACCCAAAACGATTTTCTTACCGCTTCGACTAGACCACCACTCTCCTGTTTCTCTTTACTGACTGCCCTTTTATTGACGAGAAAGAAAACTCATTTTTAGAGTGACAAGAGAACTATTTTTCTCCCATTTATTGTAGTATCAACCTGGAGAAACTATGACATCAATAACGCTGAACAACATGAGAGAGGAAAATCAGGCCCCAGTGGTTCACAAAGGATTTAAAGGGATCACTGGTTCAGAAAAGGTATAATGCAATTTTCTGTGTCACCAACAATTGTACCTTTCCACCAGCAAGGCAAGCTTCTCTTTCAAGAATGTTTTTCAAAATGTCTTTAAAAGGTCAGTATACTCTATGCTTAGCCATCTCCTGGTGAGTGCTAGTTAGCAGATGCTTTAGTTAAAGCAAATGAGATAGAAGGAATCGTTTTGTCTTCTCATCTCCAATGGTAAGAAAGGCTACTTAATGGAAGTCCAGCTTACGAGGTGCTGAGCCATCTGTGGACCACCAAACACAAGATTCTGAAGTCTGCTTATTTGTACAAAATCCTGCTGGTGAATTTCATATGCTTAAGCAAAACCAGTTCACTGGAACATTGTTTAAACTACTGTTCATACACAGAAGTATTCCATGAGAAAAAAGTGATTTTTCTGGTTCACAGAGTTCTGCCCTGAACTGCAGAGTCTACAATACATATTGCCCAGAAACACTGAAAAAATCCAAAAGATTCCAGCATGAGTGACATGCTGAAACAAACCCAGAGCTTCAAGAGCTGACATTAGTTATGTGTATTGTGACCAGCTGTCATATAATATAATATAATTCCAAATATTTCGTTCTTAGTCCCACATTTTGTTCCTTTCTAGTTATTATTTTTGCCCATTGTTCAAATTCCCCATAATAAAATCAAACAAACATGTCTTCTTTCTTATCAAAGCCAATAAATTTCTTGGCCTCTTGCTTCACATCTCA
Organism: Aptenodytes forsteri; assembly: GCF_000699145.1. NCBI lineage: Eukaryota > Metazoa > Chordata > Aves > Sphenisciformes > Spheniscidae > Aptenodytes > Aptenodytes forsteri. The sequence continues at coordinate 1,960,401 of NW_008796219.1, read as the reverse complement.
GCTACCATTTCACCACTTCATTTAACTTCACTCAGCCAATCCTGTATCATGTAAGAAATCCACAACTGTTAATGTTGTCTTAAATTATTTATTGGAAATGATATATTAATTATTATATTATTTTATATATTATAAATAATTATAGAATATATAATAAGGACCATAATATAATTTACCAATTGTGTATAATATTATATTTTATAATATAATTAATATATCATATAGTCATAATCATACAATTATATTTTTGTTAATCTCATTGATTTTTAACAATCTGTTCATAAGCTCATATCAATTTCAAAAGCTGTTTCTTGTCCACAAGTATTTGCCTTAAAAAAAAAAAAATTTAAAAGAACTTCATCTCTATTGGCCATTCACTAGCAAGGTACTTTGGCTATTTATTAGATATTATTCATGTTAAAATCATTTCCACACAACTCATATTATAATATTACTTGGCTCCCTGACTGAGAAACTGGAATTCTTTTCTAATCTATTGGCCATTCACTAGCAAGGTACTTTGGCTATTTATTAGATATTATTCATGTTAAAAGATCATTTCCACAACTCATATTATAATATTACTTGGCTCCCTGACTGAGAAACTGGAATTCTTTTAAGAATATTGTCCCTGTAGATCAGGGTGCTGATACTAAAGCTTTCAGCTGCATCACATCTCTACAGATAAACAGGCAAAATATATCTACAGCATGGGGAATATGCTCTGGATCTTCCCTGGAGTTTAGAATATAGTTTCTTGACATATCTTTTGGAGAATATTTTTAAGCTTGGTCATAATCAATGATCTGTTTACAGCACAGAGCTTCAAACCAAAGTGCAAAGCTGCAGAGGTCTCTAGCAAGCCAATTAGTGAGAGTCATTATGTAAAAGGGGATATTCCAGCAGCATTTCTGCTTTATTTATGATGCCAAGCTCTACTCAAAGAAATCAGTATTGGTTTCTGCCTATTTAACAACAGAATTTAGCTACTCATGCACAGAGTAAAAAATCAAAATGTTAATGAGACACCTTTTATCTTTCAGGACAGTGGAAGTGTACAGAAACACTTGGACTACTAGATCATTACACCAAAACTATTTCGGTGGGTTTAACCTTACAAAAAACACTGATCTAATTACATTTTTTTTCATGTTGTGCGGGTTTTCATTAGTCAATGTGCCAGGACAAAATGTATCTCCATCTATCCACATACAAGCCTGCTTGATCCTGCCAAAGGGAGCATAAATATCCTATCACTTAAGAATGAGAACAAACGGTAAAAATAATAAAAAGAAAAGCCTGCTCTAACAACAGAGGGGAATGGACCCGACACATTGTTTTCTTCTACAGCTTTGAGCAAAATTCATGAAACACTTTGAACTTCATAATACCTCCCCGAAAAGGGAACCTCCCTTCTGAACCTGGTATTTCATAATGCCTCACCAAAGGGAAGTGCACACCTGGTATTTCCTAGGCAAGCACCCACTGCAGCAGTTCTCACATCCTTCCATCGCTCACCCACACCTCAGGATATGATACGTGTCTCCACCACCCCCTCTGAGAGCCTCCGGTTTAGCCACCCCTCTCCATACATGCCTACACGCATACTGCCTCCTGCTCAGGTTACAGGTGGACAGCGCTCAACAGTGGCACTAGATATTTATGCTTAGGCAACTGAATTCTCCTTGAACTGCCTTGAGGGCTAGACAAGCCATCCTTTTGCTCTGCATTAACTAGATTTCCATTCACTATAGTGGAAACTTTAGCTATTTAGTGAGTTTGTACATACCTACAAGTAGACACCTATATGTAAGTGTCTTAACTTCTGAATTGAATCCTAGTGTGTATACTTAGGTGTAAAGCTTTGAGATAAAGTAGTCTCATCATTAACTCATACCACTGAGGCCACTGACAAAAGCAGAATTCAGCTTTAATGACTATTTTTGTAATGTGTTTTGAAATATTTTGAAGGCAGAATACTTCTTGCTCTTATTGTTAGGAAACAAGCTGCAAAACTAAGAAAAGAAATTAAGATCCAGGCCAAAAGTAAAGGGTTCACCCTACCTTTGTAAGGCAGCCGTGCTGAGAAAATAAACCACAATATATTTTGTGGCAAAGAACAGCTAGCAGAAAATGGCCAGGTTTCCCATCCTCCCTGGGACAAGTCGTAGGAGGTCAGCTGTGAACACCTGAGTGCCTCCCCTGACGGGAGGTATTGTTCCTTGTCCTTGCTGCATCTGATCAAGGTACCTTCAGGAGGCTAAAATGTGAATGATCTGTAACCTCCTCTGGCCCTCCCTTCCAAATGCCGCCTGGGATAGCATCAGCAAGTCAGACTGCGTCTTACATACTCTCTGCCTTAGTTCTTTCCTGATGAAGCCAATTTAAAGACCAAGTCCCAGCTTGTCAGTGAAACCCAAAATAAAAGGTTTGGCTCTATTTGGGCAGGAACTGCAGCTGCTGTGGGCTGGCCAAGAGGGCTAGCCTTTAGCCCTGGTGCCATTTATGTTTATGTGTAGAGTCCAGAGGGTGACGCCAGTGGAGCCAGCCCTTGCCTACCACATATGCCTAGGGAAGCAGAGCCCACACATATGTGTTCAGATCTGGCCAGTCTGGCAGAAAGCTTCCCATGGCAGGACGATTCTCTTCTGGGAATTTGTATCTCCTTTCCTTATGTAAGTTGATCAAAAGAATCATGATTCACTTAAGATTTGTTCCACTGTAAATAAAACCAAAGCCCTAACCACAAACACTTTACATGTGCTACTTAGCAGTGTGTAAGCTATATCCCCAGTCCCTTCTGGCTTTTTGCAACTAGTCCAAGGTTCATTTATTACCATTCCATGTGTCTAACACCATCCTGCTGATCTACAGAAAAAAAAAATACATAGTAAGCAACAACTGAATATTATAAAAGGCTCCCACATTTGCTGCTTAATGCATTATCTGACTCATATACCTTTGCATTACCACAAGGTTTCTGGAAATTAAGGTGTTGGAACGTAACTTGCATGGTACATAAGATTTTCTGGTAGGCTTACAAGATATCAAAGGATCAGCTCAAATTTGTGTAAAATGTAGGTCTAATAAGTGGAAAAATGGGTGTGTGGTTGTATAACTGTTGACAGCTGGTGCAGGCATGTTCTCATTTCATGTACAAGCACTTTACGTACTGCTGTCTCACATAAGTAAACATTTCTCCTTTTTAATCTTGAGGGATAGTTTTAAAGCCGAGTATCCAAACAAACAAGACACAAAGAAAACTTTTAGCACTTCAGCATTCCATAAATGGGACTGATTTGTAAGCAGACCTTGAATTTCAGTCTCAGAAGCCAAGGTGTGGAGCAGAAAACTCCCAGGGCAAGAGGCTTCAGCTCCACAGCCTGCAGCCACGGCACCTGCTGCTGCGATCTCTGCACATCACACAGGAGCAGCGGGGCAGCACGTGTCAGATGTGCACAGGAGAGGTGCCCTAAGTCCTACAAAAACCCTGTGGCTGAACAGGTAAACTATGTTCCAGTGAGGTACACTCGATTTTGGAACCAACTGCCAACCTAAGGATAACAACAAGGTCAAAGGTAAGATTCAGTGCACTGCAATTTAAAATGTTTGGGGAATAAGCTCAAGAAAGGCATTGAGTAATACAGTTTCCATCCTCTTTTTTCTTTATATTTTGTCATTATTAATTAATCAGAAATAAGCAACATCAGAATTAGTCAATATACTAATTTATTAAAAAGACACAATTAAGTAAAGCATTTAGCATACCAGCAAGAACACCAGGGACGTATCACATTGCGTTTAAGCAAATACAGGATAAGAGTAAAATTTTCAAAAGTGTGCAAGTCTGACAGGCATGTACAGGAGATCTTATAGGGTCAGTTAGCAAATGTAGCTGGAGTTCCTAAAATTATAAATGGTAATTTCCCAAGGGATTTCACACAACATCAAATAACTTTGCTAAAGACCTCCTTGTGACAAATAAAAAGAATATAGAGATTGGAATTTGGCACTTTGGGGGACCACTCTGACAAGTATATAACTTATTGCTTCACTGCAGAAAATTATGACCAAAGTTGATCTGAAAGTAATGTTTAAAGGAAAATCTTGAGTTATTTCAATGACAGGCTTAATGGATGGATTTGGGATGAAGCAGGATGGTGTACACATGAGGAACTGAAGAACTTTCTCCCCTTTTAGTTACTAGGGGTACCTATGAGGGACAAATTAAAATCCGCAAACTTCATAATCCCTACCTAAAAATCTGGAAGACTTGTATAAAGAAGTCTTAATCTTTCTGATGTTATTTTTCCAAGAAATCTTAGAACTCTGGAGAAATTCCAGACAGCTGGATGTCAACAGGAGTCAGGTATGAAAAAGGACTGATGAAGAAAGATAATACGTAGACTACTGCTTCAGAGTAACGTAGTTACTTGGCATGGTGGTTTTTAATCAACACTTTAACGTACATAGTTGAAGCTTTTCAGGTGAATTTGAACATTTCTAGAATTTGTTAATCCCCTTTTCCCACTCTGCCTAGTATACCATCATCTTCAGATTTCAAATGATTTTTTTAAAAGGTTACTAAAACAAACCTTATAAACACAAATTTGTTTTTGGCAATGATGATGAATACAGGCCAATTTAAGCAGTTACCCGTGGCAGTGGTTAATTAATTCACTCTGACAAGGGGGAAAAAAATGATGTGTCTGAATCTCACCACACTTATGTAAGGTTGCCATGGTGTCTCTACTCCCCGAAAGCCAAATCTGGGGGAGGGCTCTCATCCCAAACATACCATCAGTGCAAACCTGCTTGGTTGTCATCACTTCCAGACTCTGTCAATAACTAGTAATAAGGTGCTTTCACAATTCTCCTTTCCATGTTTATGTAAAACATATTTCTGATGTATATGATATAAAGGGCTGTGCACTAAGGTTTATAACACTCCTTAACAGTCTGCAAAGAACACTTAATTCTCAACAGGTAAATGATCTGTTTATTGTCAAGTATCAAGCTAGTCATTAGATGTTGCCTCTAACGAATGTTTTGTTTACTGTCTGGCCAAGTGCTAACTCTGTCTGATATGCCCTGGGGACATCAGCATTTCTAAATCCACAGCTCTTTGGAATATGGTTTAAAACTGTTGATTTGCTTATTAGAAGACAACCAGGTGAATACATTTGATTTTGAATGGAGTCCCCAGAGAAAAGTGCCGAAAAGTAAATGCATGATCTCAGATGACATTCTGATCCTTCAAATGCAATCGTGAAGGCAGATGTTTTAAAATGTCTGGGTCCTAGCTGGCAGAGCTGCATGACTGTCAATAGCTCTTTGGCCGATGGACTAGAGAACACCTTGAAGTTACTAAGCAAAGCATCAGTAGCTAGAAACAGCTGGGGTTTTCTTTTGTATGCTTGCTACAAATACACTATTTGTCAAGTCTTACATTTTAGCATGATAATCGGTTCATTTTGCTTTTACTTATGGTCTCCCCATTCTTCAAAGCAGTATCCAAGCACCTGATGGGCCATAGGGATTGCATTCACACAGGGGTGGCAGCCCCAAACAGGGTGACTGGTTCACCCCTGCAGTGCGCAGGGTGCCAGGACAAGCTCAGGGTACTTTGGACAAGGCAGAGACCTTTTGGAGCTAACAACAGAGACTGTCAGATGGGAATGACTTTTCCCATGGGACATTTGCTGACCAGTTGTCGTGGTTTAATTTCAGTCGGCAACTAAGCACCACGCAGCCGCTCGCTCACTCCCCCCCACCCGGTGGGATGGGGGAGAGAATTGGAAGAGCACAAGTGAGAAAAACTCGTGGGTTGAGATAAAAACAGTTTAATAATTGAAATAAAATGATAATAATAATA
>NW_008796219.1:1934978-1947337 GCF_000699145.1 Aptenodytes forsteri | reverse complement strand
CCCAGCTTCTTGTGCACCTTCAGCCTTCTCAGTCGGTAGAACATGGGAAGCTGAAAAGTCCTTGGCTAGTGTAAGCATTACCTAGCAAGAACTAAAACATTGGTGCGTTATCAACTTTGTTCTCATCCTAAATCCAAAACACTGTACCAGCTACTAGAAAAGAAATTAACTCTATCCCTGCCGAAACCAGGACACCAGTGCACCCTTCACACTGGTAAGAATTTTAGGAAAAACTCTATAGATCTCCTTTAAATTTTAACAGGCATTAAACCCTGATTCAGGCTGTTTATCCCCAGCTACTCAAAGTCATAAGAAGTATGATAAAGCGCTTGGGTGAGTACCTTAAAATCATGGTATTTTCAAAATAGTACTTTGTTTCTTGCCTTTTTTATATTTGCTATGTGAATTTTAAGACTTGGGACATATAGTTGAAACTTTTTCCCTGCAAGAGCTTCCTTTAATGTCATGTAATCATGTGGATACAAGTTTTAAGTTGGTGCATTTAAGGATATGCCACTAAAATAGAAGTAGTGAGGAGGGTTTTTTCTTTGTTTTGAAAGCTTTTAGCAGATTCTGAGTGATAAATCTTCTCCCTGTTCCATATCCTATCCCTGAATGAATGCCTACCTAAAATTAGTGTTGTTCAATGGTGCCATGAAACGTTGTGGGAGTCCTGTGGACTCCTAACCCTTCCTTTTGATGGGAGTTCTTACATGCAGTTTAAACATAAGGAATACTAAACACATCTATGTTTCCACCTCTAAATTGCTGGTTTTTTCTTTATGCCAAGTTTTGCTTTCTGTAATATGTAATAAAAGACACATTCTTCCTATATTCTCTCATGGAGTTTTATTTTCTGTTCTTTCTTGTCGCTTTCCTTAATCGAAATTAAAGAAGCTATAGCCTGCAAGAGCATGATTTGTTCCTTGCGCATGAAAACATAATGCCCTTCTAGGTTATCTCAATGGGGTGCACTGCAACTGCAATGCACCAAAAACTCTCTGAAATTAAAAGCAAATAAACAAACTGGGTTTACGTTAAACAAAACAATGGAAAATTCCTATTAATATGAGAGAGCGAGCTTGCAGAAAAGGTATATCTTCCCTGTTCTTTGCCAAACTCCCCACTTTCTTTTCTGCTCAGCAAGAAAAGTAGCACTGTGCTGCATTTTCCTGATCGGTGACCATATTATCATAATGATTCTTTCTTTCCTACCATCATAAAATGTTACAAACAAGTAACTTAGAAAATTGGTAGTATTACAGCTGCTCCTTGCAGTTGCCCTCACATCAGTATGTATCACTATTTGCCACATAATTCAGCCTCAATGTTATAGTGGAAATAGCACTAGCGTGAAATTATTACAAAAGTTTTCAGGGTAAAAGGGACATTTTCATCTCCCATAGCTGAAATCAGTGCGATCACTGACTATGACCAATAAAATAATCATTTCAACTTCAGCTGTAAACTTTGGTAAGAGTAACAAGCAAATCTATTGTATTTGCCTTTAAAGTGCCAGCAACGGACATCACAGTCATAAATCAGGGCCCTTTTTGTACAGATACAGAACAAAAATTATGATTCTTGCTGCTATGTTCCCTCTTCTAAGTATAGGTATTACTTAGTGATGACAAATGTCAGGTTGGCTTCCTATGTGCTTTGCATGACACTCTCTAAAATACATAACTATGCACCAGTGACAGCAAACCACACCTGTCTGCAAAAGGAAGTACCTAAGGTAGGAAATTAAACACCTCCAGATTTTCTTTGAATCCCTACCAGCCCACCTGTGATTATTTCTGCGAGCTGAAAAAGAATGAAGACAAAACATACCACTTCCATTTCGTTAAATCAGGAAAATTACCCCAAAATAAGTTTAGATGACCAGAGGGGTTCAGAACTTCAATGCCATTCCTTTAGGGGCTTGCTGGGTAAGCAAAACTCTCTTTTTTTTTTTTAACAATGAAAGTGTGTTACCTGCAGTGGCCTTTACAGAAGTTCTCTACCTTTATAGAATGGTCCAATGGCTTGAAAAAGTCCCCAGAGGCCTCAGATTTGGAACACATTTTGCAGACTAGGCCAGGTCAAATCTTGTTGCATTTTTGAAGGAATTGCAATGGTAATGGTACAAGTAAGGGAATTCAGCATGAGGGCAGAAATATTTCATGCAACTGCTCAAATCAGCATCTAGAGCATTCTTCTAGCTAACTGTTCTTGTGCAGCTAATCCAATGCCTCAGAAAGCTTTAGTGCACATGGATGTATAAAAGAAAGGTTACTTATCTCTATAGTTTGCAATTAGCTCTCTCTTTCCTGAAGTCTCCTGCCTTAGTAAGTTTACACCCTCACAAAACTGAGTTAAAAATAGAAATAAGATACAGAAATGCTTGCTGAAATGCCAGGAGTTAATCTGTGCTCGCAGTATTTCCCACGAGAGGTTGTCTCTCTGATCCTCCCTCTGACACCTGGTTGCGGCTGTGGCTAATACTTGAGCTACAGTGCAACATGCAAAAGGAATGCAGGACCAACACTCCCAAGGTGCCATAACAACAAAAATGCAGTCCACAAACACTTACATTTTTGTGTAAGTTCCTTATCAACATGAATACTCATAAATATAGTGTGGAAGGCGCTTTGTCTACAGGTAAGGACTGCAGAGAACAAGTCCCCAAAGCTACAGACCAGGGAAATGATAACCAAGTCCTTCTGCAAATCTTACTGTGACTGTATGAAATTCTTTTAGCAGCTACATCACCTCTGGCTGATGTCTTAATGCAGTGCTTGTCTTACTAGAATAATTTCCATTTCTACATACAGATAAGTCAATTTTAATTAATCCCGGACATACAGATAAACCTGCTCAAAATTAAGTCATTCCCAGGTTTGGAAGTCCGCTTCCCTGAAGAGTGATTGAACTGTTCAGTGAGAAGCAGAAGCCCGCTGTATACTGGGGAAGCGCACCAAATATTGCATTACGATAATTAAACAGGTTTAATGAGCCCAAATATTCTAATTCAACCTCAAGTTCAATGACAGTTTCTGTTGCAAGGTAGCTAAGAGCTTATGTTAGATGCTTAAACATGAATTAGCATGCCTGAAACAAAAGAAGACGTCTGTGCTAGTAAACAAAGTTAGTCCAGAGACAAAACCATACAGTGAGCCTCACGCCCACATGGAGAACTGCTCTTCAGTCCAAAATAGGGTCTTAGCTGCTGGGATGTGATGGGATGGCCTATGATGTTCCCTGAACTATACCCAAATGCTGTTTGGGAAAGCATTAGAAGTGTCACCATGGGACTGCGTCCAGTCCTTGTAGAGTTTATGTAGTTTATGTATCTAACTTCAGGAAGCCATATTTTTAATTGAATCCATCTGTTGATAGTGCTTCTACAGAGCCACGGTACGTGTTCAGGGCTTTGCTATGTTAAGGTGTTTTATGCTGAGAAGCATGTGTCCAAGACTATTCTGTGGCCATCAGTACCTCCAGCCTATGCCCATAATACCAAACTCTCTCACCCTGCAAAACGCAACATCCCCATACAAATTTCTCATCTGGAATGGCCTGTGCTAACTCTGAAATTGTGCCCAGGAATTGCCAAGTGCTACTTGGCCTGGGTCAAAATGTTAAGGTGTTTTATGCTGAGAAGCATGTGTCCAAGACTATTCTGTGGCCATCAGTACCTCCAGCCTATGCCCATAATACCAAACTCTCTCACCCTGCAAAACGCAACATCCCCATACAAATTTCTCATCTGGAATGGCCTGTGCTAACTCTGAAATTGTGCCCAGGAATTGCCAAGTGCTACTTGGCCTGGGTCAAATCTTGCCAAAAAAAATTCTAAGAATGTAACAATAGAGAGGATCTAGTTCCCATACCCAGGGATATACTCTGGTATGGCTTAATTTATGAATATAGATGTAGCCAGCGAGGCTGCTTTTATCCATACGTATATGCCAGTACTAGCTACAGGCAGTCAAAACACTACACAAGGCAGACCTTCCTTCAGTGATCTTGGTCCCTATGTTCAATTTCTACAAAACAACTCCGTTCAAGAATTAATTATATTTTAAAAAAACAGATAACATAATATTTTTCTATACATGGATCTTTCTCTACCCAGGACTTTTTATTAGCAACAACAAAATGACATAATTTGTCTTTTTTAAAGCTAAATATTTGCTTGGACATTAAAAAAATAGATGGTGTACATGACACCTATCACAATAAAATATTTTGAATACACTAACATACAAAAAGAACATCTTTAAGATTTGGAGGCTGCAAATCAAAGTCTAATGAAATCTGTGGGAAGATTGCTACATACTTCAGTAAATGCAGGCGCTGGCTCACAGTTCCAGCAATAGGCGCTAGCTCACAGTTCCAGCAATGTTAAATTTCCAGTAACTCTATTAGCTAAGTGGGAATTCCTCCAGATTTGCAGAAATGTGTCTGAGAGCCAAATTCAGTCCAAAGTACTTTTAAAAATATTTTTATAATCGTGCCAAAATACCTGGCATGAAAAGAATCAAGATACAGGAATTTCCTACCATTATTATTGACATTTGTTTAAAATATTATATACCCTGAGTATAAGAGCAATATACATTGCCTTTGGTTTTGGCATATCCAATTTTGTCTTGAGTTTCTTAATAATTTTAATACTAAAAATACACAGGTTTTAGGCCAAGCCTTTTATATACACCATATCATATCAGCCAAGAGGAAAAAAAATAAAGATATAAATTATAGATTCTGATTGGCACATTTAGAAATTTTATGTAATAAACACTGCGGACTGAGAAAGGGTCCTGAAAGAGTAATCAGATCATCTGACCAGTAGTATAAAACAGGTGAGAATTTACAAAATTAAGAGACGAAATTGTATTGCACAACTGCAGCATTGTAAAGGTCACTCCTATAATCTACCATAAACAAGATTATAATATACTACAGACTATTATTTCAAACACTGTGTAACCACTAAGGGGGTAGTAATCAGTAGTCCACTTTCAAAATAAGAGGATGTATTGAGTAAAACTTTGAAGCAGTCTTTCCTGGCTCTAGCTCTCTTCAAGGGACGGAATATGCTTCCTAGATGTGCAGACTTCATAAAGCTGGAGAATTTTATTGCAGGATAGAGTTATAATCCAAAAAGAATTTGACAAATTGGAGAAGTGGTCTCAAAACATAGGTACAAGTGCAGAATATTACTTTTCAGGAGTAATAATCATTTGCAAAAATACAGGTATGGGGATAACTGAGTACATACTCTTTCAAAAAAAGGTTTAGCACTGAAGCCAATATTAAGATGAAAAATCAGAAGTGCCATGCTAGTGGAGGAAAGCCATAGTGGCATATATAAACAGAAATATGCCTCTAAAGACATAAGGAAGTGATATTTCTGTTCTGCTCTGCTTTGGTAAGACTTCAGTTGGACAACTGTACCTAATTTGGGTGCCAGCATCACAGTAAAAGTATGACAAAAGCATACAGTATAAAAGCTACCCACTACAGTTGCTCCACTGGGATGCCTTTTTGAGTGTGATATTTAACTATTTTTATGACCTTAATTTCAGAGATGTTTGCATGGAAGCTGAAGAGGATGTGAAGAACACTCACTGCGTCAGTAATATCTTCTTCTTCTGGCCACTGCTTTTTATGAGTGAGATAAATTGTATAAACATATAAACACTGCTCCCTGTCTTAAGTACTTCTCCAGACTTGAACTGAGTAGCCAATGTACTGCCTTCAACAGGATAACGCTAGAGCTAAAAATGAAGCAGACCCCAAAATTGCTTTCATTAGCCCAGAAACCCCAAACCCTCAAAAAACTTCTGTTAGAAAAGTCAATATAAACTAGGTTGCAAGTTCTTCTCCTCAGCTGAACTCACTGTTCACTTTAATTTTTTTCCATTGGTATTTATATTAAAAATAGCCATAAATAAAGAAATAATGCAGTTCCTTTCAATCCTATTTCTGACATGAGACAGATTTATCATTCTGCTTGCAAAATGAGCAGGTTTCTGATGGGTTTTCCTTTGTTCAGGGCTCTGAAGCACTCTTGATCCCTGGGGCAGTGACAAGAGACTCCACATTCTTTCTGTTGTGTAGACCTTTGACAGCTTGCAGAGAGAGGCAGTTACAATGAAAAGCACGTGTCAGCGCAGGGAGCATCACTCTCCATTGTACTGTCTTGAACGAGCCATTTCAGTTCTCCATGCTGCAGCATACGGATTTGTAAAAAGGACAGAACCACACCGTGTTGTTATACGGGCACAAATATTTGTGGCTTCAAAACTTCAGTAATGTCATAAATTTCACTCAACAACAGCCAAGTACTTCAATAAAGGCCAGCTTAAGTACTGAAAAGGAAACACACATTCACTGTGTGTTTGAGATGTAAATACAGAGGGGTGTTAAGTTCTCTTCAGGTGAAGAGGAAGATTATTTCCCTCAGCTGCTGTCTCTCTCTTGGAAGTTTATAGATGCTTAGCATTTTTCAGGGTTTTGCCCAGTAATAGCACGAAAAGTGTAAATACCGTTCAGCACCATGCACACATCTCTGCTTCGTGGCTGAATATTGCATACCATGGAATCAGTGACCTCTGTAATGGCAGACTGTAACACAATGAAATACAGTTCCATGTATATTCCTTTTCCCTTTCTCTCTTCCTCGGTATTTAAATCGACATACTAAAAGGACAGATTCTCCCTGCACTGTAGTACTTTTGCTAATACATTAGCAGCTATAAACTCACAATAGTAATTCTTTTCTCTCCATATGTCTTTTACAGGTAACCATCTCCAGCCAAACATATTCAAAACAAAACCAAATTCTGCCCTAAAATTCTCCAAAGCCCCTCTGCTCCTGTGCACCTTTTCAAAAAGATGGGCTTGGCAGTATGCCAAGTATGGAGGCTGAAACTCTGGGATATTTTGGGCCAAGTAGCTTTTCTGCTCACAAGATGCTAACATATCTGACAGTGCAATGACCTGAATGTTCCCATTGATACTGGCCAGACCCTCACCACTGTCTTATGTAAACTGTTCTCACTGGAGTCAGAGGAAATCGTTACTAAACACTTGTTATTAAAAGCCCTAGCAAAGTGTAGGGCTTTTCACAGCAAGCTGATAATCCATTGAGCTTGCAAGTACATAGAATGGCCATCGTTTGCACATTCTGCAGAATGACGAATGTGAAGGGCAGAGTTTCAAAGTAATAAGCAGAGAGGTTTGCCTATATACTCCCTATTTCTTAAAAAAAAAAAAAATCTATATACTCCCTATTTCTTAAAAAAAAAATAAAAAATAAATTGGCAGATGGATGGATATGATGGCAAGTTGCAGCCTCGCCCACACACAACACTCTGCAGCAGTGCTGGTAACAGGGTCCAAGGACAGTCCCAGACATAGTGAGGACATGAATCAGGTCCATGGTCCATCCAGGGACCATCAGCAGATTAAGGACAAAGACAGTACTGGAGACAAGGCTGTAGCAAAGGTCCAAGATCCATCCAGGAGGCAGGACCAGAGACATGGCTGGGGACAGGCCCATCCACAGCACAGCTGAGGCCAGGATTGGATGCTGAGACCTGAGCTGAAATGGAGCCCTCAGGCAGTGGTGGGGCTGGAGGCTCCAGGTAAGGGCCATTAAAGCCTATTAGTGCTCTCAGAGCCCTGACAAATTCATGCTTTAAAGGTACATCTTGTCTAAAGCTATGTGGCCCCAGTCTGTAATTATCAAATCATATTAAGAAAAAAAAAATGCTTGGTGACTTTGAAGACCATTTTCCACAATGCAGCACAAGGTGAAATATATTTCTTATCAACAGAAAAATAACAACAAAGTGTGATTCGATTAAACAAACTTTCCTACTGCTTAGTAATAAATCAAGCTATTACATCTAATTTTGACAAGATTCCTAAATTCCTTACTATCATGCCTTCCACGTTTACAGTGGTATTTCACAGGTCAGACCTATTCACGATAATATTAGAAACCGATTGACATCTTGACTTTTATTCTCCATTCCAGCTTGTGCATTGTGGTCACACTTCAAAAGAAATTGAAAATGCTATCTGGGCCAGATTAATTTCAGTGAAGTACACATAGGATAATTTAACCAGCTGTCACAGATTTCTCAACTTATTTTACAACAACTTCAACAATGTTATATAAGCTTCCCCAGAAATTGGAAACGCTCCATCAATAGCTATACTTAATACCAATAGATTAAATGCTGAGCACCAGCTCTGGCACTGGTTGGAAATGTGACTCTTACCGCATCCCCTACACTCGTCAAAGGACATTTCACATATGTTAGCAGTATCATTCCTAATGGTAGGGAGTTCCTTCTGCCCTCCATACTATATGAAGATTTTCATAATCAGCTGGTACCTGAATCTGGTTTTCCAACATGTAAAGCACCTTCACTTTTTATGGACATCCCTGAAATTTGTGCATGCTATGAATTTCCATGAAACAGGCCCAAACTCCTATCTCTAGGGATGGTTTCTAAATGTTATGAAATCAGTGACAGCATCCTCCCAAGACATCCTGAAAAATGAAAATTCGTTAGTTTGGGTCTCTGCAGAACTCCTGCCATAAAAATAAAGCAATGCTTCCTACCCTGAGGTGAAGTTATCACCAGTATCGGTGAGCATATGGGTAATGAGCTAAGAACTGCTTGAAGTCTCTGCTGGCATTTTAGCAACAGCTTTTGTATCATTTTCTTTTAACAAAGTTCACAAACTGAACCAAGTCTTCTATGTTTTAGCACATAGGAGAACTAGTTTGTCGCTTCCTGGCTACTTAGAGCTCCACTCTACTGATTACTATTATTGTTGTTACTGCCCCACGGAGCTGTATAGCATACCACCATTCTTCATCTTGAAGGTAGGTATACTACTGATCAGGGGAGGGGAGAAGTCTGCGTTCATAGTGGGAGCCAGTGCTCCCAATGAGTTTCTTCACATACCAGAGAACACACTGGTTCTAGGGTCCCTGCCTGTCACAACTGTGCAAGACCATTCATCAGCTGTCTGAAGTATCTTGCCTCCATGTCAGGCAGGAGTGTGTTGACAACAAGCCAGTGCGGCAGGGCTTCCAGCCCCACCATGAATCTCAGCAGTCAGCTGAAACTGCGCCAGAAGCCCTCCCTCCACTGGGAACACTGCACATTGGTGCTGCTGCTGCTTTTCCTTCTGGGCTTCCCATATGTCAACACGATATTCATTAACTAAAAGAAAGTCTGCAGCAGTGCAATTAAAAGTTAGCTTTTAATTGTTAAGTTTCTCATCAACTGAAATCAACGTCTTTTGTACAAAACAATTTTTCACTCATGTTTCCTTCGGGCCACTGCTTTTTCTCAGTGCTAGCATGTTATCATTCTGGGGTACTGTTATGTTGGAATCCTGATATCCACATTTATTTGCAAGAGCACTTGCAGTTTCTAAGATCAGAACCCAAAGCAAATGGCCAGGACCCAGTGAATGACTCACCCTACACTCTAACCTCCTTTCAACAAGTCCCTTTTCAAAGGGACACTTGCCCTTCTCCGTGGGAGTAACTGCCTTTCCTGTACCCAGTCAGGTTCCCCTGTAGCCAGAGGTTGGAGCTATTCTTTGACCTCCTTCCCTACAAAACAAACACAGTGATCTCAATACCCATGTCACTCAGCCTTCTGAGTTTCTCTCCCGGTTCCTGAGCAATGACGTCATCAAATTTAAATTGTTTGCCAGTACCATAAAAATCTCTGCTTATCCCTTTGAGAATTTTGTGCTCTTAGCATCAGAGACTGTCTGGGAAGCACAAGTGAAGTCTACAAAAATCAATTATTATAGTTACTAGTCTTATAGAATCACAGCAACTACAAAAGACCTTAAGTTCCTCTATTCCACCATCCTACACCAAAGCAGGATCACCTGTACCTGGATTATTCCCAGTAGACATCTCTCTATTCTTAAAGTTCTTCAAAGACAGAGATGCCATGACCTTCCCCAGGCAGCTTTTCCATCCCTTTACTATTCTTACTGTTAGAAAACTTTTATGGTGTCTAACCTGAATTTTCTGATGTAATTTAAGCCCTTACATCTCATTGCATACATATATCAGACATAGAAAACAAATTATTTCCTTGATCTTTGTTGAAGCCCTTTACTTATTTGAAATTTGACACTCCTTTCCTTGTCTTTTTCCCCTGATAATCCTCTCTTCTTTCATCTAAGCAACCCTTTTTTCTTCCGTCTTTCCTTGTAGGTCATGTTTTCCAGACCTCTGGTCCTTTTTTTCAATCTCCTCCTGAATTTCTCCTTTTCTTCTTCCACAAACTGGAAGCCTCCATTGCATACATATATCAGACATAGAAAAAACAAATTATTTCCTTGATCTTTGTTGAAGCCCTTTACTTATTTGAAATTTGACACTCCTTTCCTTGTCTTTTTCCCCTGATAATCCTCTCTTCTTTCATCTAAGCAACCCTTTTTTCTTCCGTCTTTCCTTGTAGGTCATGTTTTCCAGACCTCTGGTCCTTTTTTTCAATCTCCTCCTGAATTTCTCCTTTTCTTCTTCCACAAACTGGAAGCCTCTGCTTCTGCAGAAACCTCACTAATGTGGCGTAAAGACTAAGGATTACTTCATATGTCTTGCAAGCTGCATTTCTCTTCATCTGGGCATATTCATCTAAATGAGGTGTATTAAGTATGTAGGTGTCATCTGTGTGTGCACGCAAGTAGCAGAATAACAAGTCACTTCCATTGGGTTTCTTTCATTAGCTCTTTCTTAGCCTCAGGTTTGTCTAGCATTCCAGCATTTGAATTATGAAAGAAAAACACAGAGTGAAGCCCTGGACAAATTCCAGTGAAGATGAGACAAACTGTAGCACTCAACATTAAGACAATTGTCAGAGGCTATTCTAAAGCCAATACTGAGGAGACACAGAGAGGTCTGAGTTACAAAGACACATCCATAACTGGAATTTTTGGTTTAAAAACATATGAAACTTGAGTTTTAAAGGTGCCTGTTCTCTTCTGGCTATGTGAGAACTACATGCAGGCAGTTCTGCTGGGAAGGTACTAAATCATAGAATCACAGAATCACAGAACGGTTTGGGTTGGAAGGGACCTTTAAAAATCATCTAGTCCAACCACCCTGCCATGGGCAGGGATGTCTTTCACTAGATCAGGTTGCTCAAAGCCCCATCCAACCTGACCTTGAACACTTCCAGAGATGGGGCTCCAACCTGACCTTGAACACTTCCAGAGGTGGGGCATCCACAACTTCTCTGGGCAACCTGTTCCAGTGTCTCAACACCCTTATTGTAAAAAATCACTTCCTTATGTACAATCTAAATCTACCCTCTTTCAGTTTAAAACTGTTGACCCTTGCGCTATCGCTAAAGCCCCCTTTATATATTGAAAAGCAATAGTAAGGTCTCCCCAGAGCCTTCTCTTCTCCAGGCTGAACAACCCCAACTCTCTCAGCCTTTCTTCATGTGAGAGGTGTTCCAGCCCTCTGACCGTTTTTGTGGCCCTCCTCTGGATCTGCTCCAACAGGTCCATGTCTTTCCCGTGCTGAGGACTCCAGAGCTGGACACAGTACTCCAGGTGGGGTCTCACCAGAGCGGAGTAGAGGGGCAGAATCACCTCCCTCGATCTTGCTGACCACAATCACTACAGCTCCAAATGAAATTTAGAGGACTCCACACCTGGCTTAGGCCCCTTATTCCAGTTCATAAGAAAAGGAGTTACCTGAACACATCACTCCCATGTGACTAGAAAAACAAGCCCTTAGGATCTGGTAGACCAAAAGAACTATTGTTAATGGGACTAAATAACCAACGGTAATGACAGAAATTTTGGCAGCAGTTGAACACAATTTGCAAAATGAATGTTACAAAAAGACATGTCCTCTATTATTTTTGCCAACATTTTAATTAAAAAGGTGAGTCAGACTTCATGTAAATGGGCTTCCTAATTTTACTGACTTGCTGGATTTAGTGAGCAGGAAAAGAAACCCGTTATCTGGAAAGTTCACAGACTTTCACACTTTTGTCTAAGGCCCATGGGTTAGACCTGTTGAAGGATACTAGAACCTAAACATTTGATACCAGGTTCTGGAAATGGGAACCCACATTTTAAATTTATAATCTCTATGCAGAGAGCTAAATGTTTATAAAAGCTATTTAAAATTAAATGCCATTGCCTTCTGGAAGACAGGGACGGCGAGCAGGATGAACCCCCCGTAATCCAAGAGGAAGCAGTCAATGACCTGCTACGCCACCTGGATGCTCACAAGTCTATGGGGCCGGATGGGATCCCCCCGAGAGTGCTGGGGGAGCTGGCGGAGGTGCTCGCCAAGC
>NW_008796219.1:1908142-1933710 GCF_000699145.1 Aptenodytes forsteri | reverse complement strand
ATGGTTTAGTGGGCATGGTGGTGTTGGGTTGACGGTTGGACTCGATGGTCTTTAAGGTCTTTTCCAACCTTATTGATTCTATGATTCTATGATAACTCATCAGTAGGACTCCATCAGGGTAGATCTTTATGGAAGTCTCCCTTTTTCTGGAGTTGGATCCTTGACTGGGGACCACAGGCACGTAGTACCAGGGATCCACAGCTCAGTACCATCTCCTAAGCCAAACATAATTATTTTTCAAATACTAAGCCAACCTTATTGATTCTATGATTCTATGATAACTCATCAGTAGGACTCCATCAGGGTAGATCTTTATGGAAGTCTCCCTTTTTCTGGAGTTGGATCCTTGACTGGGGACCACAGGCACGTAGTACCAGGGATCCACAGCTCAGTACCATCTCCTAAGCCAAACATAATTATTTTTCAAATACTAAGCAGGAGTCACTCTTTTCTTTCAAAACAAGGCCAAAGTAGGAAGGGTCCAGAAAGCAGGAAACCTGAATTCAGTTCCTTCCTGGTGGAGTGCTGTAGGAAGGAGGCTGCACTTCCTACTATTCTGTGTTGAAGTTGTGCCATTATTCAGCAAAAAGGGCACTGACGAAATCACAGAATAAAAAACCAAGACAGCAGGAACATAGCTCATGCATATTTATATACATGAGTAGGCGGAAACATAAGCAGGAAGATATACAATGCATACGATATGTAATGTAGTATTTCTAGTCAGGTATACAGCCTAGTGATTAAAGTACTTGGATCTAAAAGCCTCCTTGGAGCCCAACTCCCAAGAGAGCAAGCAGAGTTCACCCATTCCTACGTGTAGTGGAGAACCAGTGCTAGCAGGAAGGACTTAAACCCAGGACTCACACTCCCTTATGCCAAGTGCCTTAATCACTGACTAAAGAACATGTTCATGATTATGTGGCTAAGAAAGCCATTTCCAATTCTGGGGAGGAAGCTACTCTCTACGGAGAAAAATTTTAAAAATATGTATTTTTAGCTAGTTTCACCCAGAAGCATTAATTTAATGTAGATCGAGCCTATGTGTCTCAACACAAACCGTCCCAACAGTTAATTCAAGAGATTTCCATGTCATATTGACTCTTCATCAAAGGTGGAGGACATGTCTTTTTCTATGCTGGAATCAAGAGAGACTTATCACGATATATATAGCTACATGGTATCTTTCTACTCTTCTGTGGACCTTGCAGCTAATTATCATCCACAAATGTTACTCCATCCCTCAAGTTATTTGTGAAAACATTCAAAATACCAAACCTAAGACTTTGATTTAGACTTAAAGCTAAGCATTGGGGAAAGTCCTATATTCCGCTATGCAGGAAAAAGGAACTGCTGTTTTTCTCACAGAGCACTGAGTGAAAGGTGGCTTTGAAAGAAACCATTGCAGGCCCTTCACAGAAAGACCTCAATCACTGATGAACTAATGTGTTTTTTTCCCTGGGATATTGAAGTTTGATGATCATTTAATGATATTGTATCTGTCTCTCAGTGTGAAAATATCAGTACTGGATATACTTTTTTTAGAACAATGAGAAGATAGTCAGTTTCTCTTAAACTATTATATTCATAACTGGAATGCAAAATATGTTCTGATATACATCTGTCTGCCCCTGCATATTTTCAAGAAAAACTTACGTCAGGTAAAAATAACAGCATATCCATTACAATGTTATTTTCCATTTTAATTGTGATTTTCTGTTATAAAAATATTATATTTTTTTAAATTTTGTTTGAAAAATAAATTACAAGCAAATGTGCAATCACCAGAAATATCAGTTACAACTGGCTAAAACACTGAAACTGTGAGAGAAAAGTACGGGTTAGAGGAATAAAAACTGGTTACAGGAAAGGATATTAATTGTTAAGGAACTGGATTGAGACTCAAGAATTAAGAATTTTGAACTTGTTTCTGTTACTATCTTGATGTACCTTTCAGCAAGTCACTTTATCTTTTCTAGTCACATTTCATTGGTAAAAAGGGAATAATAGTATTTCCTTACTTTATAAGAGTATTAATGAGGATATGCCTATTGGTGAAGAAGGCTATTATGGTACTGAGTGATGTGCAAAATTCTTCAAGTAATTAAAAGAGAATTTGCATTTATTTTCTTCCCTTCAACTAATGTTTAATAGCTCAGTTGTCAGCAACAGAATATTTGTCAACAAGCGAGATAACAACCTAGCAACCAGAGACTTAGAGAAACAGTTTAAATTCCACATTCTGTCTCTGCGTTTACATACTCAATACTGTATAGTAGCTCAGCCAAGAAAAGGTGACTGATATGAACAAAGGAAAAGTTGTTTTAGTGAAGTTCTTTTCTGCTTCTGAGGAAAGTATTACCTTTTTCTGAACACTGAATTTGCAGGAAGCGCAGACCTGGCAAGGAATTTATTTTCCTGAGTTAACTCGACAACTGGCAGGCAGTTAAGGTACGTTTCGCTACCTGCAGTGCCTGTGCTGCTGCATGTGAGTCAAGTGTAACCGAGCTCTATTTGTCAAAGGCTGTAATAAAACAAGTTGCAGCGCACAAAGGAGACTTATAAAGCCACCAACAAGAAGCTGAAAAATGTAACCCCATAACTCCATTGCTAAGGGATACCCCTCAGCTGGAACTCAGTGACACCCTTTGGGAAGACAAAGTACAGGAAAGTGAAGGTAAAGATGAAAGACCGTGGGAAGATGCCTTTATCCTTCGCTAGGTCTAAACTACTCTGTAATGAATGCAGTTCTTAACATCCACCAGAGCATCCAAAAGATGCTGAAACTAATTATTTCCTTATTTCGCAGCCTTCAGTAAACAAGATACCATGTAGCTGTATCAATTGTAAGAACGTGCCTTTTATTCCAGAAATGCCCTCTTCCCCTCCCCTCTGCCCTAACCTGACTGCCAGCATTCGTAGAAGGTTCTGTATTGAATATTACCTGCTTCTGTCTCTTTTTTTTTTTTTAACTTTTGGAAAAAGGTAGAAGGTATTGACCAGAACTGGGGTTTTGCAGTTCCTGAATTTTTATACAGGCACATTCAGATGGGATCCTTCACTTGGACTTACGATTTCAGAAATTAAATGGGTGATGTTTAATGGCTTAATGGGTAATGGTGAAAAGTTTGGTTGATAACCTGCTTCACAACTATATAAAATCTCCATGTGGTGTGAATTTACCTCTCATTTTCATCTATCACTGTCACATAAAAAAACCAAAACAAAACAGCAAAATATGAAAATTGTCACTAATAATGGAGGACTTGCACTATCCTGTGTTCAGATGTCTCAGAACTAGGTAAAAAAAATGCAGGTCTCAACCCCCTCACAGATATGCTAAGAGAAGCAAAAATTTTTGTTAATTTGAAATTTCATTTAAAAGTCAAGAGAAAAACCCAGAGTTTATACAAGGAAATGAATCAAGACTATGACAGTAGACATTGTAAAATTTAAGATTGGTAATTCATATATTCCATAGTCAATGTTATTTCTTGTACCTTTCCTCTAAGGTACAAGCTGACAGATTTTCACTGTGACTTCTGTAAATCAAACTCACCAGAGACTTGGCTCCTGAACCATCTCTTATTCTAAGAAATACTGCTTGGTTTTTGCTTTCCTCATCTTTATTCGTAATAGTAGGAAGCCTTTAGCAAGCAGGTGGGTCTTGCAGTCTGCTCCAAAGGAAATCTCACCATGGTTGTGTCTAATCTCTTTTGGCTTCTCTGTTTGAATCAAATCACAAGGAGATTTAGAAAAATGCTCTGAAAATACTCTACTACATGCTGACAGTTACAGTAAGCAATAGTTCAGCAGTGCAAATAGCACGAAAAAACCATGCCCCCATGTTTTTGTGACATATCTGAGGCTGAGAGAGCAAGGAAGGGAGTAAAGCTTCTTTTAAGGGAGATTTAGGATTTTTCCTTAATGGAACAGCTTGGGTGCACCAAGATGAAACCATAGATTGAGCATCAGAGCAATCCAGAGTGTATGATAAAAATCCTGCAAAAATCAAGCTACTTTAGTGCTGGGACTCTCATGGGAAAGAGTGCTAGCCATAGCAAATGTTGCCTAGAGTAACAAGAACAGAGTGACTATCTGTTTCCACATCGTGTGGATAACATTATTGACCTCTCTTGTATGCCTGCTTTAGTACAATGTTTAATTACATACCACATACAGTTCTTCCCAAGCTGTGCTGAGGATCAAATCAAGGCAGAATACTGAAGGAGGGTCTTATCTGTAGCAGTCTCATTTCCCGAGGGAATAAGAAGGTCTCTAGTGAATGAGGCAAGGTACTTCTGGAACAAAAAAACTGATCTCAAGCCTAAGGCAACTGAATCTTTTGCTCACCCATTTTGCTTCCAGCCTTCCAGCAATTGCTTCCTGTCTTTGTTTCTTCCACAGAGTTCCTGTGTGATGCCAGGCTCCCTCTTAGCTAAGTATTTTATAGACGATCACTATGTTCTTGTTTTCTGTCTTTCTTAAGAGCTGGAGGCTTGACAAAAGTGCTAAATGCCCCTTTGTCCCATCCCAAGCCAACCAATTTGGAAGACCTGCCTCAAAGGCATGAGAACTTTATACCTGAACAGAAAAAAAAGGCTGTCAGTACGTTTTACCTTGAGAAGACAACTGTATTTGTCTTTTACTTTATTCTTAGTAAAAAAATTCTTTGTCTTCACTGAAAATTTCCAAACAAACAAAAATTAGGAGGAGGCTGACACCTGCCGCTTATGCTATGGCTGTATTAGTAAATAAAATACTCCGGAGATGGTTCTGTAGCACCGCGTAGCCAAGTACCACAATATGACTTGCAGGCATACCGCTACATTTTCTTACGTCCCAAAACAGAATGGCCACAGCCTGACCGTCTCCCTGGCTTGCGCTGGCCAAACTATGCCCAGGCATCAGCTGGGAGGCTGCTGGTCTGCATGGGATAAAATTTTGCCAGGATGCAGACTAACAATTAGCAGTAAGGCAATCAAGTGCCCTGGCTGTATTTAGCCTCATGGTGTAAACATAGTCTCCAAGTTTCAGCTGTGATGGGTGTAAGTACCAACATTATGAACAACTGAGAATAGCATCTGATCATGGAAGTATGATACATCTGTAATAACAGGCAGAGATGCAAGTACTGATCATCCTGCCCTAAGTTACTTCTTCTTTGGCGGCCTTTTTCAAATGGCAGTTTCATATTCTCTTCATGAAGTTGCCATACGAGTTTTATAACTTTTAATTGAAGCACTCTGGGATCAAGTAATTCATTATTGCTATTTCATTCAGGTATTAAAAAAAGGAAACATATCTGAATTTGTGTAAGTAAAATAGTTTGAAGTCTGCCTTCCTATGACAATATCATCTGAAGAGCCGTGTATGATTTACACTGATTCCGCATTTGTAGTTCAATACCAGTATAATTAGAAGGATTTATTCCATGAAATGACAGTAAAGCTATATTTGTGTTAAGTACTTGATTAAATCTCCTTCTGAAACATTTGGTGTTTAGACATGGTAATAACAGGATAGCAGATTTTAACATTGTTTAAGCATTGTAATTTCCCTGTTGCTGTTCTTAATACACAAACTGTACCAACCTACCATAATAAAAATATCACACACCTAAACAGCAGTTTTCTCTGTGAAGGATGCCTAAACATTTTACAAACTATCCATCATTCTTCACTACAGATATAAAGGCTTTCTGGAATTGCCTCTGGCATTTGATTAACAGTAACAGCTCGAGTCAGTCTGAGTCATGAAATAATATCATACTACTCAAAATGGGCAACAGTTTACATATCCAGGATAAAGTTACCTGAATTAGACTCCAAGGCAGTCTCTTGAACTAGTATTTCAGCACTTTCAGAAAAGGGCATGGATTATTTCACAAGTAAAATTATTTAGGACCACACTTTTTATCAGCCATTCCTCTTCACTGGCACAACAGCCATCCTCTCATTTTGAGGGTCTCATTAATTGTTAATTTCTGGGCTACCTTATCACTTCTGGGTTGGACAGTACTCACACCTAAAACCTGAACAAGTGGCTACTGGAGCTGCACTGTTGTCTGATTCATCTGACTGACAGCAGGATCAGACTTGCACAATCACCAGCACTATCTACAAGACTCTGGTTTCTTCTCAATGGGCTGTATGGATGTAAACAACGTGGTCGCTGGGAGTTGTTAATAACAGTCTGAGGTGACTTGCAGCAGCCACAAAACAAAGTTACTGAAAAAGATGGCTAATATTACTTTAGAGAAATGTGGGTTTGGTTTTCTTTTATAATTAGAATTAAAACCTTTTAATGACGATTCCTAAATGGTATAAAATGCTTGATACTTACATTCCCTTATGCTAACATGTTTATGGACAGATTTCATAATGCATATGGGAAGTGACATTACTAAGAAAGCACAGAAAAAAGGCAGCTTTAAAGCAGAATACCTATGCTAGATCAAGCCATGCAATGGTGGCCCACAGAAGTTTAAGTACCTTAACCAAGGACAATCAATGATAACAGCTAAATGAAGAAGAAAATAGGACATTGTATATATGATAAATGTGAACAGTGATAGCTTCAAAGAGGCTAGTTATGCAGGTGGCTAAATCAAATAATTGATTAAGGAAAAACAGTATTATATATCTCTCTGTTGTAAAAGTAGACCTGGGATGCAGCATTTAATTTTAATGAAAAATCTGGGATTACATTTATGATTTTAAAAAAATCACAATTAATTAAAAGTTATTTTCTGAGGACATCAAGCTAATGAGCTACGGTATTTGTACATAAACAAGCCTGTGCAGATTTTCTTGCTAAGTATCTGCATGAGCTCATGTCTGCAAGTCAAGTGAAAACCTACTAACACCACAGAAAACTCATTTTTGTTTCCAGATGAGAGAACATGGCGGGACATTTGTCTGAGACATCAGACACCACAACAATTAACAGCGTCATTTCAGAGTTCACTGAATCTGGATGACATCTTACTAGATCTCTTTCATGTTTAATGCTTACTTGTGAGTGAGGCTGTGTGCAACATATTATATTGTTTCTCTCTTCAAGTTACTTTAGTTCATTTCACACTCAAGTTTGCAAATGTCCTCCATAACCTATACAACTTCAGGCCTGATTCTTCAAGGCCTTGCACCTTTATAGCAGTAATTCACTTTATGGCTGAGAGAAAATAACAGATGACACCACGGACTTAGCGCCCTTTCTATGCTATGCCAGACACTGATACCTCTCCAAGCCCACCTGTGCTCTCTGATCTTGACTTCTGGGGACTATTGATTACTTGGCGATTACCAGAAGGCAAAGGGCTTCCATTACATCCCATACACATTGGAAATTTGCCTTCTAATCTAGAATTGCCAAGAAGCTTATCATGTTCAGAGGGAGACAGAAGACCAAGTTATTCGGTAGAATAAGTGACACTATTTTCTGAAACTCAGCAAAAATCATCACCTCAGCCAGGTGAGTTTGATTGCTGAGAGAACCTCCTCCATGACATTTCTGGCCTGCTTCCTCCTCACACACCACCATTAAGTGGAGTTACTCCTGACTCGCTGCAGCGGTGATCTAGAGAAGCGTGCCTTTTGACTCCAAATTCATGTTTTAGGTACTGTTAACCAAGGTGATCCAGCTGATCTTAACCAATGAGAGAGGAACTGAAGGAAAAGGAGTTTCACGGGCTGTCCAGCTGAGAATTACTTTATAGCTGTCCTCAGAAGCAATTAGAGCGTAAGTGAAATTGTTCAGTTTCAAATATACATTGGAAGCAGATGCTCTTCAGCACTTTTTATCCTGCAAGGGGCAACAGTGGTACAGCTTGAGAGCAGATGTTGCGTTTTGTCCCCTCTGCACAGACCTGCACTCTCAATGGCAAACTCTCTATTATGAACCAGTTGAATCTGTCCATAGAAAGAGCCCTTTGAGGAACACCAGCAAAACTTCCACAACACAAATGCTCTTTATCTCCTACCTCCTCAGTTTGGAGTTTAACCTCCAGGATTGGTTCTCTGATGCACTGCAGTATATTTGGTTCCACGATATATCTAATTACACAATTTGACATTAAGACAGTGTCTTAATCTCCTTGTGCCTTAACATACTTCAACAGTTCAAGCATGAGATACTTGGTTTTACCTCTGTTTTACTTTCAAATCATCACATTGTAAGCTTTAGTCAGATGTGTAAAAAAATACCTGTGATACTGCCAAAATATTTTGTTTCACCATAAATATTATAGTCCAAGTCCTTAGGTCCCAACACAGACTTGGAAGCCAGTTATATCCTGCAAGGTTTGGGAACTGGAATATTCTCTGCAAGTTGTAGAGCAACAATAAAATGCCTCATACTGCTATGCAACTAAAGGCTTCAAATAAGGCATGGACATTAGTATATGCTAAAATCCCACTGACTTCTGAGGGATTTGCATGTGTTTTATGTCAGGCATGTTTTTGTTGAATCTTTGTCCTTTGAGATGTACTAGCCTGAGTTAATGTACTGCCTACACCAAAGAAGAGGGTAGCTCATGTAGACATGTATTCAACAGGTCTGCTCTTGTTCAACCTGAAAATCTCCTTCTGTAGAAACACAGAGTTTCTAGAACATAGCTTTGCAGTTCCCAGGAGAGTCTTCCTGCTATTCCCAGACATCCTAGATTCTCTTCCTTCCCCTAGTAAAAGGATCATTTGAGCTGTCTTCTGCTCTTGCTGGCTGTGTCAGGAAAGGTGAGTGCACAGAATCTGTCTCATATGCAGACACATTATTCACCAGACAGGGACAATAAAATTGTTCATATCTGAAAGAGGACAGAAAATAAGCAGATATTATCATTCAGAATCAAATGGAGATATGTCCTGAAATACAAAGGCTCACATTAGGATTATTTTTTCTCTCTCTGTGCACTGTTGCCACCAAGAAGTTTACAATATCTTATAAATACCTCCTAAGGCTGGAAAAGTAAGGCAGTGTCAGGAAGCAGACATGACTGCAAAGTCATTTTTACAGGCTTTGAAAACTACATTTTGAAAAACAATAATAATAATAATAATAATAATAATAATAGGATTTTTTTAGATAAAAGCAAATCCAAGGACAGTCCTGGGAAGGCAGGGTTGACACACCACGTGTTTTGCTGGATTTAGATTGTGAATGCTTTGAATATTAATAAATGCTTATAAGAGTTAAGAATGATTATTGCTGCACATTCATAAGGAAGTCCCTTCCTTCTCAACAGTACTAATAGCATTTGCAGTGCTGAGACTCATAAAGCATTACTGTTGGCTTTTAGGATGATTCATAGGCCTATTTTAACAGAGCGGTATCTTCGCATAGCATTGGGAGTCAGCAGTTCCTCCCTTCTGATCTGGGCTCCGATACAAAATTTCTTTATAGCCTTGAGCAGTTCACTTAATCTTTCTGCCTCATACTCCACATCTGTGAAATATGAAGTTACCATATTCACCCAACAGTAAAGAAAGGTCATTGTTTCTCTCCTCCAAAAATATTTCCCTTAGGACATACCTCACCTCAAAGTCACATGAGAACTGAAAGTTATCGTGTGGATTGTGAACCTTTGAGACTGGGTTAAAAATTTGCCTGTGCTTGATACTACAGAATTTCTCTCCACGGAAATACGTACTGGCAAGCTCGGAACCTGAATCCTGGATACACACATTATCTGGCCACAGCAGACCTGAATATAGATAATGTGGATGCTTAGTGAGCTGCTGCTTGAAGGTGGAAGGAAGAGTCCACTTAAAAGACAATATAGATGCAGCTCTTGCAGTTGGGAAGATGGCTTCCGTGCCTACGTTCCAAATCTCTACTCTACTGTATGATTTTATACCAAGAAAGCAGGTAATTCTCACCCTGTCCCCCCAAAAGATCTCTTTATATTCTTTTATTGTGAAGCCATGAGCACTGCTGTGGTTTTAGTCCTGCAGAAAACTCTGCAGCCTGCTAATTCAGTCAATGCCCACTTTGTTTTACAGGAAAATCATTCATAGCCCAGAATAATATTCTACAAAAGAAATAGGATCTTTTTTTCTTTCAAAATAGTAGCAATATTAAAAGGATAGCTCCATAGCCCAGAAGAATATTCTACAAAAGAAATGAGATTTTTTTCTTTCAAAATGGTAGCAATATTAAAAGGATATATTTGTGAATAGTCTAGGAATTTTACTCCACATTTTGTTAATCCTTAAATAGTCCATTTTTCTATTCTTTAAAGGTCCAATGTTCCCATTTACTGTAGAAATCGCATTATGGTATCACAGAACTAATGACTCATTAGCACTCATGGGACGTTGACAGTTATAGGATGCTCCATAAATGACACCATTGGGAACCTGGCAAGTTCAAATGAGAGTGTACTGGGTCTGGCTGGGATGGAGAACTTTATCCTAAAAATCACCACAGTGAGAAAGATGTATTCAGAAAAATTATCCTAAACCAATGAGCAGTGAGGATTAGGGAAGTTTCCCTGAGTGGCTGGGAAGTCCTTTACAGATATATCCATGCTACTGCCCCAACATGGTATCTCAAGTGCATCAGGAAAGGAAAAGGAACTGCCAGCATCAGAAATTCACATCCTTCTGTTCCTCTGCACTGGCTAATGACACCGACCAAACCAAAAGGTTTAGACCATTGTGAAAGAAGAAGTGCAGCTGTGATCTCTTCTCCTTGAACCAATGCTACAATTTCATCTCTCTGCAGTCTTTCAGTCTTTTTTTTTTTAATTAGATGAGTCATACAACATAGTGTCTACTAGTATGTTGCAGAGATAGAAATGAAAATTTGATCTGTAAATTCTACAAATGTATTTGATCGTTGTAAAACTGCTCTCAAGCTCTACGCATACATGGATTTGTTTTGAAGTTGAGGAGCAACGGCGTGGAGCCTTTGACCTTCAGACCCTCTGTAATCATCCAGTCAGTAAAAGCTGCATTTAGCCTTTGTTTAGACTGAGGAACCTCTAATAAATATTCTTTCATGGGAGGGCAGATTCTAACTCAGAGTAGCTATAAGCTTTTCTAGTAGATTTAGATCAGATTGTCTACGTTCTATATCTTGATAGCAGAAACATATGGTACTCTAAACATGCTTTATTTTTTTCTAATTTCATGCAAAATCTATTCTAAAAAATAATCTCTGTGATTCTCCTTCATTCAATTCCTTGAATAATGTTTATTTTTACTGGTTGAGAATCCACTATTTCTAATGTATACTGTTGCCATCTAGTGTCAAAAAAACAGCGGTGTATTTAAAGTTTTATTTTCCATTTTTATGAGGTTAAGCACGTATTTGTATGTCTCCACTAATCTTTAAATTAGTTTGATTCTCTTCTGTATCCATTCTTTTCACCTTATCGACCATTTGTGGTAAAGGCCACCCAGCTTCTACCAAGTCTACTGCATAACTTCTCCAAGGTCAGCTAGTAGGAATCAGTGCTTTGGTTTCAATTCTGTTGGGCCACCTAGTCATGGTACAGTTGGGAACTATGGCAGAAACTGAAATTGTTCCCCAGGAGCTGGGAGGCATATGGGATGCCCTGCAGGAAAATCAAGGGTGATCACAGAAGGAGTGAATCTCACCTAACGAGACATATTTACAATGTAGACATTTACCTTTTAGGCTCCCTCTCCAGTCATTGGAAAGACACAGGCACTCTCAGGGAACAATTAAACTCATCCTAAAGCAGAAGCGTAAAACAGGTCAAATTACTGATGTGCCTTAAAACTGCCTATTCCCCCCTCCCTGCCCCAAGTATATAGACAGCATCAGGTAGCAAGCTCAGGTGGAGATATCTAAACTAGAGATGGCTAAAGTCAGATGAGATTAATCCTACCTTAACTCATTCTCATGAGGTCTGGAAAGAATTTACTAACTGTCCAAATTTGGACTTGAGCCTGTAATTTAAATAGGCCTGTTCTGAATATTCCTCTGAGTGGTAATGAGATTTCTGAGTTATGTGCTCACTGAAGGCATCTAGTATCCTCTAAATCTTTTCTAATAATTTCAAGAGAGGTCTACAGAACACTGGAGGAGGAAGGACAATTTGATTACATAATTGATTAAAGTGAAGATACAGCAAAGCTGCCAAGACAATCCCTTCAGACCTGGAACCCCAAAGCACAATACAACCCAATAATTCATCCTAATGGCAAGTAACTGCAGAAGAGGGATCCAGTTGTGGCATTTTCCTGTAATATTTAGAAAGACAGCAGAAAGGTTTTTGGTTTTGTTTTTTTTTTTTTTAAGCCAACATTTTTCATAGAATTGAATCTACATTAAAAGAGAAATTTTGGCTCACTCTAGTCTTGCCACTGATTTCAGTGAGATCAGGACTGCATTCTCAGTGTTACTGCTGCCTACTCTATCAAGTAGCTAAAACTTATGGAGCACAGTGATATATGAGGGAGCATATGAGGTGAAAGCTTAAGCCAAAAGAGAGGGTGTCTTGGAAAGAGTAAGATTCAAGAAATGTGCCACTTTTTCCTCTCTTTTCTGTCAAGTGTTCCTGTCTGACTATTAAATGTACACTCCCAGGTCTCATAATTCCTATGACTCTCCCCACACGTGTTTAAATTTCTGTTAACACAGTTAGCTCTGCTTCCATATGGCACAGCAGCGGCACTTAGTTGCTGTGATTAACTCTAAGCATTGGCTGGGAAGGTAAATGAAAAGGCATGCTTTCTGCTGAAGCAATTTGTCAGTGAAGTACTGCAAGCCATATGTTTCTCTATCTTCTTCCAAATATTTGTGCTGTTGTTGCTAGAAGGCTATTTCATCCAAGGAAAAGGAGATGCATGATAGGTTGTGCCGTGATAGATTAGTGAAAGTATATAGCACTTGCCTAATGCATTTTCATCCTCTGAACTCAGTGCTTTACAGCCACTGAGCTGCTGCTGCCACTAGAATTCATCAGGCTATTCCTCCCACCACCTGGACTGCCAGTTTGCGGGGCCCATTACATTCTTGCAGTGTTGGAAGCTGTGAAGTTTGTGCTAACATCTATCTCTTGATGGACTTTATGCTCAAAGCATCTACATACTACATAAAATTTAAAAAAAAAATCAGATCAGTGGCTGGTACTGCATTAAATTAAGTGGATGGCCTCAAGTAAGGGTAAATAATTTCGATTGGTTTTAATTCAGTAACTTTTCTAACACGAAAATAAAATAAATTCTCCAGACTGGCACAGACTTATTTGAAAAATCCTGTCTTTATCTCTTTATGTCTACAATTAACGTGCTGCCTCTCTTTCTACCACATTTATATCCGCTAGGATACAATAAAAGGTGAGGATAAGGATGCACTGGTCTTAGGTAAGGAGGATAAAAACCATACAGAGCGCTCTGTCACCTGTCTCATTCCTCCTTCTTCACCCACAGGAAGATTCTGCCAACTTCTGGATTCGTGTTACGAGCAAATGTCCAGGCAGTTCAACTCCATTGGCACCGAAGAAGACTGCAAGACCAGAACATGCCAAGTACAAGGCTTTGAACCAGGTCCCGTGAAAATCATGCCACATTGCTAGCCACGTTGACTCATCAGTTAGGGCAAAATTATGGGTGGAAACTGCCTTCAGCATCCTCATGGGAAAGGCACTGGACTTAAGATGGTGTTGTCAGTGCCAATTTACCTTCTGCGATCAGATGAAAAGTACTAGGAGCTGGATGTTCTAGATGTGCAGTTGCTGCAAGAGCCATGAGATGTGACTGAGGCTGCGCTGAGAAATAGATGGGAGCTTTTTTAAAAGTACATAGCCTAAATCTTGTATCCACATCCACAAGCATTGGGCTCCATAACGTGGGGGTTCCACTGATTCTGGGAGCAGATATTTTGGCAAATAGCTTTTCCAGTGTGACAGAACCATAACGTTATGGAATAACATAGCCTGTATTCAAGAGATGATGCAGCTCCTACTTAACTTCTTACACAACAGCATCTTGGGGCCAGTCTTCACCCTGCCAAATTCTGACTGAAGTTACTGAGCCCAGTTCATCTCAAAGATGTAATCTCTACAGCACGACTTAATTCCAGTTACTGTCATGGGATTAACACTCCCTAACACAGGTAGTATCATATAACAAGCATGCAAGTGACTACCAAAGGAATAAGCATCCAAAATGGTAGTTATAGCCAGATGAAACTTCATCTGTCACTACAGAACCTCAACCTAGCACAGCTTTAAGGATTGAAAAAACACTTTTCCCCTGACCCTCCTACCTCTACTATGCCAAATACAATTTGTACAGATCCCAACTCTGGAGCTGAAAGATCAAGTATCTAAGTTATAAATTACTTCTTTGTTCATATTTTTTATTTAATTAAATGGATAAAATATAACTATGCTATAAAATAGAGACACAAAAATAGTACATGGCATGCATTTACATTTTAGAACTGCCAGCAAATTTAATCAGGAAATTATCTCCTTAATATAAATGAATACAGGAAAGCAATTAACTGTTTTTAATTTAGCAACAACAAATTGTAATATCTTTCAGACAGGTAAATCAGAATGATGTGCTAACTCTAATGATCAATAGGTAACTTCTGCATCCTCCCAAAGTTGAAGAATTAATATAAGGGTAGCGGTTAACAGCAACAATTAATTATTAGTACAATCATAAATACGTTCTGTTAAGCGTATTGATTTAAATGTGATGAAGATCCCATAGAACAGAATTCCATGGGGTGCAATCCTGCTGCTGTTACCTAGGCAAAATTCGTTTCAGTATTTTTCACAACTGGTGGCATCACAGAACCAGACCTTTATAACAATTATAAAATATAAAGGATCTGACTGGGCCACCTTTAACCAAGTCAGCTATATCTTTAAACAAATTGGCTACATCTTTACCGCACTCTATAGAGTGCTCCAAATTCCAGTTCATCCCAAAGACCTACTGCTAGTGATTAGGAATGACTGCTGATCTCCCCCATTATATGAATCCTTCAGTTTTGGGAAAGTGAAACAATTACATATAGACCATTAGAGACAGCACATCTTTCTGATTTACATACTGCCCTCACAGTCAGCCTGCATTCTGTTTTTTTTTCTATGAAGGATCCTTAGGAGGAACATCCAAAGCCTGCAGAGTGCCAGATCCACACAGCAGGTGATGCGCCTTGCAGGATGTTTTAAGCACTGTACACACCCAAAGTTTCCTTTGGGGGATACTAGTGGCATACATCAGAGAGATCCGAGATGCCTGTTATGTTACGTCAGATGTAAAAGAATGCCATTTTGCCCTAAATGCCCAGCTGTTTAATATGACAGTGTGGATGCAGTCATTGGGTACCATTTTGTTTTCTCAAAGGGCACACAGGATGATCTAGATGCTAAACACCGTATCTCCAAAAGAGCAGAGAAAGACCACAGTCTGGAGAGACAATATTGGTCCAGGGCAGCCTTTTTCTCAGGTCAGAAATGGGAAGAACAAAAACCTCCACAGAACCCAGAAACCAACTGAAAGGAGATAGGCCACCAGCACACAGCTGTCTGCTGTGTGTGTGCAAGTCCTTTGTTTTTTACTGAGGAGCAGTGTGAGACGTACACTGTCTGAAACCTAGAAAGTCAAGGTAGGAAGAAAGAAGCAGAAGAAAGGGAAGAAAAAAATGAGAATCAAGGAAATGTGGTTCCTGTTCCATTCTCAGAGTTTTAAAGCCATTTATTTATCCTTTGGGAACAGACAGGCAATCATTGCTGCAGTAAATGTTATGTTCATTTAACTAGGATGCTTGCAGGAGAAAAATATGCAAGTGATTCTTGCCTCTAGATGGTGGGATAATTGTACACCTAGCTATGCAATGTCAGTCTAAATAGCATTCCCAGTGCTATCAGCAAGACTATTCACATTGTTTATTGGTATTTGCTAGCATAAATTTCCAACTTGAAAGGCACATTGCTCACTTCCTGCTGTTTCTCTAGTCTAATATTGGTGTTAATGAGTCAGTTTTATCTTAACAGGTTTTAAAAATAATTTAATTCTCTGCATGTTGTTTGTGTTCAAATAATGAATGAATGAAATCTACGTCTTCCAGCCCTATGTGCTTCTGAAAATGACTATGTTCAGTTTAATTATAATCCTCCTTTTTCTATCAAAATGCGCCAGGAAAAAGGATTTTGCTACGCACAAGGCCTTTAACTGTTTCCTAAAAATTCCTATCCATTTCCATAGATTTTATATTTAAGATATCTATAAAATCATAATCAAAATTTCCAATAAACATGTGAAGAAATGTACACTCAGAATCAATAGTTCTAAACCTTGCTGAGAACTGGATAAATGGTCTGCCAAGGAGTCCTGCTCTGCGTAGCAGAATAGTCCCAAGAGCTATGCATCTGAATAAAATGCAGCTTTTGTTTCTTCCTTCTTACGAGGCAAAAAAAGAAAAAAATAAAACTACCAAGAAAACAAACTTGAAATTTGCCCGGATCTTTCATGACCGTTTTTAGTACTAGACTGGCACTGAATTCAACTATAAAGTTTAGAACTGTAGTTGCATATATGCAGTTGCTTTTCTTCTGTATAAACAAGCCTGATTCATTTCCTGTGAAATAAAGGTCAAAATCCTCCTTGACTCCCTTGGGGCTTGGATGGCACTTAAGGAAAGCTGTCATACAAAGTGGTGTTCATATTAATACAGTAAGCAAAGAACAAATAACCGAAAGCAGGAAGTTCAACCCATAAAGCTTTATTGGACAAACTCACAATAACAATAAAAAGCTAGCATTTCAGATTCTTCAGTAGGAAATGTGAATTTAGGGATTGCAATTACATGGTGATCAAGACTATGAATAAGGACCATAAAAGTATATTGTGCTCCTATTTCACAAAATATATTACTTTTTAAGACTTCCTCTGTTTAGTGCTTCCAAAGGGAACTCTACAACCACAGATCACACAGGATTACTAATCATGAGGACTACTGATGATGAGGTATAGAATTACTGATTGTGTACTAATCTCTGGTAGACTTTTGAGTAGTTAAACTAGCTGTAAATATATAATATATAGAGCATATATTATAGAGCAACCTTCATAATAGTCAACCTTCAGGTTTTGGTTTCATTCATTAGAATCACTTATCTTCGTATCTTTCCAAGAAAGGATAAAATTATTCTGAACCCCATCATACCTTACCAACTAAAAGCTTTGTCAGCTTGCTTGCTGTTTCATCTCTGGGTCAGATTGATAATCCCTTGGTGCCACTCTCCTTCAGCAGCACTGCAAATTACTCTATTAAAAACAAACAACATTATGTTATTTATAACCATAATTTATTTCTCAAAAAAAGCCTAATAGGCAGGCTTATATGTGCACAAAGACTAGATAAAACCACTGATTTCCAGCTGCTGTGAGGAGGTGGTGCATTTCAAATATGACAGTGAATCCCTCTGACCAAAGCCATGAGCAGCCTGAGCTCAAGAATGAACAATGGCTTTGAAGAGAAAGCCACCATAACTCAGAACCTCCTGAGAAAGGAGAAAGTGAAAATGCGAGGTTTCAAAGTCGTTACAGGACACCTGAAAGGGATGAAAGCATAAACTGTATCTATCCATTTATCTGTCACTATTAATGGCAGCCATAACACATCTCAGAGAAAGTAGCCATTAAAAACCAATCTGATACCCAAATGTCTATGATGACTCATTGCCCCAAAGTCGCTAAAACATCACTTCTTGTCAAAAAGTCACACAATTTTGTTCTTGTTTTCAATCTTAGAATGAGGTAATAAACATAACCCATGGTACTAACTACATTTGTAATAAAAAATGAGCATCAGGGCAAAGCCTGCATCCCACAGAAGCAGACACACACGCCAGCAGAATTTACAATGCTCCAGTGTTCACCATGTGATTATCCTAAAACCCTAATTCTGCTATCTACCTTTACGGAAATAATTGTTTTTATTTCAGCATCTCCCCTTCTTCCTTGTGCTCCTACCTCATTCTAGCCTTCTTCCCTCCTTTACATTGTCAAAATTGCAAGAACATAAGACATGGAAACTGAAAACTACCAAAACCTCAAGAAATTAAGCCATTCAGTTCAACATTCAAAAATTTACCAGAGAAAATTTTCCAGTAAGAGTGGAAGCTTTTCCAGTTCTGAAAAATAACATAGGTATAGTATCAAAGTAGTTGAAGTAAGAAATTGGTTAGCTTGTTTTAGAAATTACTCTGGAGTCTGCTATGTCAGTGGAAAGACATGCTGGCTTTAAGGGTCTTCAATCAGATTTCTTGTTGTACAAGACCTTTTCTCTTTCCCTGCTATGCATCTGCAGTTCACTTCAGAAAGCAAACCTGAAACAGGACATTTAGGAAGCCAGAATGACACTTCTTTGACACCAGTGAGCTGAAGTGCAATAACCGAGTGTATGTGTAAACCAAGAACACATTTATTTTTACCTTGAATTACTGTAAGTTAGGATTCTGCATCTCATGTAGATGAAACACTTAGATTAAAATGTGTTTGTTGGCTTCCATTAAAACTTTTGATAAATCAGAGAGCCTGATTCTATTCTCACACTACCATAAGCAAGACAACATAAATTGACTAACACAACTATTATTTAAGGGTGCTTCACCTGTGTAAGCAAAAGCTAAGTTCAGTTCAGTATTTTTTTTCATCAGAATGCTTTCTTTTCTATTATTTCCTGAATGCTTAGGTTTATCCAAATAATGTTACTGTTATATCAGATACAGCTTCTGCTGTTGAGATAAAGACAGTTACTGATAGCACTAGTAATTTAGTTTTTGGTTTTATGAAATTCCATTAAACAGTTATAATACAGGCATAGCTAGATGGGATAGAAGCATACTATGGACAGACGCTTTAATTATGAGTAGATGTATAAAAGAACGTCTGCAGGGAATTTCATTCTGTTTTCCAGACCACTTCTCCAAGGTCATTTTTAATTCTTAGCATATCTTTCCGCATTCTTAGAGAACCTGCCAGTTTCCTACCACCTACCAATTTACCATGCATACACTCTATTCTGTATTCCAGCTCACTAAAGAGATCATGTTAGTTCCGGATTTTTCCACCAGAAGTTAAATTTACAAATTATAATTTCTTATTTCCATTTTTTCTTTTTTTTTTTTTTAGACAGACACTGTATGTGCCCTTTTGCAGTTCTGCCGTACTTCTCCAATCCTCCATATGTTTTCTGTGTAACTGCTAGTATTTTTAAGATTGCTTACTGTCTAATTAACCCAATTTATCAGGTCCAGCCAAACTGATGAACATCTAATTTCTCTAAATACTCTCTAGCTATCTTTCTCTGGAAAACCCTATTTTTCTCTATCTCTGTCTTCCTCTGGAAACCTACCCTTTGCAGCTAGCAGTTCTGTTTGTTAGCCATCTCCTTGAGTAAACACCAACGCATATCAATTTGTAGAACAGTAGACTAATAGTCTAATACTTTTCTTAGCCTTCCCAGTACCTCTAGTAATTTTCATTCAGTTCCCTGCAGTCAGATTCAACTACATCATATAGCCCCCTTCATATACTGATTAAGCTTCTCTTTAAAATTAATTAGATTTCTTTGTTCCAATTCTTCCTATGGGAAAAGCTGAGAGAAAGAGAGAGGAAAAGGAGAGAGAATCTCTCGCCTATAACAGTTAGGTATCTCCTCATTTAGAGATTAATTTTATATCTATTTTAATTATTACAATATTGTCTTCAGTTTTGATCCATTTGCTCCTCGAGCTGTACATCCCTAGCTTTTGCTGCAGCGATCACTTTCTCTTATGAACATATTTGAAACCACTGATCTAAAACAATTTATTGGTTGTATGGATGCATATACATATGGTGGAAACAGCTGGTAACTTACCAATACGGGAAGTCTGCGTCTAAAAATTGTTTTTTTTCTGATTAAAGGTTTCAAGTAGAAGGTTAGAAAATCTTTGGCCATCCTTCATTAGCTTAAAAGCAATGAACCTCACTTTTATAAATAATTTCTTACCGATTTCTATAGCTTGAACTGCCACGAAATTCCACCTCATACAGCAAACTCCTAAACTAGTTCATTTCCTTTCTTAGTTATCTCTCTCTTATGCAGGCCAAGCTCATATTTTTTGAAAAATGAAAACTTCTTCTCCAAAACTTAGTTTTGACCTCACATTTCCCCCACTGCGAATGAGTTAGTTGCAGTATCCAACCTGTCATCGATCAAACAGTGCAATTTCTGTTGGTGTTCCAGTGCTTTCAATTTAAGATTTGTCTCAAGATATGGTACATGCTGTTTTTCAGATTGTTTCTCTGGAGTTTATAAAGTCATGTTTTTCACTGCAACACTGAAACTTCTTTTATTTCTCCCTTAAAGTTATTTCCCAGCAAACTGTTAACCATTTTTTTCCCTAGAATAATTACCAGTTTTCAAAATCTTTGCCCTACACTATGTAGTGTTTCTTTCAACCAAAATAAACCTGTTTTTACATTCAACAGCGAATTATAATATAATAAAACATCTTTCATATTAAAATTCTACATCCAACATTGATTTGTGAATCTTTGCTGAAAATAATTACATCTTTGAATGTAATTGTTAATAACCTACTGTATATCTGTGAATTCATTTTTTCACAAAGCTCATACAAGATGTTTCTTTTCATAAAGGCTTTCCATTCCCCATGGTCTTTGGAGAGCAATTTGTCCGATTACATCACCTCCCTGCGGACTGGGGAGCCGAGAGGGATCCCGGGGCCGGCAAGGCCGGGGCCTCGCCAGCCAGGGCCTGTCTGCACGAGGCAAGCAGATGAGGGCAGGCTCACAGATGGTGGCCAGCTTCAACCAAGCGTCCAGATCATCAGGCAAGTGGTGAGGCAGGTCCAAGGTCAAGATGGGAAGTCAGTCTGCAGGTCTAGGTTGGGGCCCAGCCCAGCAGGTTACATGGCCAGGCCAGGCTGGTTCCCCACAGCGCTGTCGGGAGCCTCTCTCCACCGTCCCCGGAGGGAAGGGGGCTGCCCTGGGCTGCACCACCTCTGAGTCGGCCCTGAGCCCCAGCAGAAAGCCTCCAGGAAGGGGGAAGCTCTCTTATGCATCTACAGTTATCCTAACACACTTAAATATTATCTTCTCGTAATTTGGGGAGAGTAATAAATGTCACGAAGGAAGAGCAGCAGCATTACCTCTTGCTTTGGCAGTACTGATGATAAAGATTTAGAAAAAAATGATGCCAACCACAAAAGAAACTTCTGAAGAACTGTGTAATGCACTGGGAATCACACATTAAGTAATATTTAGGACAACGAGGCTTTTGTCTGAGCTTTGCTTTTTTTTACAGGTTGGAAGCTTTCCTGAAAAATGAAACTATAAGCAACTGACTCCTTGAAAAAATGACAACTGCTTGGATTACCTGTTCTTTTACAGTTTTGTTTTACCTATAAAATACTGTGACTTCTGTCTTCATTATTGTCATGAGCTCCCTTCTGCTGTCTAACGGTTTTATTGCTGCTGCAACACTTTCCTGTTTCTTTTTGTTAGCATTAAATGTTGCTAAGTCACTGAATCAGGCTGTGGTATTATTTGGCGCAACTATTCTATTCTTTAATATATGTATAGACATTACTCAGCAAAATGAAAATTACTCTCCCAAGGGAAAGAAGGCCATTTGCATCTACCACAACACTAATTTTCAGATGATTTCTAGGAAAAATTGAAAGGGAATCCTAAGAAGTGATGCATATTTCCAAACCAGGCAGTTCAGGAAATATGAATATTGATGAAAAATTGCTTCACCTTCTGGTGGCCTAAGCCACCCTAAATAACACCATTTATTTTGCTTTCAATCATGTGTCTCAGCTCTTACAAGCAAAATAATTTAAAAGCAAAATAGCTTGGCTTTCCATCAGCACAAGCTCATTTAAAGAATTCACTTTTGCTATGACTTATTAAATAGAAATAATAATTTAAGTAATTTTATAGGAAAGATCGAATTTGCCGTTTTATTTAGCTCTCCTAATTTCATGTTAACACGGCAATGATTTAGAGTGTCTCATCTGTACTACTCACATGGGCCTACTATCAACAAGGGTAACCATCCCAATTGCAAACAGGAGATGATCCGGGTTTAATGCAATCTTCACTTTATATTCCTCTGAAATAATCAAAACCAGTAACAGTCACACCGCAGACCAGTTTGTTCAATTTCCACTGCGAAGGTTTAAACTGTTTCAGTATTAAATAAAACATAATAGAGAAGGTCCAGATGAGGACTGTTGACACCAGAATAGAAAAATTCACATAGAACTTTATGAAGAATGTCTGAAGCAGAATAATTTCAATTATTAAAATTCTCAAGAATTGTGTGAATTGCTCAATGTTGATTAGAATTGCCTTAAAAGTTTCCACATTCCATTATGCTATTTTTGCTTCAAATCCCCCAAAAAGAATGTATTTTTTGTACATTTTTAACACAGATATGCACTACACATAAAAATATTTTAAAATAAATTTCTCAGTCTTAGAACCTGAATCCCCCCAGATGAATTTTTTTATAGTTAGGAACTTGGACTCTCAAGATAACAACTGTTCTTTCCATGGGAAATATCTCTAGATTTGCTTGTTTGAAAATTTGTCAGCTTTAGTTAAAAAAAAAAAAAAAGGGCAGAGGGACAGAAATCATAAATACTAAATAGTAAAAAGACTTCTGTTAGGAGTACAGTGAGCTAAAATTACACTTGCAAAAGAGAGGATGGCTCAACATAACTATGGGCAATAATCAATTTACATCTGCTTGTTGAATTAGCACAAGGTGTTTATACATTTGGAATGAAACCACATATACACAAAGTCTTATACCAGGTGGCTCTGTACTAAAGAAAAGAAAAATCACATTGTTGCAGCTCCCTCTAATGTATAATTAATATAAATACGCTGAAGCCAGCAGGTAAAATACTACAATAGCTGGATATGAGTGGCAGTGAATATTCAGGAAAGAGAGTTGTCATGGAAAACCCAGTTACTTACGTA
Organism: Aptenodytes forsteri; assembly: GCF_000699145.1. Taxonomy (NCBI): domain Eukaryota; kingdom Metazoa; phylum Chordata; class Aves; order Sphenisciformes; family Spheniscidae; genus Aptenodytes; species Aptenodytes forsteri. The sequence goes on along the minus strand of NW_008796219.1, from coordinate 1,910,710 downwards.
CCTCAGCTACTAATGACTGTATTAAATTTGCAGCACAAGTCAGAAAGCGTGACTGCCCAAGCTGGGAAGGCACACTTGTCCTCACCCTTCTAGAACCTATACCATAAAAGAGAAAAAAGGTACAAGAAACACATTGCTTCCTCTGCTTCCTCCTTCCATATTGCATTCTTCCTAAGGTGTGAGGTATTCACTCAGGGTACCATCCACCAGGTGGGCTTCCAATTAAGGGAGTGTGGTGGGTTCACCTTGGTTGGCTGCCAGGTGCCCACCCAGCCACTCTCTCACTTCCCCTCCTCAGCAGGACGGAGGGAGAAAATAAGGTGAAAAAGCTCATGGTCCAGATAAGGATAGGGAGAGCACTCACCAATTACCATCACAGGTAAAACAGACTCAACTTGGGGAAGATTAATTTAATTTGTTGTGAATTAAAAATAGTGGATTATTAAAATAGGATCATGAGAAACAAAAACAAAAGTAAAAAGACCTTCTCCCCAACCCCCTCTTCTCCCCAGACTCAACTCCGCTCTTTCGCTCCTGACTCTTCTGCTGCCTCCTCCCCTCCATGAGTGCCGCAGGGGGATGGGGAACAGGGGTTGGGGTCAGTTCGTAACGCTTTGTCTCTGCCACTCCTTCCTCCTCACGCTGTTCCCCTGCTCCAGTGTGGAGTGCCTCTCAGAGGACACAGTCCATCACAAACCGCTCCAATGTGGGTCCTTCCCACAAGGCTGCACTTCAAGAAGTAAGCTCCAGCTCACTCTCTCTCAGTGTTTTAGTGCTGCCTAGTCCTCAGGGAAACACAGGAGTACTACATCACGTTTTCTGAACTGCATCACTTTTGGATTAGATGTTTAGCTCATGATGCTCTACTAGTCAAATCCCACCTACCCTAAAAGACCCACCTGAGCTGTGAGGTAACTGTGTACTTGTTTTATGTCCACATGCCACAGGATACCTCAAGAGGTGGCGAGAAATATAGAAGGAACCTACAAACAAAAGAATTTTTGCCACATTATGAAGAAATTTTCTAGCTCTAGATCCAAAAGAGCAAGAAAGACCCTTTCATGCACTGGGCAAGGAGTGTTACACGTTCCTGGCAGAGTACTGTGGTTGAGACATACATTTATGACAGAATCATTCAGGCCAGTGAATGTGAGGATAACTGCAGGTGTCTTGCTAGCTGCATTTGGTTGAAGGCTGCCCACAGCAGCCAGCGATGTCAGCAAGAATCTAGACAAGTTGAGCAAGTGAGAGAGGGGGGCTAGCAAGGCTAAAACCATTACAACAGAGCACGCTGCCCCACAAGAAGTTCCAGGCCAGCATAAACCATCAATATTGACTCACATCCTTTTCCAATGTGAGGCTGGGAAACTCTTTTCAATCACCGTATTCTCCAACGTGACAATCAGGCTGGCAGACGGGGTGGCCTACAGCCTTTTACCCTGCAAAGGCAGCACCTTTGCCATGGCTGTATTTATGTCAGGACTACAGGGTCTTGAAAAAGACTAGGGTATAGTCTTTTTTTTTTTTCTCTCTTCATGAAAAGAGATGAATCCTACCTCTAAGACAGTAGTTTAATTACTAAAAGTGACATACCGAGAACATATTCAATCAATGTCGGGTCAAAAAGAACTACTCATGCAACTTTTTCAAGCCCAAAGACAGAAAAGAAGCCCTTTTAAGACATCTGAGCCTACGCTGAATTCTGTGCTCTTATAGCACTGAGGTTATTTTGTAAGATCATAACCTCCAGTTTCAAATGGGAAAGAGCTGCAAAAGGATTAGGGAATGCTTCCAGATCGGGACAAGTTGCAGCAATTGCAGTAGTGTCAATCCCAAGCATTCAAATAATTAAAGGTCAACCCCTTGTTCTACAGCACAAAATATTTAAGACCGATTTAAATGTTTTAAAGCACATTTCCAATTTTATCTTTAGCTCCTTGACTTTCTCTTTGTATATCTTTCTCCACATTCATACAGGGGGAAATTACCGATTTTTAAGTGAAAGCTGAAATGTTCATACAATCATATATACATGACTTAAAGCTTTAAGATTAAACAAGGAGCTCCATAAGCTTGGTTTCCTACGGACTTGTTTCCCATTTCCCCCAAATTCTCCTTTTACAAAAATAAGCCCAGTGTAGCTCCAACCCTCATACACCACCTCTAAGCCACCAAAAGAAAACGTGGTCTGCCCAGGGAGGATGCACACAAGGACCGCAGCTGGCCAAGGTATTGACTGACCCAGGCTCCTCAGCCGCTCCCAGGCACCCGCATTCCTCCTGCTCTCCCCAAGGCAGCCCCGAACTGGTGTATTCCCCCAGCTGCCTATTTTCACACACCCTGCGGGAACCCGAGTGTCTCCGAGACAACCACTTCTGCTTCGAATCCGGCCGAAACCAGCCAACGGGTTTAGAAACCGAAGCGAGGGACGGGCAGGCAGCACAACCTGCTCTTCCCCGAGGGCCCTCACGAGGATGAAACGCTCCCCGGCCGGCCGCACCACGACACTGCCAGACTGCCCGCGGATGCCTGCGCCGGCGGTGAGAAAGCCCCGTCAGCGCCAGGCCC
>NW_008796219.1:1896538-1907748 GCF_000699145.1 Aptenodytes forsteri | reverse complement strand
GGGTGATGAGGGCCCGGGTGTACAAAAGAGGCGGGGAGGGGTAGGGTGTTGGGACTGTGTGTGTGAGGCCCACGGGCCCGAGGGTTTGGGGCTGAGTGTGGACAGAATGGGCAGGCATGGCTCGAGAGGCTTGGGACTGGGTCTTAGGGGCGTGTGGAGCTGGACTAGTTTGGGATAAGGTGTTAGGGTCAGGATGGGCAGATGGAGGGGCCTGGGGCTAGGCATGAGGCCCAGCATAGAGGGGGCTGGGGGGAGGTGTCTGGAGCCTGCCTGGAGGAGTGGGGTGTTGGGATATCAATAGGCTGCATGAGTATGGGAGAACTGGGAGATGCAAGGGCTGGGACAGCAGCAGGCTGGAGGGAAGAAGCCTAGGGTAGGCAGTTCAGTTGGAGAGGAGGAGCGTTTGTGCCTGTTGGGAACTGAGAGCTGCATGGCCTGGATGCACTAAAATAGTTGTATGGGGAAATAACAGTCACAATAGGAGTGGGCAAGAGAAAAACTGAGGAGTTGATGAATCATGGTCTTGCTGAAGTTTGAGACTTGATTTGAGACAGTTGTTTGATATGAAAAAACATGGGGCAGGATGCAGTCTGTAAGCAGACTCGGACCTCTGAGTCACAGAGGTGCTAGCTGGGCTAGCTCCTAGAAGGCGGCAGTCTAGATGGCTGTAGTGAGGGTGTAAAGGAGCAGTTTCTATCGAAAACTGAGCTGCTGAAGAGATTTTGTTAGCACGCTAAAGGAAGAGATGGGTGTGCTGTTGGATTGTTAGGAAACAGGAGGACCTTGCCTGTTCCCGTCAAGTTGGCAACAGTCTTGCTACTGAACAACAAGAATGGTTTGGGTCATAATGACATGTTCTCAGGTATAGGAATATACAGGCAGATCTCCAGTACAGTGACAGAGTGGTAGGATGACTTGCTGCAGTTCTGAATGGCTTTGCAGTGATTTTTTGCTCACATGGTGAGTTATCTACCTCATGGAAAGCAGAACTCCCTTACAAGTGCAAGGATGGCTGGAGCACTTACTGTAATCTCAAACTGTACGAAGCTGGCATACACAGCCCTCCTCTTCTGTGCTTCTTTCTGGTGGTTCTTGTTTCCTCAGTCTTTTTTCCCCCTCTCCTGAGGAAAAGGTGTATGGTGTAAAGTGAAGAACTCTTGTTCTTATTTGGTTTTAGGAAAAAGTTAAATGCGATCAATGTCTTGTCTTGAACCCTTGTTGTTAGCTAATGACCACATTCCTTTCCCAGTCCTTTTTTTGCTTTAAAGAACCCTGTCCCACTGCATTTTCCCCAAAATCCAAGTCTAGGGAGCTCATCTTTTGTTGTGGTGAAAGTTTTAACAAGTAAACAGCTGCTTGCTATTACTGAAGGTATACTACATAAAGTATGCTGGAACTCTTGAAAGCAAGCTCTGGTCTGGAAGCCACAGGGATGCTTTAGTGCAATGCTGTACTGGGAAGCAAAGTCTGAGTGGAGGCAGAGCGAAAGCATGAATTTTCTTACCTTGTCCAGGCAGTCATACTCTTATGATCACTTCTCGTGTGAAAGAGATGCATAGGAGAGATGTTTATGATACACTGCAGCTTTTTAAAATTTGGTCACTTTCTTCTGAACAACAATCAAATCTACACTTCAGTCCTACAGGCATTGAGAAACAATGGGATTTTTTTTTTCTAGTTGCATATGCGCTGTTACTAAAAGAATACTTTTACATTTCTGCCTCCATGAGCTCCAACTTTTGAGCACGAGTACAGGTCATTTTGTGGAGTTGCTACTGATGGATGCACTCTTAGCTGGTGCAATAGTGAAACTATGTCTTGGACTAAGAATATCTGTTTCTTTGGGGAAAAAAAATAGGTCAACGTGTACGAACCTCACAGAATACTGACTTTTTGTAATCTTCCACAAATGCTTAAGTAATTTTAAAGAAGTTAAAGTAATCTGTGATTTTTCTAATAGCTTTTTATTTTTTTTCTCTTAGAAAGATAATGTGCTGAATATATCATTCATGTCTCTGAGCTTTTTGTCTTAAGTATGGTTTTCCAGGATTTCTGGAGCAGACATCAGTAGGCTTCGATGTGTGTTCATGCACTTCCTGATACTGTTGTTGTTATTTTGAAAACACTTAATGTAATATTTTTGAGGAGGGATGACTGAACATTTATTCTGTGCTGAAACCTTGCAATGAAAGACCATCACTTTTCAGGCTGTAAAGATCTGGAAAGTAGTCTGGTTTAGAGCATGTAACTATTGAAGCATGTCACTTTAAATGCCAGTACAGCTCCCAAGGAGGAAGTTATACAGAGCACTTACACTGGTGGCCTGATACCTTGAAAACACAGGGTTTTTTTCCAAAGTTTAAGAATTTATAAAGCATACTAAGCATCCTATGCTGTAAATTATGATTAGCTTTGGACTTCAGCTACTTCCATCCACTTGAACAAAATACTCTATCTTTTCTTGTATTGTTTTCAGGAAGGTTTTTTTCTTCATCCTCATTTTTTTTGTAATTTACCCTGTTAACTTCTAACAATACACATTCCCACCTTGCTGCAAGTATGTATGCAAGTAAGGTTTTTTTCACTTCCTTTTCCCAACAATTCTTTATCAATGTAAGTATTCTTGAAATATTTTAAATCTTTTTTCCAAGTTATCCTATTCAGCCTATAATGATCTCTGTGATTTCTGATAAAATCTCTAGATCTTAATTTTTGAGTAATGGCATGCACCTACAATAGTGTTTTATCTTTATATCAGAGCTGCTGACCAGGAGTAGATTGTGAGTTCTGTATGTCTAGATAGGGTTCAAAAACTTTTGTTTTATGTTTGTCTAAGACGATGTTTTTGACTTGCTGTTTGCTGTTTTCTGAGTCTCTTTCAGTGATTTTTACAAATTTTCAAGTGAATTCTGCTTATCTTGGCAGGAGTAAAAGTACTTTAGCCTATGTTATTACGAAATGCACTCATGAGCACCAACTATTTAAACAGTTGTATGATAAAGACAAGAGGCCTTAATTTCAGTCAAAATGAGAGGAGTTCTAAATAACTTGGAAAAACAGTGTGTTATGGTTCATATTACTCCTAGGAAGCAGTAAAACAATAGGAAAAGCAGATAGGCATGAATAGAGTTTGTGGTGGCTGGAGGAAAGGATGTGGTAAATTTTGGAAAAGATTCCCGTTAGATGCAGAGGAAGGCTGAGTTATGAGTAAGAAGGGGACTTTAGTCAATGCTGAGGGCTAGACAATGCACTTCGTTTGGTGTGCGGTTTTTTAATTAAAAAAAAAAAAAACTGGCTCACTCAACTTGTATTTCTTCAGGCTTTGTATGCATCTGTGTCTTCTCCTGTTCTAACCAGGATATTGGGCAGATGCTGGTCAAGGGTGCAAATGGATAAATAAATTCATAGTGATGTTTGACTGATGTGGCCTAATATTTTTTTCAAGTTGAGAAGATGTTAGAAAATGCATACTTGTTAGGAACAAAGCTGTTGGTGTTATATATTAACATATGTTTCAAATATGATAATGCTATTTTCCCTGTATAGCTTGCATATGAAATCTCTAGTTAAAATAAGGAGCAACATGTATGCATGATGAATGGGACGAAGAGGGCAAAAGCTAGCAAGGTCAGAGTCTTCAAAGTGTAGAAAACTGCTTTGTTCAAATTCTTACTTAATGTGTCAGAAGCAAATCTCCCTTTTGAAAAAGGACAGCAGAACACTGTTTGAATGGTATACCTGTGATGACTCGCATCTGTTTGTAGGAATTTCAGGAGACATTTCACAGTTGACTTTATGTTGCAGTCTCCATTTGTCCTGGTATCCAGTTAATAGCCTAGTGTGGGAGGTGACCCTCAACAACAACTGAAAAAATATTTGGGAAAATGAAAATCCCTTTACTAAGCATCACTATACAGTGTAGCACAAACTCAGTATTTATAAGCCTTAGAAAAAATAAAAGGAGCAACATTGATTTTTGTAGCCTGTCAAACTCTTTAACAGCCATTTATTAGTCAGGTCTCAAAATCAGTAATCTGTTTCATCATGGCAGAGCAGATTACACAGGATACAATTTTGCTCGTTTTGGTATGTTCCCTTTCCTGGACTACCATGATTATTTTCCTTGTTCTCTAAAGAACTAGGAAACCTAGCTTGATCTAATAAATGTTGAACAACAAGAAAAATTAGGTTACAGAATCAAAAATGTACTTAAGAAGCCACTGAATTTGTTTCTTAAAAGGATGCTCTGCAGAGACCTTTCTTTCCTCAAGGTAATCATTATATTTTTTTAACATTGAAGAGAACTGAAATAATGACAAGATGTTTTGCAACTTTTCTTAATAATTAAATAATACACAAACAATCTTCTTGCTGCTTATAGAGAAACCATGCCATTTTTGGGCCAAGACTGGAGATCCCCTGGATGGAGATGGGTTAAAACAGAAGATGGATGGAAACGGTGTGAACCCTTCAGTGCTGCACTTGAGGATGGGAATAATCAGCTGAATGATATCAGTCACACTGTGTAAGTTAAAAAAAAAAAAGTGATTCTGCATAAGTTAATAGCAGGTGGGATGGCAAAGATTGACTTAATTTCCATTCGGACTGCAAGTGTTTGTGGTAGATGATATCATCTACGTATGCTAGAAGTATACAAATGCAACCATGTGTTTTGTTTAGTTAGGCAGACAGGAGACCCCTATGGAGATTGTCTTTTGTCACTGCTTCGTGAGTTGCTTATTTTAGGCAGACAGATCCCATCTTATCTTGTATGTCTTTAAAAATAAAAAAAAAATTAAAAAACCCCCCACAACTGTCAAGTACTATTTAAAGATAAAAGTGATACTTACAAATTGTGAGTTCAGCAGGCATATTGAAATGTTACCTGGAAGTGAATAAAGACTTTCTGCTGATTGGGTGTTGAATTAGGACTGTTTATGGCAGTCATATAATGCCTTTGCTCCAAATACACAATTAATGGTAGTTTTACGGTAATTCTCTAACACAATATATGACTGTATATGCTCCTGTAGAACAGGTGAGAAAGATATTAGTTAAATAGAGTAATACTTGTGGCAGATGCCCACAGACTGGTGTGATATAGCTTTGTCCAAACAAATTTCTACTTGGTTTCTCCACCAAGAAGTAATTCTCCGAGATAAGCATTCTTGGTAATAAATTCCAGCATAATGTGTTCATAATGAGAAAAGGGAACACTCAGTGTTTTGTTGTTAGTCCAGTAAATGATACAGTAACTGGTCTGATTTAGAGGGAATTTACTGGCAAGCTAGGACTTGTGGTACTCATATACCTGTGTTTTCTAAATTTGTGAAATAAACCTCAAGAGAGTTATCAAGCAGTGAAGAATTATTATTAAGCTTATCTTGACCTACTGTTTTCTTCATGCCTTTTTTCTTCTTGTGTTCATCTGTCACTGATATTTTCTGGGCTTCTTTTTCCACACAGTCTGGCCACTGTGGATACAAAAGACTATGCTTGTCTGGAAGAGTGTCCAGTAAGGCTGCAACATAAAAGTTGTCTTAAATACCTTTGAAAAAATCTTTTCTTCCCTCTTTCATATATTTTTAATAATATAGTTGGCAAATGAAAGGAAATCTAATTTAATTTTGATCGCTATTTGCACAGTTACTAAATAATTAAATTTTGTAGGTTGCTTTAATGAATATTGTTTGGCAAGTATGACATAAATGATCATTGTTTTTGTGAATATCATTAAGACTTTTGCTCTTCTGATCCTAATTATATGTTGAGATATGTTTATCTTTTCTCCAGAGACCAAGGTGAGGTATTTTTATTGCTGCTTCAAGCAAAAATGCTAGATTCCCCACCCCCCCCACCCCCCAGCTTAGTCTTGAAAGAACTTAGTACTGAACTCCTGGAGTTGTCTTGCTAGAAACAGATTTAAATCAACTGTTTTTGGAAACATATAAGAGTATTAAAGTTCAGGACTAAAATAAGTACATGTATTTGAAGGGACTGGCCATGACATGCTCTGGGGAAAAAAGTTTTCATTAAATCTGAGGTGTTTCATGATTTGGGTTTCTTAGGCTAGCTTGCCAATTTGTCAGAATCCCAAACTCGGGGACCAACCTAGTCTGCAGCAGATGCCCTCATCTGTAGAGGTTCCCAGTTCACCACCTTCATCTTGTGCATCTCCTACTTAGCGAAGCCAAACCACATCATATTCTGTAGACCCTTTTTTTTTTTTTTTTAAATTCTGCTTCTGTCTATTCAGTTAAAAATATATATTGTCCAAACTTAGACTACAGAATTCAAGTTGGTACTTCTTGACAAAGTAGCACTGCTTGGGAGTAATTTCACTACAGTTTGAACTTTGGATCTATGAGTTAACCTTTGCTGCTAAGCAGCAATTAATGTCTATTTGCACAATATTATAGAACAATTTGGGGCGGAAAGTACCTCTGGGGGTCATCTGGCCCAAACGCATGCTCAAAGCAGGGCCAGCTGAGGTCGGGTTGTATAGGGCCTTGCCCAGTTGAGCTTTGTGCATTTCCAAGAGCGGAGATTCCTCTCTGGGTTCCTGTTCCAGGTTCCATTATCCTCACTGTGACTTTTTTTTTTGTTTGTTTCCCCCCCAACTAATAAAAATTTCTCTTATCACAGATTGTGTCCATTACCACTTGACTTACTACTGCCCACCTCCTCTAACCTTACAGTCTAGCTCTATCTTCTTTATACCCTCATATTAGATATTGACAGTAATCAGATTTCCTTCCACCACCACCTCTTAACACTGAACAAGCTCAGTTCTTTTATCCTCATGTATCGTGTGCTCCAGTACCTAATCACCTTGGGAACTCCCCACTGGACTTGTTCCAGTATGCCAATGTTTTTATTGTATTGGGAAGCCCCAGACTAGACACAGTACTCCAGATGCAGTTTCTCATGCCAAATAAAGAGGGATGATTACTTCCTTCAGTCTGCAGGATACGCTTTTGTTAACTCAGATCAGGGTGCAGTTGACTTTTTACAACACCAGGGCACACTGCTGACCTGTGTTCAGCTTGTTATCCATGAGACCCCTAGCTCCTTTTCTGCAAAACTGATTCCTATCCAGCCTGTACCCAGCATATACCCAGGCATGGGGTTCTTCTATCCCGTGTGCAGGGCTTCGTATTGAAGTACAGCAGTGTATTGTGTCTTGCTGGCTGGTTCTCTGTACCATCTTAAGCTATTTGGAAACAATTATCTGTGTATATTGAATAGACAGCCCAGCTTAGGATATCTGTTAACACGATATAGTACCGAGTAAGGATGAGGCTTGATAAAATGCTTCCTTCCTTGTGGAAGAAGCATATAGTGAACAATACATAAGTACTTATATGTCTCTTTTTAAACTGCCCTATGAATAGGGATGATGGTGTATGCCAGTCTGGCTGTCCTAACAGGGTTTTATTTATTTTCACTCATTAAATGAAATAATAATATTTTTCACCAAAATATTCTGTAGAAATCTACGCTAAAGGTAGTACTTGACTATTGTATTCCAGGGAGCAGTTATGGCAGTTTTCCTTTAAAAAGACTGCCTTCAAGCTATGTAGTTGACTGAAACCCTGTCTACTATTACTTGTGTTCTCTTCTGTGAGAGAAAGTATGGATAGAGTTACTTGCCAAACTTTCTTTTTACCAATTACAAATACTTTCCCTTCAGAAATTAAAAAGATCTACTCACAAACAGATTCAGAAATAAACCTTCAAGACATGTAAATAATTTACATAAATTGAAGAACATGTTTTTATTAAAATAGAACTTTTACCTTATTCAATTAGTCATCCAGTGCCTTGGTAAATCCAGTTGATAAATTAGTCAAAAATAGTGGACCTAATGATAACCATCCTTGAACAAACAATCACTTGTGCAGGAACAATTTAAATGATTTGGAATAATGTTTGAATAGTTGCACTTTAAATTAGTTCCATTTATGGGAACTGAGATGGAAGAAATGAGACCCTCAGTTCTGTAGCTGTTACTTATTTGGATAATGAATATTACTATATAAGTGAAGAGTGCCTTGTATTCAAGGTATACAGTAGCTGGAAGTGTCGTTGAGGCAGTGCTCCTTCAAGCTCTGTGGGCTGAATGCTGGCCATGACTACCTGCAATTTGTACCTATAAATTCTAGCACAGATACATATATCCAGTGCCACAGCACTGTGTCATTGAAGCTTGGTGGGGGAGAGAGAACAGCACTGCCTTACAGAACTGTATGTAATACCTCTGAATAGCCTGCAACTTAGGAGTAAAGCTGTTTTATGCTTTCCTTCTAAGGTAAAAGAAAAAGAGAATCAGACTAATCTAATAAGATTTTCATGATGGTGATATGCCTTTTTTTGTGGGTTGGGCTCATATGAACTACTCGGGCTGGCAGGGTAGTCATTTGAGTCTGTGGTGTCTCTTCTCTAATTCTGTAAGTGAGATACGGTGTTCACAAATGTGTTTTTGGTACTGGATAGAAGTCCTTGGATTTGAATCTAGTGTTAGATAATTTTGGCATTTGACAAATGTATTGTAATGTTATTTGGTGCAGGCACTTACCTCAGGATTTTCCATGCGTGGTCAAGCTGTAAATGGCTTTGAGTCTCTTCTAAAACACTTAGCATGTCTCTGCAGGTAATTGCATGACTTGAGGGCATTCCTTCCTCCATGAGAAAAGAAGCAAGGGGATGAGGAAGAACAGTTGGAGTTCAGATAGCCCTGTCAAGTTTTCCAGCATCTTAAGTGTCATACCCAAGAGGTTATTTAAACACTGTTATGAAATTACTTTTTTGAAAAAGCTGAAATTCTTGCATGCTTTATGTAGGGTATTGTAATTCTAAGGACACCAGGTACTTTGCTTTTAGAAGCTTTAGAATATGAAGAAGTGCATCATCAAGACAAGAAAGTAAGAATAGCTGTAAATTGGCAGTATTATATATGTATTTAAATCCTTCCAGGTGCACTCAGATGTCATGTGCAGTATTATGGTAAAAACATTAAATTAAGGCTTCTGTTACACCATATGGCACGTGCAGCACTTGATTTCATTTCTTGTATCTTAGCTTGGTGTTTGGCGGGGGCAGACGTTGTTTTTGGACATGGTGGAGCAGCTTTGTTAATCATCAGCCAGCTTTCCAGATTTCTGGAAGGCAGGCTAACAGTTGCTGGGGAAGTGCCTGTATTTCTGTCCCATTCTTCTGATGTCTGTGGGACCCTTGCTTTCATTCTTGGTAGGAGACAAAGTTTGTCAGGAAGAACGGTGATGGTTACAGGTAAGCAGGGAAAGACTCTCCACATGAAGTGGGACAGAACGTGAGGAAATAAAGCCTCATATGAGAAGATCCTCAGAGAGAACAGTCAAATTCATCTTCTCTTGAATTTGAATCTAGTGTTAGATAATTTTGGCATTTGACAAATGTATTGTAATGTTATTTGATGCAGGCACTTACCTCAGGATTTTCCATGCATGGTCAAGCTGTAAATGGCTTTGAGTCTCTTCTAAAACACTTAGCATGTCTCTGAATGTCACAGGCGAAGTTGAATGTCAGAAAAGGTGTTTGAAATAGCCCTCTTCATCTTCACAATTCCTTGTATTAATTGACTGTCCTTAAGCTGTCTTGCTTGCTTATCTGATGCTTGAGGAAGTGTATATTATTGGGGGGCAGGGGTGGGCTTTAAATCATTTCAGGTACATTACCAGTCTAAACTGCCTTCTAGGGACACTTCCTCTCCAGGAACAGAAGAAGGAATTGTGCCAGACTAACCCTCCTCTTCTAAAACTGGCCTTCAGGAATGCTGCCTCCCCTCCTCTCCCCATTGCACTGGGTCAATGGGAATGGTCGTGTTTCTGTTCTGCCTGAATTATATTGCAGAGTATCAGGCCTATCTCTCTAGTCTTGTATCTGTTGTTAGGATAATAAAGCTAGGTCTGGGAGCTTTGGACTCTATTTCTGATTCTGTAGCAACTTTTCTGATTCTGTAATAACTTCTCATGTGTTGTGGCGATGCAGTTAATATGCTAAAACATAATTTAATGATTTTAGTGAGCTTAAAAAGATTATCTTTGTGATAGCTTTGGAAAAAAACCCTGATGGATTGGAATGGTACATAATCTAAGTAACTAGTCAGTGTTGATGTTCTGCTTTTGTCAGTTGCCAATTCCTTTTCTCCAAACTCTTTTGCTGTTTGACCAGATATGATACCTGGCAATGTTGCATAGAATACTGAAGTTGTTGAGTCTTTATCCTCTGCTTTAAAAATGGTAAGACATGAACTAAGGCTCTCACCTTGGATTGAGCTCTATCTGAATGCAGAGGTATGTTAGCTTTTTTCAGGATTTACACCTAAGATGAAAACAACTTTCTATTTTTGAGTCTTCTCAGCTTGTGTATCTTTAAGCTGAGCTAGCATTTACTGATTAGAGCAATTAAAAAACCAAAGCTTTTCTACAGTGTTGTTTAGTCATCCTCTTTAACAGATGGTTCAAGCCTGAAAATTTTAACTGTATAAACTAGTAGCAATAAACTAAAAAAAACCCTGATTTTTTGCAACTTAATGCCCAAGTACAGGCTATTTTTGAATAAACTGGTGTCCTTCAGTTTTACAATGTTCAGCTGTTGCTGGTGCAATTTGAAGTTCAAACTGACATTGATAGATTCATCTGGCAAATTCAGATTAAAAAATAGTCAGAAATGGGAAGGGTTTTGTATACAACTTTCTTCCCAAAGAATAATAATGGAGAAATGAAATATTCCTACAGTTAAGCTTCACTACCGTGTATCCTTAGTTATTCTGCTTCTCTGTGCAAGACTGTGGCCTTCGTATGAAGTATCTTCCTTTTCTGTGCTAGAAAAATGAACACCCATTCTTATCTGTATTGCTGTTCCTTTAATTATCTGCAAAAATGGAAAGCAAAACTTTATGAAACTGTGTAGACTTCATGTAGCACAGGCAGTTTTAAATCTTATATGCATTTTAGAAAGGTTAGTTTATCCAACAAAACTTTTTTAATAGTTTCTTTATGTTTTTATATATATGTGTATACACTCACACTATCTATGTATTTTATTTTTTTTTATATATATATATAAAAAGTATAGTCCTCAGCGTTAGGTTACATAGTTAATTGTCAGAAGTAACATAGGTATAGTTGACTCTCTCTGGGAGAGAGGAGGGTAGACCACGTGGGTTT
>NW_008796219.1:1858511-1889724 GCF_000699145.1 Aptenodytes forsteri | reverse complement strand
TGTGGTTGAGGCAGTGCTCGTTCAAGCTCTGTGGGCTGAATGCTGGCCATGACTACCTGCAATTTGTACCTATAAATTCTAGCACAGATACATATATCCAGTGCCACAGCACTGTGTCATTGAAGCTTGGTGGGGGAGAGAGAACAGCACTGCCTTACAGAACTGTATGTAATACCTCTGAATAGCCTGCAACTTAGGAGTAAAGCTGTTTTATGCTTTCCTTCTAAGGTAAAAGAAAAAGAGAATCAGACTAATCTAATAAGATTTTCATGATGGTGATATGCCTTTTTTTGTGGGTTGGGCTCATATGAACTACTCGGGCTGGCAGGGTAGTCATTTGAGTCTGTGGTGTCTCTTCTCTAATTCTGTAAGTGAGATACGGTGTTCACAAATGTGTTTTTGGTACTGGATAGAAGTCCTTGGATTTGAATCTAGTGTTAGATAATTTTGGCATTTGACAAATGTATTGTAATGTTATTTGGTGCAGGCACTTACCTCAGGATTTTCCATGCGTGGTCAAGCTGTAAATGGCTTTGAGTCTCTTCTAAAACACTTAGCATGTCCCTGCAGGTAATTGCATGACTTGAGGGCATTCCTTCCTCCATGAGAAAAGAAGCAAGGGGATGAGGAAGAACAGTTGGAGTTCAGATAGCCCTGTCAAGTTTTCCAGCATCTTAAGTGTCATACCCAAGAGGTTATTTAAACACTGTTATGAAATTACTTTTTTGAAAAAGCTGAAATTCTTGCATGCTTTATGTAGGGTATTGTAATTCTAAGGACACCAGGTACTTTGCTTTTAGAAGCTTTAGAATATGAAGAAGTGCATCATCAAGACAAGAAAGTAAGAATAGCTGTAAATTGGCAGTATTATATATGTATTTAAATCCTTCCAGGTGCACTCAGATGTCGTGCAGTATTATGGTAAAAACATTAAATTAAGGCTTCTGTTACACCATATGGCACGTGCAGCACTTGATTTTGTTTCTTGTATCTTAGCTTGGTGTTTGGCGGGGGCAGACGTTGTTTTTGGACATGGTGGAGCAGCTTTGTTAATCATCAGCCAGCTTTCCAGATTTCTGGAAGGCAGGCTAACAGTTGCTGGGGAAGTGCCTGTATTTCTGTCCCATTCTTCTGATGTCTGTGGGACCCTTGCTTTCATTCTTGGTAGGAGACAAAGTTTGTCAGGAAGAACGGTGATGGTTACAGGTAAGCAGGGAAAGACTCTCCACATGAAGTGGGACAGAACGTGAGGAAATAAAGCCTCATATGAGAAGATCCTCAGAGAGAACAGTCAAATTCATCTTCTCTTGAATTTGAATCTAGTGTTAGATAATTTTGGCATTTGACAAATGTATTGTAATGTTATTTGGTGCAGGCACTTACCTCAGGATTTTCCATGCATGGTCAAGCTGTAAATGGCTTTGAGTCTCTTCTAAAACACTTAGCATGTCTCTGAATGTCACAGGCGAAGTTGAATGTCAGAAAAGGTGTTTGAAATAGCCCTCTTCATCTTCACAATTCCTTGTATTAATTGACTGTCCTTAAGCTGTCTTGCTTGCTTATCTGATGCTTGAGGAAGTGTATATTATTGGGGGGCAGGGGTGGGCTTTAAATCATTTCAGGTACATTACCAGTCTAAACTGCCTTCTAGGGACACTTCCTCTCCAGGAACAGAAGAAGGAATTGTGCCAGACTAACCCTCCTTTTCTAAAACTGGCCTTCAGGAATGCTGCCTCCCCTCCTCTCCCCATTGCACTGGGTCAATGGGAATGGTCGTGTTTCTGTTCTGCCTGAATTATATTGCAGAGTATCAGGCCTATCTCTCTAGTCTTGTATCTGTTGTTAGGATAATAAAGCTAGGTCTGGGAGCTTTGGACTCTATTTCTGATTCTGTAGCAACTTTTCTGATTCTGTAATAACTTCTCATGTGTTGTGGCGATGCAGTTAATATGCTAAAACATAATTAATTTAATGATTTTAGTGAGCTTAAAAAGATTATCTTTGTGATAGCTTTGGAAAAAAACCCTGATGGATTGGAATGGTACATAATCTAAGTAACTAGTCAGTGTTGATGTTCTGCTTTTGTCAGTTGCCAATTCCTTTTCTCCAAACTCTTTTGCTGTTTGACCAGATATGATACCTGGCAATGTTGCATAGAATACTGAAGTTGTTGAGTCTTTATCCTCTGCTTTAAAAATGGTAAGACATGAACTAAGGCTCTCACCTTGGATTGAGCTCTATCTGAATGCAGAGGTATGTTAGCTTTTTTCAGGATTTACACCTAAGATGAAAACAACTTTCTATTTTTGAGTCTTCTCAGCTTGTGTATCTTTAAGCTGAGCTAGCATTTACTGATTAGAGCAATTAAAAAACCAAAGCTTTTCTACAGTGTTGTTTAGTCATCCTCTTTAACAGATGGTTCAAGCCTGAAAATTTTAACTGTATAAACTAGTAGCAATAAACTAAAAAAAACCCTGATTTTTTGCAACTTAATGCCCAAGTACAGGCTATTTTTGAATAAACTGGTGTCCTTCAGTTTTACAATGTTCAGCTGTTGCTGGTGCAATTTGAAGTTCAAACTGACATTGATAGATTCATCTGGCAAATTCAGATTAAAAAATAGTCATGAATGGGAAGGGTTTTGTATACAACTTTCTTCTCAAAGAATAATAATGGAGAAATGAAATATTCCTACAGTTAAGCTTCACTACCGTGTATCCTTAGTTATTCTGCTTCTCTGTGCAAGACTGTGGCCTTCGTATGAAGTATCTTCCTTTTCTGTGCTAGAAAAATGAACACCCATTCTTATCTGTATTGCTGTTCCTTTAATTATCTGCAAAAATGGAAAGCAAAACTTTATGAAACTGTGTAGACTTCATGTAGCACAGGCAGTTTTAAATCTTATATGCATTTTAGAAAGGTTAGTTTATCCAACAAAACTTTTTTAATAGTTTCTTTATGTTTTTATATATATGTGTATACACTCACACTATCTATGTATTTTATTTTTTTTTATATATATATATAAAAAGTATAGTCCTCAGCGTTAGGTTACATAGTTAATTGTCAGAAGTAACATAGGTATAGTTGACTCTCTCTGGGAGAGAGGAGGGTAGACCACGTGGTTCTCAATGCTGTACAAATCATTGGTAAAACAATTGTGACACCTAAATTATGTACAGTGTTGTGATCCAGGCATTTATTGACAGAAAGACTTTCTTTGCCCCAAAATTGACAGTAATAAAAGAGATGTCTTTCTTTGCTGTCTTTCTGCCTATACGAGGATGTGCAGTAATTCTGCACTGACTTTCACCTGTGTGCACAGTTTTTCAAGGCTTGGTCCATTTCAAACAATGAATTTTTGTACACTAGAGCTTTGCGGACAGCCAGCTGTCCAGTTACTACTGTCTCCTCAGTAGTCCTTCCTAAATGTCAGCAATGACTTACAAGATACCTATTAGGAAGATACTTTTGTTTTTAATAACTTTGACACAAAATTCAACCCAACTGGGAAAAAGAGCAAGACAGATTCTCTCAAGATATGTGTTGCTCTAGACAATCAGGTAGAGGAACATCATTAAACATAGGATTTTTTTTTTCCAGCTGGTAGACTTTAATGCAGAGAATTACAAGCTGTATGCATCAAATATTTAATCACTACTGTTCTAATTAGATGTGTTTATTTCAGCATCTTAACTGGTGATGATGAAGAAATATACAGTACTGAAGATTGTGAGTTTGCAGCCAAGAAAAGAAAAAAAGATCATTTTAGGAATAACACAGATTCACAATGTAAGGCTGGTTTGGTTTTTGTGGTTTGTTGGGGTTTTTTTCTTCATTTATTTTAGAAGACTCTTGTAGGTTCAGCAAAATTTTATAATAGCCATTCATTTATGTTCACCTATAGAGTAGTCTTCTGAGTTATGTTTACTTTTGTATTGGCAACAAATTCTGGTGTCAGAAGTGATGATACATCTTAATTGAATTGTGGCATGGATCATCTGTTGTGTGATTTTCAAAGATCCAAAGGTAATTAATTTAAGAATAGTAATTCCTGAATAATAAATGCCTTCTGATAATAACCATTGTTTTGTTTTGTGGACTAGTTTTAGATTAAATTCTTCTGGAAGCTTATGGAAGCTTCTGCTTACCAAAGCAACTGTTTTATTTTTGCTTAATTCAAATTCTGATTAGTGTTACAGTTCTAGAATCACTTCATAAATAAATCTATTTTGTCATAATACCTATAGCTCTTGGTAAAGACTTTATCTGTATTGAATTTCTTGAAAATAGTCCCTTTTTTTAAATTAAAATATCAAAGCCATTTTTGTCAGTTCTCATTTTTAAAACATCACCTGTTCCTTAGACTGCAAATATGTGTATGACAGCAAGTAAACTTATTGAAGTAGAGAATTTGGTAGAGTAGGTAAAAAAAGGTAAGTTGATAAGCATCTTTTTGGTGTTTCTAATGCTTTGCTCTTGAAATGATCTCCATTATTTGTATATTCCCAAAATTGTAACAGAGATGGTCTTGCAGAAAGCTGCGAGCTTCCCCAGGCTTCTCTGGGTGTAAAGTATTTCAAAAGATTCAAGTCACTGTATGTAAGAGCATGCTTTCATTTGACAACATACCAGACTTCTGAAAGTTAAAGGTCTGCCTAGTTGTCTTTATTAGTCTTGTATAGTTGACTTCCCTGCGGCGTTCTGCAACTAGTTGAACCAAGTGGATGCAGAGCAGGCACCTTTACAGAAGAAAATAGATTAGAGGGGTGGAGTGTTCAGGAACAAAAAGGTTGCTCGTTTCTGTACTTTCCTGTGTTAAGTGCTAAGGAGCCTGTTGGATTAAAAAAGATCAGGGGTTTTGTAGGATAAATTGACTGTTGTTGGTACACAGTTGACAGAAGTTGTGCTACATCTGCCAGTTGTGTGCCAACTCGTGTTTGATTTACAAAATTATTTAACTTTTCCTTTATTTTTTTCAAGTATATAACTTCTGAAAATTTGTAGTCATCCTTTTCAGCCTTTGTGAACTTCCTTCATTAAAACTGTTCTACCATCTCTCCTATCTTATGAAGCATTTTATTGAGGATGGTCTGTTTTGTTCAGTTTCTTTCTAGAAGGCATTGCCTAAAGTGGAAGCCTAAAAATGCTTATATTTTGATTTTATTTTAGGTTTTTATCGTGAAAAGTGGATTTATGTTCATAAAGAAAGCACCAGGGAAGTAAGTCCTGCATGCTGTGGGTCAATTCCTACAATCTTTGTGCTTCTCAATCGACAAATAATATATTAAAAAAATGCATTTGTGCCGTGTGGTCTTAGGGGTTATATTCATCTCTCTCTTCATTGGCAACATACTACACCTGCATGTGGTGAGGCAAAAGCAGCTAGTAAAGTGACTTTTACGTGGGTCATTGTGGCAGAGATGTGGGAACTTGCAAGGATGGACATATAGTTCTCCACAGCCATCTGTCTGTCTCTGTACTGTGTATCTTTGAACTAAAATTGAAAGTATTTGCAAAACCAGAGTAATCTCTCCAAAGAAGGTGTCTGCAGGCAGCTACCTGATATTTTGGAGTCTTGGTGTGACTTCAAATATAAGTAAGTAAAACTTCAGTTTCAAGCTTTACAAAGAGGACGTTTGTATTCCACAAAGTCCAGATGCTTTCAGTTTGGGATACAAACTGTATCATGCAACTGTAAAGGGAACATGAAAGATCTTGGAATGACCTCTTGGAAAGCCAAGAGTTAAAATACATCCATTGTATGTAGAGATAAACTGTCTTGAAGTTTGAGTGTCATTCCTGTGTTGATTCCTATGGTTATCTGGGATGGGTTCCTGGACATCTGTAAGGATGTCTCTTATCCACACAGTAATGCCAGCCAGGAGAGAAGGAGGGAGGTGAGTGTGATGACCCTAGCCATGTAGGCAAAAATTGACTTGCATTTTAGAGCTGAGAGAGATCATAAAGAGCTCTGTACTCAGGAAGAGCATGGTGGTGTGGAGAGAGCTTACGTAGAGGAGACACTGGAAGACTTCACCTTGCAGGCCAGTGACCTGGAGGCTGCCCTTCTACATCTGAAGGGTATTACAAAGCCTTTCACCAGATTCATAGCCCTCTTTCCCAGTTTTATCTTCATCTGTGATAGATGTAGTTACTTATATTGGTCTGCCAAAGTCTCAAGCATGCTCTTTCCCTTTGTGCCATGTCAAATTTAGGGTAAGAAGGAAGGGGGGACAACAGGCTGTCACAAATCATTATGGTGTTTTGAATGATAAGGTGGTTAAGCTGAGTTTTCAAACTACATTGAGGCTAAAACACAAATTGCCTAAAATCACTCATTGCTGTCCTTCATAACCTGTATGTTGGGATTGTTTTTCCTCTACTTGTGCAGAAGTTGGTGTACTAGTGATGTGTGATTATTTGCTTGTGTTTCTTCAGAGAGTGGACAAAATATTTTGGTGTACAAATTAGCTTATTTTTGTCACTGCTGTTGTCTTCTAATAATTAACCATTCACCTTTCCTGTTTTTTTTAAATATAAAAAACAAAACAGGGATGGCTACAATTAATCGCTAATCTTTTTCAAGTAATTCCTTGTATAAATTCAGAAGCTTAGAGTAAAAAGTTAAAAGTTACGTAGCAGAATGAAAAAGTAGCAAGGAATAAGCATACTTGAACCAAAAAATTCAGAGCGACAATTTAAGCTAATCTAAAACATAATTTACAGAGGCTCTAGTTTTCCTTACAGATTGTAATCTTACTTGATTTCAAAATGGCTGTCTCGCAACTAGGAAACTTTTTTTCCAAACTGGATACTGAATTTTAGGGCAAAATTACAAGAGTAGGAAGGTCTTGATAAGAAACATGTGAAACATGCTATGGGAGAGCACTGAAAATAAAGAAAACCAAAACAAGTGCAGGTATATAGCTGAAACAAAGTAGGAGATGCTCTTTGAGTAGTTTTGTCATGATGGTACATTGGGAAAGGTAGAGCTGAAGTTTCATAGAAATCTGCTTCCAGCTGTTCAAGGAAATGTACCTCATGTTAATGTATTTAAGCATGGCCTTTTAATAACTGTTTAGCCAGAGAACAGCCACAAATATTTAAACTTCAACGAAAGTTTTGTTGTCTGTAAGTGTTAATTCACTGCTATTAGCCAACCAAGTTGTGCGTATTATGAAGTGTGCAGCACACTTGGATCTCAGGTATATTAGTTGGATGAGCAAGCAGTACAATCCTGAATTCAGTCATTAACCAACAGGCAGTAATTACCACTACTCTGCAGTGAATAGTTAACTGTCTCCTGTCCCGCTGGGGTACGTCCAGGGTAAGCTTTCTTTGGGTTGCAAAAAGGAACGTTAAGTTGTACTGTCATCTTTTCACCATGAGGAAGGCTGTCTAGGAATGAACTTCAAATAATTATTTATCCCCCTCATTCCCTGGGCTGACAAGCCATACTAGCACAACTGCTCTGCAAGTGTCTCTTTCACCAGCTGTAGGGTTTTTCTAGCCTCATTATATTTGCTCCAAGGCTCCTGTGTGGGTTTGTGGCTCTAAACTTTACTCAGCTTATGTGATCCCATGTCATTTCGGGCTGCTACTACCACCTTAAGTAGTTCCACAACAGCCTCTGAAACCTCCATTTTCACCTTAAAGACCCCCTATGCAGAAGTACCGAAAGAAAATACAATTGCTCTTGCTCTTGGTACCTAAGAAAAATTGTGCCTAAATGTATAGCACCCAGAAAATAAATTCTAGATGTTGAGACCATTTGTTCTTCCAATCCTAGGAGCAAGTAGCTGTGTTCTTACCCTCAAATGTGAACATAAACTCAGTCAGTTAATACTTATGGTTGTAAGCTCAGACTGCTGTACAGAAAAGCTCTACCTTGTGCTGAGGCAAATGGGGAGTGTGATAGCCATGAGAGAGTGCCAGCATTGTGGCCATGCAACAGTGGAGTAGAATCATGGAATCCTAGAATAGTTTGGGTTGGAAGGGACCTCTAAAGGTCATCTGAGTAGATTCCCAGGATGCTCAAATACCAGTGATTACAGATTGCATGATTAGTATGAACTTAAAAGCCTTGCTGTCGAGTAATATTGCCTACCTGCCTGTTAGTTCCAGATAGCATATCTGGTTTCATTTGTTCTACAAGAAATTAAATAAATCTTCAGTCCAGATACATTATATTTCCTGGGAGCTTGGCATACATAAGCATCAGTTGCATGGCAGAGTGCTTTTCTGAGTATTTTCCTCAATTTTTATCTTTGTTTCTTTCCACTTAAAGTGTGTTTATTCTTCTTCTCAGAGACATGGCTATTGCACTTTGGGAGAGGCTTTTAACCGCTTAGACTTTTCAAGTGCAATTCAGGACATCAGAAGGTTCAATTACGTGGTCAAAGTAAGCTCTTTATTTTATATGCATATTTTAAAAATGCATTTGCTGATGTGCCTATGTGTACAAAATAATTTTGCACTGATCGGCTGATTTGTGACTGTGTAAATATCCAGTTCATATGTAATTTATACTGCATGAACCAATTTTAAACTGAGTAATTTTTCTTTGGTAAAAACTCGTTATATTACTCTATGAAAGCCTATAGCTTGAGGAGGATGGTGGTGGCCAGTATGCTATGTATTTACAGGGAAATACTGATGGTAGTTTCAGTTGTTGTTCATCAGTCTAGGTAGTGAACTCTCTTTAAAGGCAAAATAATTCCTAAAAAACCAAAAATAGCAAAGTGTAATACATCTTAAATATACTTTACTACATCTAAAATACGCTTAAAATAGCAATTTCCAGAAGAATATTTGATGTGTAAATATTCTGCAGTTTCTGTTTCTTCTGCAGCTTCTTAACAGTCCTGTGATTCATTGCACAGGTTTTTTTATCTAGGACAAGATATATATGCATTTACCTTTGATAACATCCCTTGAAACTTGAGACTCCAGCTTTTTCAGTCTTCCTTTTTTTTTTGTCTTCCAGAAATGAGTTTTATTCCAAGTTGTCTTTTACAACTAACAGTGACATGAAGTTTATAGAAACAATTATGATATACTAACTCATGATTCCTTGGAAATTCCCTTTCTCACTATGTTAGCTTCTCTGGGTCAGGTCTAGTCTTAAGTTGAGAATTAAGTGCATGGAACCTGTAAGTCTGGACAACAGTGCTATCTGCCTGTTTTCCAAAACTATGTAACTTGTACTTTAGGGAGCCACATAATGCTATGCCTTAATTTCCTCAATGTCTAACCAGCTGCCCACTTGGAAATACCTGTTCTGGGAGATAGTGATCTTTCTCTAGCCCCAAGGTTTTTTTGTCATCTAACTTGAGGTAGTAAAGTGCTTGTCCCAACTCCTAGAGAAGCTCAAAACGTGAGACGTAGCGGGACTAGAGTTCAGTTCAGTGGTGAGGCTGTTCACAAATAATGTAGTAGTTGGAATGCATCCAGAATGTGAAAAGACACAAATGGAAATTAAATAAACATACCAGGAGAACACCCTTGCCATTAAGCCATGGAGTATTTGGAGAGAAAACACATTCTACCCATCCTTGTGAAGCTGAGACAGTGTATTATACTTCCAGAAAAACAAGAGATGTGGGACCAAAGGAAACAAAGCAAAAAGGATTTGCTTCCAGGCTCATGGTTAGGGTACTTGCCTGTTTTATTCCCCTTGCAGATTTTTTGGTATATGTATGCATTGTCATTTAGAACATTGCTTTTTAATGCTGTTTTGGGAGCAGAAACAAGAACCTTGATCTTTCCCAAAACTTTTCAGCCTCGAACAGTAGGAAGGAAAAAAAAAAAAGGCACCTAAAAAGGTGATTTGTGTTATAAATGGTGTCAACCTTTGAGTGCCTCACTTGAATGGTAAACAGGAAGAATGAATCCAGAACTAGAATTTTACATGTTTTTTAGATGCTGCAGTGCCTAAGCTGTGTTGCTCAAAACAGTTGATCAGAACAAAGTGCAAAGTCTAACATAAGCACATTGGCCAGTTTCTCTTCTGTTCGCCAAAGAATACAAAATGGCTGGTTTAGTTAGCCAGGCTTAAGATTGTTGAGAAAGGAGCAATACTTTAAAATTCAGAGATTTGGCTTTGTGATCCAAACGGTTACTAGAGTAATGGTAAACCCTGAGAAATTAGGATGGATTTAGAATAGCAGACAGACTTCTAAAATTCTTTTAACATTTTAGAATTTATTTGAAATTTTTAAAATTTTAGAATTGTTTTACAATTACAAAAATTTAATTCTCTCTTTGCATTAGTTCCTCTGAGGTGATGGAGGCAAACTGGCTTTTATCAACAGAAACTGTACATCTAAGACCTTAAAAGTTACTGAGCTGCTAATAAACATGATCAATATGAATGACAGTTGCTGCTCATTCTGTAGCTGTAGAACTTGTTGGTTTGTGGTGGTGTATCTAACAAATTAAAACATCTGTGTGGATGTCAGTAATATGTGAAGTTGCAACAGATTTTTAGAAAGGATGTTTAATCTGCTTTATCAGGTTTTAAGCCAGTCTGCAACTGAGACCTAATGTAAGAAGCAGGTCATCCCATACCTGTCTGCTTTATACAAATTCTTATTCACTTCCCTGGAGTTTCTAATGGTGGATGTTTCGTGTAGATCTCATTTACTGCAGTGCAGCAGTTCCTATTTCTTTTCCTCTAAGAATTATTCCTAGTTATACATGAACACAATGATGATTACTTTTGTGTGCTGTTCTGCTTGTTGCATTTAAGATAGCAAGATATAAATCAAGAAGACTTTTTTGAAATACCAAGCCCTATTGGATAGCTCTTCTTTGATCCCAGACCACCAAGATGATCCATTTTGATTCTCCAACTAACTAAAACCCTCCCAATCATTATTAAAAGTTAATATAGATGTCTGCCCAGGACCCTTTTAGGGTGGGCAGTGCGGGGAGGAGGCAGGATCAACTGTTTTCCTGTACTTGTTTGTGCTGTAGTATAGTGATCATTTCTTAGCTGTTAAATGTCTGACACGTTGAGTTTGATATGGATGGTCTTTTTTCAAAATGTTTGCATATTAACCTTCACTGAAATCGGAATCTTCATTAAAATCAGACAGGTGGAATTTGTTTCTTTGATTTGATCTTTAGTCTGAGTGACATAACTGATTTTTTTTTTAAATTAATCAAGAGAAATGTACGTACTTGCTTGAATTGGCAAACTGCTGGAGACCTCTAGGTGTGCTCTAAATTATTAATCAAACTAAAAGGCTTTGAAAATGCCAAGAAAGAAGTCCTGATATCTAGTCTCAAAAACTGTATAAATAGCTTGCTTGTATTTAAATACATCAGGAGAATGATTTCCTCCTTTCATAGCACATAATGTTTTGTCAGGGATCATGCAGAGAAGCCAGAAGGAACATTATTAAATCAGGGAGAGAACAGGTGTATTCTCTCTTCCTCCAAAGGAAAATTAACATTGAGTGTAGTGTCAAATCAGTGTTTTAGAAATGAAGATACAAAATAATTTTTGGCAGGCTTAGTCTTTGTTCACCCTCTGTGCCAATAGTTGATGCTGTCCTACAAAGCAGGGCTCTGCAGGTTAATGTTTCAAGCACTCTGTAGGGGATGCTGTTTCTGCTCCCTGCTTTCCCTTTCTGATGTATTGAGAACACTTGTTCTGAACTCAGCATTATGAATTGCAATTGTAAAGCTCAGTGCCACACTTCTAAACATTGCAATACTGTCATAACATCAAAGTCTCTCTTATATTTCATACTAAGAGACCATTTTTTGTTGAAGAGGCAACGGTCCTTATCAGCTACAAAACTGAATCTAAAATGTAAAAGCAAAGGTGTCAGAATGGAGCAAGGGCTGCCTCTAGTAGCTATAGCTTGGCATTCATGTACAGCAAGAACTTAAGCTGTTCTGGTGACTTTCCCCTAGACCATTCCCACTGTTCTTGTCACTCTTCTGTTCACAGTGGTTCCAGAGAGAAACGTGTGGACAGTTAGGAGATCCTTACTATGTAGTTAAGGGAAAGTTACTAATACAGTATGTATACTGCTCATTATTAGATTACTGTGGTTTCTTCTGCCAGGGACCTGAATGTGGGAGTAATACAGAATTTTTTTCCCCAGTTTAGGTAAAATATGGCATTTCGTCTCCATGAGCAGAAAGTAGTGCGCTAAGTCCATCACACCTCAGTTTGACCAGTATGATACTTTCACTCAGAAGGTGGAAGTCTGGTAGTTGGTATCAGTTCAGAGTGATGTTCCTGGCCACCAAATCTGTCAGGGGGTTTAGGACCCAGCCACATCAAAGACCACATTTCTATTTGTGAGCCTGCAAAACAGACTCCCTCCATTGTTTCACTACAGCTTATAAAGACCATGTGTCATGTGCCCTCTCGCAGAGATAAACACTGGTATTTGTATAGTATTTTGAAAATGTACATTTCTTCATGAGTTGTTCATGGGATGCCTTGTCTTGCTTCGTTTTCTGAACTCTGTAGTGATGTTTTCACGAAATACAGTTGCAGTGCTCTAGGCTGTTGTAGGTAAATCTACGTACTGAAAGTGTGTATTTGAAACCATCCTTTACTTCTGTCATTCTTCTGAGTTTTAATTCTTTGTCCTAGCTTTTGCAGTTAATTGCAAAATCTCAATTAACTTCACTGAGTGGTGCAGCACAGAAGAACTACTTTAACATTTTGGACAAAATTGTGCGGAAGGGTAAGACCTAAGGTTTTGTAATCTGCTTGTTCAGATTTAATCGCTGTGACTAAGTTATCAGTTGATTTTTTTTTTTAGCTTTATTACTGTTTTTACATTGTAAGTCAAAGCAATAGCATATTTAATTAGTGAAAGGTTTCATACTTCCCATCCCACAGTTGCAATAAGTTGTTTCCTCTTGATTATTGAATCATGTCTGTTGAAACAGATGGGTGAAGTTAAATGATAATTAGATTCTATTCAGAAACTATTGGTTACTATTAAATTATACTCTTTATGAAATGTGAAAGCTTTTAGATTAGTAACGTTTGTTTTTCAGTTTGCATGATGTACTGAGATTTAAAGTACATAACTTCTTTATTCTTTATTTTTAAAAAAAGCTATTACATAATACTGAATTTTTTTTTTCTGGTAACCACACTAAATGGAGGTGTAATACTATCAGCTTTGAACAGAAGAAATTGGATTTATAACTAGTTGTTCAGCATTAAGTTTATTAAATGCATAGCATGAAATGTTATATCAAATTTGCCTGTGAAATTGTTAATTATTGATCTTGCACTTATGGAACAGCATTAATGAATGTCATGGTGGGAATTAGGGCAGTTATTTGTACACAAACAGTTGAGTTGTAATTAGTTCATTTAAAAAAGTGCTGATTATCTTGAGCTAACTGTATTAGCTTGGTTAACTCAGTTAACCAAAATTTTATTTGGTTTGTTTTGTTTTCCAGTCATGGAAGACCAATATAATCCACGATTAATCAAAGATCTTCTACAGGATCTGAGTTCTACTCTCTGTATACTGATTAGGGGAGTAGGAAAATCTGTGTTGGTAGGGAACATCAATATTTGGATTTGCCGATTAGAAACTATCCTTCTGTGGCAGCAACAACTAAAGAACCTTCAGATGAACAAGGTATATTATTAAATCATGTTAAAAAAGTAATCGGGGGAGGGGAATTATATTGAACATTGGTTTATGATTTGTAAGTGAACAAAGTTTCAAATACATCTTAAATAGTTTTGCTTGTTTTCTTTGTTTTTAGAGAAGTAATATGAAATTAATGAAATGGAATCAATGTAATTTTCTGGTGTTTTAATAGCTCTTTTCTCATGAGGGCTGCTACAGTGCCTGTACTTCTGGTTTGTGGTAGAGATGTATAGATGTAATTGTTTTTCTCACCCAAATAAATTTCAAAATGTTTGTCTCTAAATTGTCAGATAGAGATGGAAAAAGTACTGATTTTTAATTCCAAAGTAAATGTTCTACTACTGAAGAAATAAAAATCTAAAAGGAATTTTAGAGGTGTATCAAGAAAACAGAAATAAAACATTCAAGTAGCAATTTTACAGCTTTATGCATTAGCATAGTTGCTTTTTGTAAAAAAAGGATGATGACTTCAGCATCTGGATTCTGATCATGCGACTTTGTTCAAAGCATGTGGTATGCACTGTTCCAGGTTTTTATAGTGGAAACTTCTGATGATAAGCAGGCAATTCTTTTAACCTGTCTGGGTTACTCCTGGAGGAAGAAATGCTGCAAGATGTTGCTCACATTAAAGTCATACAACTGTTTCATCTGTTTGCTTTCAGCTATGAAATTTTGAAATTGTCCTTTCAGTGTGTGCCGCGTATCTGAATAAAACAGCGAATTTTGGAATAGAAAGGAGAAATGGCGAACCCAATCTTGGTAGTCTTCATATGCCAAGCAACCACACCATAGACAGTTTTGAGACACTGCAGTTGCTGTGTTTCTTTCTAGTGTGCCACTTCCATCTGAGCTGTTTTATGTTGGTTGAAATAACTGATGAGAAACCTTGCATCAGTAATGCTCACATATTCCTGAACAGAACAATAGTCCCAGAGATGTTTATAACAGATGACATGATGGAAAGTCTAGTCTATAAGTGAGATGAATGGTTGTGAAATAAACTGACAGAAGTGAGAGCCTGCTAGAGTACAGCTGCTGTGCTGCCGGTGCCTTGCGACTGGGCAGCTGTGCTAGGTGGGGCCGGCAGCTGCCCACACTCCCTTCCTCGCCAGCTGGGACTCAGGCCTTGTGCCACCTGGCAGTATAGGCTCCAGATTCAGTCACGTATGAGGTGTGCCGTAGGTTACCGCGTTAGAGACAGTTCAGCAGAGGTGTATACTCTCAATGACAGCTTTCTCAGTGCTCTGATCTGTCACCCCCTGCAGAATTCCTCATTGATGCATGAGGGGAACTCTCTCCAGACTTCAGAACTGAACCTACTCTCTTCTGCCCCTGACTTCCATAATGTTTTCATTTTGTATTTCTGCTCTTCAGTCCTATATTCTGTACTCTATTTGTCTTAAGGCAAATAAAGGTGTGCTATGTTTCTTAATAAAAATTGAGAAACTGTAGTTATCCTACAAATTATAAATAATTGGTTCATGCCTTTATTATAGTTAGCACACTTCTCTCAAAGGTGGAAATGAATGTATTGTAGTTTTCAAGACTGTATACTCTTGAATTATTTTTCTGAGAACAGAAGTGTTTTAAAATTATTTGAAATTTAAATAAATTTAGGATATGTTTATTTTAACAGTAGGAAAGCTATAAGCTATAAAGCTACAGTCTGTAGCTCCTTCTGTACCTGTAGTCATTTAAGTTTTCAGCAACAGCAGTTGGAGAATAAAATAGTTGAAGTATCACAGAATTAACCATAGATATTACACAATGGTTTTGTACAAACTAAACTAAGACCTGAGATATCTCTAAAGTAAGAATCTTATTTGTACCTTGTACTGTCAAGTTTTTGTAGTTAAAAGTCTTCAACTCTTATTTCCAGCAAGTCAACAATGGTCTTACGCTTAGCGATCTCCCTCTCCATATGCTGAATAACATCTTATACAGGTTCTCTGATGGCTGGGACATTATTACTCTGGGTCAAGTGACCCCAACTTTGTACATGCTCAGTGAAGACAGACAGTTGTGGAAAAAACTCTGCCAGTACCATTTTGCGGAAAAGCAGGTAATAAACTCTATCATTTGCATAAATGTGGCCCTTATCTTTGCAATATGGTATACTAATAATGAAGTGTGAACTAGCCCTTTTTGACATAAAAATGTGACAGTGTGTAGCAATAGTGAAAATGTTCTCTCTTTTGGGGCTTGGTTCATACTAAAAATTGTATTCAGCATGTCTGAGTTTAGGATAACTATCAGGCTGTTTCCTTGCATTATTTTAAAAAATGTCTACTGTAAGATGATTTTTTTTTTTTTTAAACTACACAATCCCCAACAAGTGCGGTAGAGGATACCTCTAAGGTGTTTCTAATTTTAGTACCTAAAGCAGAACTTGTTTTACTAACCAAGGTAGGCAAACAGATTGCTCAGACTTTTAGGCTACATGAACAGACTGGTGAAGCCAAAATTGGATTTTTGCAAAAAAGAATGGAACAAATGCTTGAGATTTTGAAAGAACAAAAAGAGAAATGGTACTTTTCTGTCACTTCCTCATAAAAAGCATTAAAGTAATCTCATAAAAAGCATTAAAGTAATCTAGGAATGCCTCCAGAACTGTCTTCATTTTCTGACAGTAATATATGCTGGGACAAAATCAGACTAGGTGAAAATGAAGCTATGAAAATAGAAGTTACCTCATCAGACCTGGAGGAAGAACTCTAAAAACGTAGTATGTTCCAGACTGGAGGAAGTGAAAATACGCATTCTTAAATCTGACAGGTTGAAAGTGGTACTATTTGGTCAGTGACTACCAGATTAAGTATTATCATAACAGGAAAGGTAGAAGTGAAGATCAATTAACTCGTGTGCGGTTGACCCAAATAAGAATTTTGGTGAGATGAAAGGCTTTAGGATTAACTTCATGGAGAATATAGACAGACAAAGGCAAACTGAAAAACCCTCCTTCAGAAGCAGCTCAGAAGAATGCAAGGTGAAGTTATGAGGATAAGAAGTTTAAGCTTAACATAGCAGTTGAGTGGATTTTGAGGCTAGATGAGGTAAACTCTATTGAACAGAGATAAAACTGGTTGGAGAGGAAGCTGTTATACTAAGGTAATACTGGGAAAAAGATCACTGAAGTATTTCAGTAGAATTAGCTAGCCCTGTGCCTTTTAAAGGACATTTGTACACAGTGTTTCCAATGTGTTCTTAAATGTTCACAT
Organism: Aptenodytes forsteri; assembly: GCF_000699145.1. Lineage (NCBI taxonomy): Eukaryota > Metazoa > Chordata > Aves > Sphenisciformes > Spheniscidae > Aptenodytes > Aptenodytes forsteri. The sequence continues at coordinate 1,872,857 of NW_008796219.1, read as the reverse complement.
TCAATTTCTTATTAGGTTATTAATGATAGAAATCTAATGATTTTATTTATTTTCCAATATCAAATTCTGTTTTTTCTGTTTAAAAGTGTACTACCTTAATAAGCTACAGAATCATGTTAGGTTGTTTTTCCTGTTCTCTGCAGTGTATTTGTTGAACCATTGAAACAACCACAAAAACATACTTGATATCTGAAGAACACTTTTGGAAAAAATGAGAACTCTGCACAGGGAAGCTATTATGAAACGAACCACAAAAACATACTTGATATCTGAAGAGCACTTTTGGAAAAAATGAGAACTCTGCATAGGGAAGCTATTATGAAACAAAGTGAAGTGTAGCAGAAATCAGAAAGGCAGCTCCCCGTCTAGGAGTTGGCTTCTGAATGAAGAAAGCCCTTAATGTATTAGCATTAATCCACACTGAGTGGAACAGAAGCCTTTTACAAATCCATATTTAATAAACCTTGGCTGTGTATTAAGCTGGGGAGAAATAGCCATTGTGCATCAGCTAATCTTTACACGCAGATTATGTCCTCAAGAAGTACATCAACTGCTGATTATTGTTATCCTTCTAGAAAGATCATAAGTAAATGAAAAATAATCATGTATGTTCTTTTAAAATGAAAGAAAAAGCATTATTTAAATCCATAGTTACTGTCTTAACAGAAAACCACTATTTGTAATGCACAATGATTTTTTTTAATCTCATTCCTGAGTGGTTTTTAAAAAGTATAAAATTAATTACTTACGTTTCTAAATACTGTTTTTGTTACATGGTTCTTAACTATAATTAGAATAATTTCAAGACAGTAGAGTTAGATCAGCTGTGTATGGCCTACTTTTTCTTGGCAAATATGCACCCTCCTGTTTTTAGGGTTTTACTTTCCATTTTTTTGTGGCTAGATCTCTCTCACTGTTTTGCAGGGATGTATGATGTCAGATTATCGACTTCAGAGAGTTCCAGTTACAAAACTTCAGTTTAACTACCTTCTCTCCCTCTCCCCCCCCCCCCCCCCCTCCCCCCCACCTGATTTGACTAGTTCTTTAACAATTAAAGGAAGATATTAATTTTATGTCCAGTTTTGTAGGCATTTGATCCCATCAGAGAAAGGTCACATTGACTGGAAGCTGATGTACTTTGCACTTCAGAAATATTACCCAATAAAGGAACAGTACGGGGACACCTTGCATTTCTGTCGACACTGTAGTATTCTGTTTTGGAAGGTAAGAGCCTTGAAATAGATAATCAGAACTAAGTTCAAACAGCTACTGGTGATCATCTGAAAGGAAAAATACTAAGATCATCTTGTCAGCTTTCTCATGTGAAATGTGATTGGACAACTAATATCTAACTTTTAAATAATATATAAAACTTCCATATAAAATCAGTATTAGATTCCAAAGTTGTTCTTTATCTAGCATTCTTATCCCTTGATATCTGATAACCTCAATACTTAGAATTGCAAGGAAAAGCGCCATGTGGAAAGAGTTGTACTCTGTGTCTTCTTGTATCTATTTAATCTTATGCAAAGTTGTTAGGAACTTGTATGAAGTTAACTGTTTTATGACATCCCTTTTCTAATGATGGCATGGCAATCAGTACGTCTCGAATGAGAACTTATTACTGTAGTATTCCTACCACATTGGTGTAAAACTGTATTTTTATAGTCTTCCTTCTGTCCCATATGAAGCTTGGAGGAATGTTTGAAACTTCATTCAAAATGCATTTTATGTCGATTTTGATGTTTACCATGAAGCATATTCTGTGTTGCATGATGATTTTAATTTCTGTAGGGCATTTTCATGTTTAACTTGTGTGTGAACACATAGTCCTGCTTTTACTTTGTGTTGCACCATAACCTAATCTTCTGGTTAATGAGACTTCTTTAATTTTGCATTCACAGACCAGATATGGGTAGTGCTAAGTGGACAGCAAAGAGCAAGAAATGTTTGAGGAATCTTGGAAAATAATCATATTCTAATTCACAGAAATGAGTTGCTCTTGGGTCATCTTTCTGTGATTTTAAGAGGAGTTGCATGTCAGTGTGAGGCTTTTTTATTTTTCATAGAAAAAACAAGGCTGTTTAACAGGATAAGCTAGTTTTCATAGAAGTAGCATGTTACTGAATGATGTTATTTTAAAGTTGAGTATTCTTGATACCACAGGAGTCCTTCCAGGTACTAATATGTTTTGCTAAATTAATAGAAGGAAAGCAGGTAGTCAGAATTGGCCTCTGCTGTGAAAAGCCTGGGCATTTGCTGAAGAACCTGTGTCAAGAATGACTAAGAACTGTTCATTGCAGTGGAATAAGTCTTTTATCATGTTGCCCAGTATGTAGGGTAAAGTTTTCTCTTTGAAAGTGGAAAATTTAAAGGTAAGCACACAGCATGCATGCAGGTGGGCGTTTTTGGTATCGGATTTGTTTGGATTGTCTGGCTTTGCTGTGTAAAGGGTTAATGCTTTCTACAGTAAATTTCTGTCATTCTGATCTTGGTATAATTGAAAGTATAGCACTTAATATTAGGAATGACTAAAATGTGTTTAGAATTAAATGTTTAACTTCAGAGATTGTGTGTGACAGTAAGAGGCAGTAAACCTGTGCAGGCAGATGTCTTGTTACCTTGACTAATCTACGACTGGTATAACAGCACTCACTTTGTGGTTTTATATTTTTAGTGAAACAACACAGTAAGTTCTAAAGGTACTTTGGATTGGTGAGCAGTACCTACTAGATCACCATTCCAGTGCTGACTGCCTCATCCTGGAGATTTGGGCAGGTCTTAAAGTGGTAGTGTGGTTATAGATTAATTGCATGCTTCTGCACTAAAATTCTGTAGCAGGTGTTTGGGATCAACTGTTTTAACAAGAGCAGAGTCAGCAGGCTGAGGGAAGTGATTATCCCTTTTCACTTGGCACTCTAATATTAGACTGCATCTGGGATACTGCATCCAGCTGGGGGTCCCCAATACAAAAAAGACTCTGATAAACTGGATGGAGTTCAGGTGAGGGCCAAATAATCAGGGAGGCTTGAGGACTTGCCCTGTGAGGAGAGGCTGGAGAAGACCGCTTCAGGGGAACCTAAGAGCCTGCCATGAGGACAACCAAGCAAGGGAACGGTTTGACCATAGAGGTTGTGCAGTTTCCATCCTTGAATGTTTTCAAGACCTGACTGGACAAAGCTCAGAGCAACCTGGTCTGATCTCATAGCTTACCCTGCTTTGAGCAGAAGGCTGGACTAGAGACCTCCTGAGGTGCCTCCCAACCTGATTATTCTGCGAGCCTGCATTGCAGTTTTCCTTCTCTAGGTCGTGGAATCTAAGCCTTGTCCCCGTCTTAAAACAAATGTTTGATCAGGCTGAAATAGATTGTTAAACAGATTGATTTCTGCACAACTGGCACCCTTATTGGCAGGGACACTAAGCGGTTAATCATTGGTCTGAAAAACAGTCCCTCTGTTTACAGGGCAATGTGAGTAAAGTAGTGCTAGTCACTCTGAGTTAATGGGGGGGAAAATAGTTCTGCTTTTTCAGGCACTTTTATCTATATTCTTTCCCAAGCTTTCTAAAGAGAGATGAGAAGCAAAGCTGGGGTGGGGGGCAGCGGGACAGGAGGTACTTTATCAGTTCTAGAAAAATTCTGTGCTAGGTAAAAATATTTCTTAATCAGAACTTTTATCAGGCTTTGACAATTCATTCAAGCTTCAGTATCATATGTGATTAGACAGATTATTAAATTAAATATGTATATGAGTGGTTGACATATAATTGTATCTATAATGTACAGATTTTTGTTCTCAACTGAAGCTTTTATTCTGCCTCATTCCATTGGGGGGGCGTATAGGAAAAAAAAACAAAAAACCCACACCAAAACCAAACTTTAAATGAGAAGTCACGGTTACTTTACAGAGGAAAAGTAGCAAGTGTTTGAATCTTTAAACAAATGGAAGCACTGGATTCTCCAGACAGTTTATAATATATAAAAATTTAGTTTCTTTTAATGGTACACTTCAAAAATCGGGCAGCTTTTGCTTTCAGGGGCAGTCAGAAGAACTTCAGGCAGAGCTGAACGCTTCTTGGTATTGCACCTTTTTTATCCCCTGATTCAAGAACAAAGCAAAACATTGGAATAGTTGCAGAGGAAAAAGTATGTAAGTGATCAGGGCATGAAGAAGACTAGCAGAGGTTAATTTCTTTTAACTTAGCTGTGTTAAAGCTAATAAGGAATGTGACCGCTCTCCATGAATTTTTGAGCATGAATCCATGAATCTCTCCATGAGCCAGAGAAGGGATGAATAAACGTGAGACTACTGGGGGAAATTATTTAAGCTAAGGGACATCCTTGATGCAAATAAGTTGTAGAAACTAGTTGTGGGTAAACTTATACTGAGAGTTAAGAGTTTCTAAGAACCAAAGCAGCAAGGTTCTGAATTAGCCACAAGGCACAGGCCTAGCTAGTGATGAGAAGAATTTTCATCAGTTTATAAAATTGATAATATAATGTAATTGCTGGCAACATGAGAAGGCTACACACAGGAAATTCTTTCAGTCCTGCATTTTGTGTCCTTTTAAAGAAAGCCTGCAAAAGAAGGGACTGATAGCTACTGAACTGAATTAGCAAACAGTTGAAGTAGGGAAATTACTTTTCATTTTTCAGTATGCTGTAATAATCTTAGTGTTACTTTTAACAAGTCTTTAAGAGCTTTTCAGGAAGCGGCATTGGTATTCCTGTATTTGTTTAAAACCTGTGACCGTAGTAATGTTAAATGCAATAAGGAGACTCCTAAATTCTTTGTAGGAAGTACAGTGATATAATAGAACATCTTGTACTCTTCCGTGCTAAAGGAGGGAATGATTATAAGAAACTCTTCATATTGAATGACTGTCTTTCAGAAGTGACTTGGTAAAGGATTTGTCCATGATGAAAGTGAGAAAAAAGCGTAATTTCAGTAGTGTAAAAATAATGGCAAACTAATTATTGACTGATGCCTCTGTGAATGCTTTTTGTGTATGCTATTTCTTCCGTTCCACTAGGTGACATTGCACTTGTGGGCAGTTCTTTTATTTTCTTAGCTCACTCAGTAGCACATTTCGGTTATCCCAGAGATGGCCACAGAAGTTGAAATACCTTTTCTTCTTTCAATGTCCAGGGCTTTATGTAAACTAGTGTAATTCTTTTGCATAAGTGATATGATTCACACTTGGTTTTAGTCATCTTGGGGCTTGTGCTGGTTTTGGTTCTCCAGCTGCTTGTGATTTGCCACAAGAATAAAAGACTATTTTCCTAAATGGCATATGAACCTTAGCTTCAATAAACCTTAACTCTGCTTCTTTTACTTTATGGCTCTCCTTCCTGCTTCCTTCTTCACGATCTCAAAGGACTACCACCTTGCTTTGTTACTCAAGGTATTTCCTGTGTGTCTCATCCGTTTTCATTGCTGACTGTTCTGTAATGTCAAAGTGAATAACGTGTTAATTTCTGATTGATACTCTTTGTTTTGTTTCCCCACATCAGTTTAGCAGCAGGAGTACTTTGTTTCTTGTTTCCCTGTCAGATAAGGTAGTGATGACTTTCCATCTCAGTTTTTCATGAGATTTGTTTATTATTGCCATATTCCCTGTTAATGCCATTTAAACTAGGAACCATAATTCAACTTCTAATGAACATAGGTGCATGGTGTCAGTGAGATCAGCTAGATTTCGCTAAGAAATAGGTTTCTCTGCACTCAGTGTTATAAACTGTTTCTGCATTCCCTGATGTATTTTAATTCAGGACTTAAATCTGAAAAGGGTAACATGAACCTCAGATAACGTTCTTTAATGCAAAGGTACTAAAACTTATTTTACTCCACTTGGAATGCTGTGGTTATACATACTTTTATGAAAGTGACACTGAAAAGAAATTCCCAAAACAGGCTGCATATGACTTGGGAGAGTGGGGGGAGGCAATTATAAAGTTGCTTTCTGAATGAAGAAATGGTGGAAATAATTATACAGAAAAGGACTGTAGCTCCAAAGTTGTTATGGGAGCTTCTTCATGTCCAGTTATGACAAAATTTGAGGAGGAAAACAACTACATTTGCCAGTAAACACTCCTCCTGGTGAATTCTCTTGTTAATTTAAAAGAATTCGGTTTTCGCTTTAAGTAGATACATTGAAAATCAATATGATTTGAATGCTATTTATTAAATGTAATTTCAAGGGAAATACATTTTTCTTGGAAGGAGGAATACTCGTAATTACAGGAAAGTTATTCTTCTTTTCAGTCTTCATCACTTTTTTCACTGTAAAATTGCTGTTTGTGTTGTTTTTAATAACTAAAAACCCCAAGAACTGATCTTACTGAAGTTTTTATTGGACCTGTAATTCCTGACTGAGCAGAGCTTTCAAAAACATTTTTATGATGATGTGCACAGCAAAGCAGACAGCATGTTACAAATTCTCTCTAAAATATTTAGGAGTATAAATAAGCACTAAAAGGGGATAAACCCTAGCTTCTTCCCCAGCATCCTAATTCTGATGGTGTTTTTTCCTGGAAACTAGGAAAGTAATTACATTGACATGGCAATGGGTAGAGAAGATGATAGTTCATTAGCAACTGCCTTTGAGAGTGTTTTCTGCTGTGGTGCATTTCTTCCTTGCAGATGTCATCTCAAGATGAAGGTGTTAGGTTTAACGCTTCTGGTCTTAGTCTTCCGTTCTTTCTCATCTGCAACTTCCCCAAATAGGCAGTTCTACCTGGGGTCTAATCTTTTTGTCCGTTCTTTTTTGTGTGTTTTTCCCTGTGTCATGAATGTAACAACTGGTTCTCGGGTGATGTTAAAGCAATTATTAAAAAAAGTGGGAGGATGAGGAGGCGATACCACATGATATTTTCATGTAGTCATCTATAGACTTAATGGAAAAATACAGATAATATATCTATAGAGTAGCAATTTTCATTGGAAAAGCTGAGTGGTATTTAGAATGTGTTTCACCTAGTGCACTTTAGTGTTGCAAAGGCTTTGGACAGCAGTGTGACATCTTTGACAGCACTTTCCTTATTTAAGTTTCCAAGTGAGAAAAAAATTTCACTTACAGGTTTTTTCCTTTTATTAAATGAACTACATGTAACTTCATTTCCTGTGGAAACAAAAGAAATGAAGACTGCAGTGGTCTGTGATCTACTTACCATGTATTTACTCTAGTTTTCTTGCCCCACATGGTGAATTCATCAACGCTGCTGGAAAAGGGAGCGAAACCCCTTAAAACCTGGGGAGGACAGTTTCTGAGCCTTACATTATTGATCAAGGTGTTTAACCTCTCCATTGAACTGTCTGGGACCTCCTCATTACACCTCTGGCACTCCCTTCCCTTAGAGGGTTCTAATAAGGTGCAAAACTGAACTTTTCATTTGAAGAGGAATTTGAATCTTAAATAATCAGACAATTGTGCTGAGTTCAAGTTTCTGTAATATTAACAAAAGCACTGCAGGCTTAGTGACTTTGTAATGACAAAGCCTTTCCATCCTGTCCGTCTTCTATATTCCTAACTTGCCTGGGTGCAAACTTCTGTTTTAAGGCAATGCTTTCAGGTGGGGAAAAGGTAAGAGTGAAGGAGGAGAAAAAGATGTTGGGGGGGAAAAGAAAAACAAGCAAGGTAGAAAAACTTTTATGACTGGGAGTTCAAACATGCTGTTCAGGTTTTTTGGGGGGAAGTGTCTGCTGCCCTTTGCTTTGAAAGCAAGGAGCTCATTTTCCCCACTGAAGTAGTAGTTGATTTCAGATTTTCATTGATTTCAGATTTTCATTAAACAGATAATTCAGGTTCAACAAAGCAGTTGTGTTTTTTTTTAATTACACTTACCAAAAAATAATGGATAAGGAATATGAAACTTTTAAAGAGCTCTGACTCAGGTTCTGTTTTTGGTAGGAGGAGATGGGTTGTTTTTTTGTTTGTTGTTTTCTGAAATCTGAAGTGACCCTGCTCTACCACAGTCAAACTGGAAAGGCCTATTTTATTAACAACTTAGTCTAAAACAGTTAAAGAAAAATATGGTGAATTCTTAAAAAGAGCAAGTTCCTATCAGTTTGTTTTCAGTGGAAGTAGTTACGTGTGCCTGTATGTGAATTTTTGCCTTTTTTTTTTTTAATTGGGGGTGGAGGGAGATTGTGGGTATGGAAAGAGAACTCACTTTTTCTTCTCCTTCATTTTGCAGGATACAGGACACCCTTGCACAGCCAGTGATCCAAACACCTGTCTCATGCCAGTATCTCCTCAGCATTTCATTGACCTCTTCAAATTTTGAGATGTTCAGTAGCTGTTCTCCTGTGTTTGTGGCCATTTTTGTGAAGAGTCAGGCAGGATACGTTATGCTTTTTGTGCAATATATTTAAGTGTAATGTTTTGTTGTAGTTTAAAAAAAAAATATGGGGGAGATTATCAGGTTTATTTGGCGTATTGTTTTGTGCAGAAAAGAGCTGAGGAGGAGACTCATTAAGAAAATTTCTTTGTCAGGAAATCTGCAGGGACTTCTTTTCAAGTCCAAGAAAGACCATTTTAATCTCAACTTTAAATCCATTCTTTTGACGCCTTAATAGTTGGTTAAAATTATGTGGAGGAGTTTTGAAAATTTTATGGAAGAGTTAAACTACTTTTACAGGGACCAAAGGAGGGTTTTTTTGTTAATCCTTCTTTCTTTAAGCCACTGTTTCCAAAACTCCTCTGTATAATTTGCACTATTTTAAAGAACAGGCCAATATTCTCTTGGACTCTTAATACATCAGTTACCAAGGTGGCATTAATCATTGTGAGCTAGTGAATAAAATATAGCTGTGGTTATATCTGTTGTTGAACCTGTGAATGAAGGAAATCAACCAATCTTTGTACATACATTATGCAAAAATATTTATTTTTCTTAAGGACTTTATTAAACATATAACCTATCTCAGCACATCCTGCATAACTCAAGAGACAGATCTGGGGCTACTGCTACTGGAAAGTGATTTTTTTTTTTTTTTTGATGGAGGCTACAGCCTTCATTTATACTGTTTGGTATGTCTACAAATGCAACTGCATTAATTCATCTTCTAAGAAGAAGACATTATTGGTATTTAATGAGAATGGAGTTGCTTGTTTCTAGACTGGTACAGTGGCAGGACATTATACTACCAACTGAGGTTCTAACCTGACAAGTCTTTACAAGCTATGGGAAACACTGAAAGTCAGTCTGAGCTGAAGCACCTCCTGCCAAGTTAATCAGACGATAAATTCTCCAGGAAGCTATTTTCCTCCGTCCTGTAGAACAAAATTAATGGCTTGGCTTAGGCAGGTAAAGGAAAAATTAGGGAAGTTTTCAGTTCGTCAATGAAATTTAACAAATAATATGTAATGTACAGAAAAAATAAATCATGTACTATATTCTGCACTTGCTTGTTCTGAATCTAGTTTTGTACAGTGTAATAAATCATGTTTTTATCTATTATTCCTAGAAGTCTCTTGTGTGTAGAGATGAATCAGTTTGAATTTTATAAGATCTTTCTATAACCTGTTCTCTGTAGTAATTGTTAATGGAATGAGAAGCATGTGAGCAGTCCAAGTGACACTGCTTTTCAGTAATTGGTTGTATTAGCACTTTTTTGAACAGGATAGCTGGACTGTTAATAGGCTGCACAAGAAGAGGAGAATATTTATTTCCTCAGGAGATAGTTTTATTTGCTTTAACATAAATTTCAGTGATATACCAACTTTATCCATTGAATTTGATGGTAGGTGGATTTTTCAATACAGGGTTTTGTGGTGTGTTTTTTCTTTCAATTAAGGTGTCTGCTATGGCTATGGTAATAATGATCAGGTGTGGAGCCGATTACATCCATTCTTATTCCTGTTCATTCAGAACATTGCTGCAAGCCTCACTTTCCTGGTCCAAGCACTGCTGTAGCCACTGGATTTGTTAAGGAACCAGCAGTTCTTCTTTAACACGATTTGCACCCCGTTTATTTAACTAATGTAATGGTTGCAGACTTGCTTTCCTGTCTAGTGACCCTATGTGACCTAGGTAACCTTGACAGTGGTTGGTGATGGCTGGCATCCATTAATCACTTGTTTAACATGGTTACAGTTTTGCTACCCTTCATGAAACTTCCTGTAAATATCTACGTGGATGCTACCTGCTTTCTTTGAGAGCTTTAAAGACAGGTTCTAAAGTCAGCATTTGGTTTAATACCGTGGTGAGCTCTTCACCCATCATACTCACTGAAGGTCTCTGATCAGGAACTGCAAGGAACCATCGCTCCTGCAGACAGAATGCAAGCTCTTAAGGGACACACCATTACCTAGGAAGCAAATAACGTGAGAATCAGGGAAGGGTATTAAGAGAACCGAGAGGGACCTCCCCTAGCCTCTAAATTGAGGAGGGAGAGAGGTGACTTAAAATGGCTTGTAAGAAGTTAAAAAAAGGTTTGGAAAAATCGGTATCTGTAATAACTAGTTATTTTCAGTTCTCTTACAAATGTCAGGTGACAGGAGTCAGGCTTAATCTTCCTTTCCCTTTCACCACTTGCTGTCTTGCTCTTTCTTCTGTAGCAAAAAGCCTTTGACAGGCTGAAGGATAGGTTCTGAGCATTTTCCTGTGCAGGCCATTAAGGGTAACAAGGCCCTCCCACTGGTCTGAGGGTGGCAGTAGCTAAGATGACAAGAAGCAGGACTCTAGCTTGTAGTCCTGTACTCTAGAGGCTTCATTCTACCATCACAGAATGGCTGAGGGTAGAAGGGATCTCTGCAGGGGCCTCCCTGCTCGAGCAGGGCTAGCTAGAGCTAGTTGTCCAGGACCATGTCCAGAGAGCTTTTTAGAATCTCCAAGGAAGGAGACTCTACAACCTCTCTGGGCAACCTGTGCCAGTGCTTGGTCACCCTCACAGTAACAAAAAGTGTTTCCTGATGTTCAGACAGAGCATTCTGTGTTTTCAGTTTGTGCCCATTGCCTCTGGACCTTTCAGTGGTGCTCAGTGACAAGAGCCTGGCTCTATCCTCTTTCCACCCTTGCTTTAGGTATTCATACACACTGATAAGAAGCCTTCTCTTCTCCAGGCGCTCTCAGCCTTTCCTCACAGGAGAGATGCTCCAGTCCTTTCATCATCTTCATGGCCCTTCACTGGACTCCCTCCAGTAAGTAAGTCTGTGTCTCTTTTGTACTGAGGAGCCCAAAACTGGATACAGTACTGCAGGTGAGGCCTCACCAGTAGAGGGGAAGGATCACCTTCCTCCACCTGCTGGCAACACTCCTGATGCAGCCCAGGATACCATTAACCTTATTTGTGGCAAGGGCACATTGCTTGGCTCATGTTCAACTTGGTGTCCACCAGGACCCCCAGGTCCAAAAGCCAGTAAGGTGGCTTTTTAAACCCTTCTTCCCGGGTTAAAAAAAAAAAGTAGCAAAGATGTGTACACGCATGCCCTGAGAAGCATGTCAGTGCAGGAGGGCTATTACAATTTCTTTTTTTTTAAATCTTAAAGACTTTGTGTGCAGAATCACACTGTCACCAGCAGTATTACAAGCTTTTAACACTTGGCAAAACTGAGCTTTGGGAGTAGTTCTATAAGCTAGTTAAACATTTAGTGAATATATGTCTTAAAGTAGGCAAATAACAGAGCTTGATTAAAAGTGACTACATGGTGTGAAGTCATCAGATGCATAAGAAGATAGATTTTAATTGTGTCACCTAAGCAAAAAGCTAAGGCAGTGATTTTGATCAATAGGGTTTATGTCATGTTGTTTGGGTTTTTTTTAAATCCCTTCATGAGATGGAAAGGGGAGAGGATTTCACCTTCAGGATAACAATCTTGTTAATACCTCACCTGTAGTAAAGAACTTATTTTGGCAACCTGAATTAACCTCATTGCCCTTTACACCAGCACTTACTCATGTAACCCAAAGTGTTGTAACCCGTGAGAAGGGTTATGCCTTAAAGTAAAACCTCCTGTGTGCTGGCTGCCTTATGCAAAGAAAGGCAGGCGCTCTCTCCTAAAGCAGAAAGCGTGCCTTGAAATGTGTACCAAATCTCTACAGGTTTCTTTTGCTCCACAGCTTTTGTCCCAAGACCTGGACAAAAAATACAGATTTTGCAGCGGCAATGATAGGAAACCATGTTCTAGCTGTGGCCCCTACATGATCACTTCACAATCTCAGGTGATCTGGGTTTCATTGAATTCTGGTCCTGAAAAACAACACTGATTCAAAGGCAATCAAGACATTCTCTGCCACAGTCCACAAGGAGCTTGAAATTACAGTTTTGAAAAATAGGATCTTCCTTCCACCTCCCCAACACCTGCCCCATCCCCAGTCATTAACTCCAAAACCCATCTCTGAGAGACTCCAGCCCTGCTCTATTAAATTCTTTCCCAACAGTTCTGTTTTCCTGTTTCTGGGAAAAGACACTCTGACTTGTAAAGACAGTAGACATAGACCTGTTCAGGGAGCACTGAGCGAGCCTTTGTATTTGGGTATCAGACAGGACTGAGGTGCTTATCTGGAAGAAGCAGAGTAGTAGAACCCTGCTCTTTTCCTTTCCCCTGCTCCCCTCCCTGGGAAATGCATAAACTCACTTTTGGAGAAGGAAGAAGTTGAAATGTGAGGAAAAAACCCCTAGCTCAAACAAAGAAATATGCACTAGGATTAGGATTGAAAGACTAGTGGCATTTTGTGGTCTAGAAGGCAGAAGCAATGCGGGCTGGCAGAAAGCAGAGGGTGGAATGGAGAACGTTTTGGATTTGCCTGGTGCACGAAGTAGCATATTTACAGCTCCATCACTGGCAAAGAAAGAATTGTATTAGCTAAATAGTCTTGTATACAAGTGCATTTTTGAGCTAGTAATAAGTACGAAAGTAATTCATACACTTGAATGAATAAGAGGAAAAATTTATTAACTTTGTGTTTATGCTACTGCTCTCAACTTCCAAGTCGTCATACATATGTATATGTACATATAGAAAGAGAGCGAGACAGTGTACATATTTCTTAAGCCTCATCACTTGAAGTCAGACAATTGCACCAGAAGCTGATTTCATCAAAAACCTTCAAACTTCACAAAATCGGTCACAGATACTTCAGCATCTGATACTTAGAAGTCCTGTAACCTAAATTTAACAAACCAAGTACTTCATGGCTTCTTACAGAAGACGGGGGGAAGTGCCGAAGAAGTCACTCTGCAATGGCTAGAGAGAAACAGGACACTAAGTCAAGCAGCATACTGAAAATGGCCTCAGGTGCTTAACTTTGGACCAGAGAGCGAGCGAGACTTCCCTCCAGCAAGGTCAAGCACATGAATCTTCTTCTGGGAACTTGTCACCTGCACTCTTACTTTGAAAAGCTGAGGAGAGCTCACCTCTTTCAAAGTCCATGAGAGGTCCCATTTCACCCCAAATCTTCACAGTTGTTAGAACATGAATTTTGGGGACTCCCTGTCCCAAAAGCTACATTTGAGATTGTGTTGTGTCCAGTGTCACATTCACCCTCTTCTTCCCTGTGCCGGGGCGGGCATTGATGCAGTTGCAGAGTCAGCCAGTCAGTTCAAGTTGCCGATCCAACCAAAATGAGAAATTATTATTTCTAGGGGTAGTTTTAATGGAACCATTCTTCTTCAATCTTTTCACCTGAACCTACTCCACTCCCTTATAGTAATTAATTTTCTCTTGCCCCCAGTCAATATTTAATCATGGGGCTAGATACTCAGGTACTCACCTAAGAAAGGGTCAAAGCATCACGGCCAGTGCAGGCAGCAGCTGCCTGGCTGTGTGGCATCGTACATACCCCAGCACATGTCGCTAGGAGAGGGGACTACAGTCCGACCTCCTGTTTTCCCAGTCAGTGGTCCTGGTCAAGAGAAATTTTTTTCTTTCCGTATGCTGGGCGTCAGAGTAAGGCTAGACCCTTAATATCCAATTAAGGTTGCCAATTCAATACAAAGATGCCAACATTAAATAAAGCAAACAATATCAAATGTTTGGGAACAGTTTTAAATTACGGTTCAGAATATTGAAGTATTAGCTAATCATCCTATGCCACCAGGCAGAAGGAGGGGACGTAAGTGACGGGGGGAATGGAAACAGGTCCCTGCTCGGGGTGCCAGCCGAATGCCTCCCTCACCTTCCCAGTTGCCCTTACACAACAGATACGGGGCCCTGGAACTTGAGGGCCAGGCAAATGAGGATGTAGATGAAGGTCCATCCAGGGGGTCACCTAGGGTGAGGCAGTCAGCCCCACGCGTTATGACTGCCGCTGCTAAGAAAAAAAGGAGGGTAATTGTCATAGGCGATTCCCTTCTGAGGGGAACAGAGGGCCCGATATGCCGACCGGACCCGTCCCACAGGGAA
>NW_008796219.1:1852496-1855183 GCF_000699145.1 Aptenodytes forsteri | reverse complement strand
AACATTGGAAGAGGCTGCCCAGGGAAGTGGTTGAGTCACCATCCCTGGAGGTATTTAGAAGACGTGTAGATGAGGTGCTTATGGACATGGTTTAGTGGGCATGGTGGTGTTGGGTCGACGGTTGGACTCGATCTTAGAGGTCTTTTCCAACCTTAGTGATTCTATGATTCTATTCATTTGCACTGCTTCTAAGCTTTTGGCTGCAAGGCCCAGGTCCTACCCCTTAAACGACACTGGAACATAATTCCCAACTCCTGCAAAGTTCAGGAGGATGAAGGTTACCTTTAAGCTTGTAACGTCTGTACCCAAGGACATGACAGTTAAGTGGATTCAGAACATGGCAGAAGTGAGAGTGCCACTAAAGCTGGGTTTCTTTTCTTTTGATTCCCATGGGCTGTTCTCTGTGCAACACACAGACCTGTCCCACTGCCTTTCAGACAGGCTGTCATGCTTATTTTCCTCAGGTTTATGTGTACATTCTGCTACAGATATGAATAAAACATGTTCAGCTTTATATTTGTTGCACTTTTTGGGTGTCGTTGTGCCTTCAGCTGAAAGCCTTTCTTACAATTTTCAAGGCATACACAAACAGCCACCACTTAATTCTAAATTTACTTGTTTAATTTTTTGTATGCTCTTTCCACGTCAATGCTGGTTTTCTACAGTATTTATAACAAAATAATAATGGAAGAATAATTCATTTGCTTAAGTCAGTTGTCATTCCCACACAATGCTTAGATTACAGAACAAAGTTCTGCGTGCTTGGAGCCCCTCTCCCCCACATTTCAGTCCCCATTATTCTCTCAGACGCAGCAGTTATTTTTAGACTTTTTCCTACTGAAGACTTTCAAAGCTGTAAACCTGTAGTCCCCTTCGTAACTCGATGGTACGCCTTGGCTAATTTAAAAGCAATACTTCGGCAGTATTTTCCAAAATCACTAAAACTAGATATGCTTGACTATAATGCAGCAGCTCCTGCAGTAGCATGTCCCAGCCTGCAACTCTGCTGGTTTTCCTTATTCAGCTGCACGGTGCGTGGCCTGATCCTGCGCCTTCGTCTGCAACCCTTCCCCTCCCCTTACACTGAAGCATGACCATGTTTAAACAGCCACCGGGCAAAAGTGAGACCACCACTAACCAGGATGGTGTTGCTCCACTGCCTAGTTAGCCACCTCGCATCAAATGCAACAACTTTAACACGTGAGGTGGAGAGCACCCCGACCCAAAACGCCAGCAGCTGGTGCACTCCCTGTGAACAAGTCTCTGCCCCGATTAAGGCTGCGTGAGGCCTTCAGCCCACTGCAGGTACGTGCATCGTAGCCACAGGAGGAGACTCCAGGTCACCCACCTCAGGCACTTCTGCCAAGGAGGCTCACACACATGTAGTTTGAGGATCTGGCCCCACCAGTAAGTCTGCAAGCACCTTTTGCGCAGCTTCTGATTGCTCGAAACAGCATGCCTGGGGCAAGCAGTGGAAGCCAGGTGCAGAGCACTCGAACCACGGTCTCACCCATTCCAAAACGGGCAAGTTCCACATGATGCTTCATAAATTTCCAGATTCACAGGCTTAGAGGCAATAAAACAAACAAACAAAAAAACCCAACCTCTATCATGCAATTCATCCACTAAGAGGGGGAAAAAAAATACCCTGACGCTAATGGAGAATCATCAGGGATCTCAGGGAAGAGAGGGAAGTATGGAGAAAGCTCTTTGAGATCTCAGGAATCTGGTAAGAGAGCAGAGAAGGGGAGGAGGCTGAAAGTGCAGTATTTGAAGAAGCAGGATACTGCATGGAGCTGTTCAGTTCAGTTAAAACCTCAGTAGTTTAATCCCACCACCACTTAAGTTCTTGCTGCAAGCTGACCATATGCCTTCTACTAATCCTACGTTTAAAGGCACAGTTTTCTACCACCTCCACTCACCTTGTACATTTTTGATCAATTAAGTCTAATGTATAGGCATAGTAGTATGGAGTAGATCTGGAGAAGTGCTTGCTGTGAGTTACTGAGCACCAGTGTTGAAGGCATCCGAAACCTTCATTGTGTACCTGTGCAGAGGAGACATTCTTACCAAATGCTCATCACAGCCAAAAATCCTGTTCTTGAATAGGATAACCAAGAAAAAAAACACTAGGAAAGAGGACTAGCTGTGTGGTAGTTCTGATTCTCTAATACTAAACCCCTGGCCTAATAGTAAGTATTAATACTAACCCCCCTTGGAACATTCTGAGATGTTCTGAACTTCTTTCTTCTCTTTATGCTGTGCTTCATTCCTTGATGCCATAACATCTGCTCCTCCACTTGTCTTGAAAACCTTCCCCCTGTCCCCAGTGCAGCCAGTTCTCACTGCTTAGGTCAGGAGCTCAGATCTTCCACCGCAGCTTAAGCTGCCAACAGGCTGTCCACCTCGGCCACAACGGTTTGGTTCAACATGCACGTGCTCTCTTGCAGGCAGCAGCGTGACAGCCACGCTATGCAGACAGGTTAACGCGCTTCAGGAGACATGCAAGTTTATAAAATGACAAAAAGAGCAAGTATATAGATGAACAAGGAGCTCCTGGACAAACTCAAACTCAAAAAGGAAGCCTACAGAGGGTGGAAGCAAGGACAGGTAGCCTGGGAGGAATACAGAGAAATTGTCCAAGCAGCCAGGGATCAGGTTAGGAAAGCTAAAGCCCTGATAGAATT
>NW_008796219.1:1851523-1852230 GCF_000699145.1 Aptenodytes forsteri | reverse complement strand
GGTCCTGAGGGAACTGGCGGATGAAGTTGCTAAGCCACTATCCATCATATTTGAGAAGTCGTGGCAGTCCGGTGAAGTTCCCACTGACTGGAAAAGGGGAAACATAACCCCCATTTTTAAAAAGGGAAAAAAGGAAGACCCGGGGAACTACAGGCCAGTCAGTCTCACCTCTGTGCCTGGCAAGATCATGGAGCAGATCCTCCTGGAAGCTATGCTAAGGCACATGGAAAATAAGGAGGCGACTGGCGACAGCCAACATGGCTTCACTAAGGGTAAATAGTGCCTGACAAATTTGGTGGCCTTCTATGACAGAGTTACAGTGTTGGTGGATACAGGAAAAGCAACTGAGGTCATCTATCTAGACTTGTGCAAAGCATTTGACACTGTCCCGCACGACATCCTTGTCTCTAAATCGGAGACATGGATTTGACAGATGGACCACTTGGTGGATAAGGAATTGGCTGGATGGTCGCACTCAAAGAGTTGCGGTCAACAGCTCGATGTCTAAGTGGAGACCCGTGACGAGTGGCGTTCCTCAGGGGTTTGTATTGGGACCGGCGCTGTTTAACATCTCTGTCAACGACATGGGAAGTGGGATGGAGTGCACCCTCAGCAAGTTTGCAGATGACTCCAAGCTGTGTGGTGTGGTCGACACACTGGAGGGAAGGGATGCCATCCAGAGGGACCTGGACGAGCTCAAGAAGTGG
>NW_008796219.1:1819451-1851136 GCF_000699145.1 Aptenodytes forsteri | reverse complement strand
CAAGAAAGCTGGAGAGGGACTTTTTACAAGGGCATCTAGTGATAGGACAAGGGGGAATGGCTTTAAACTGAAAGAGGGTAGATTTAGATTAGATAGAAGGAAGACATTCTTCACTATGAGGGTGGTGAGACACTGGAACAGGTTGCCCAGAGAAGACATGGATGCCCCATCCCTGGAAGTGTTCAAGGCCAGGCTGGATGGGGCTTTGAGCAACCTGGTCTAGTGAAAGATGTTCCTGCCCATGGCAGGGGGGCTGGGACTAGATGATCTTTAAGGTCCCTTCCAACCGAAACCATTCTATGATTCTATGACATTTCATTAAGTCTCTAATTTTCAAAATAACCCTATATGCAGCATTACTGTACATGTAGCATGACTTACGGGAATCTTGTGCTCCATCATACCAAACAATAGTTTACTTCCTAATGGGAAATGATGCTTCATTTGTTTTCCTTTGTTTGTCCTGTCAAATGCTGGTTGCCAAGTTTCTGTCCAAATGTTCAAAAGATGAACTGTTACAGGCATTAAACTGAAGGCAAGTCTGCCTGAAAGTGGGTGTCCGTCATGAGAGAAACAGCAAAGATTAGGTCTTTATGTAATCGGAGAGGATGTCTTTGCATATGTGATCCAAAAAAAAGCTAATAGGGGACAAGTACAAAAATAAAACAAAGCAAAGAATAATTAATTATCTTGCACATAAGAAAGCTTTAGCAGCAAAAAAATAATAATATACCAAGTACAGTACTTGGACTCTGGATACATGAGTCTCCCTTCCTTGCTCCAGCACAAACACATGCACCACAGTATTTTCTCTTTCTCCAATACCAGAAGCATTTAGCAGTGCAATCTTGTGGAGAATCGCAAGACTCCTGGACAAACAAGATGTTCAAGACAACAGCATTTGGGGGTTTCAGGGAAAGAGGTACAAGATAAGAAAGGCCAGAAGACATAGCTAACTTAAAGGAATGGTTCTGTATCAAATCTGAGCTGCTTTACTATACAACTTCAAATAACTAAACCAGCCAATTTTCTGAAAAATTATTTAAATAACTCAACTGTTCAGTTAGTCTTCTCAGTACAAGGGGTTAGAGCAACTAGAAAGCAAAATATCACATGATTCTTTTCAGCAGTGGACAAACTAGTCTTACAAAATACAGCTGTGTGTTTTTTCTCTGCAGAGTAATGCTTTTTCTTTTCCAATAGCAAACTCACAGTTCAAAACGTGTTACTAAGCTTTCACTAGTGTTATTTGGGTCTCAAGAGCATAAAAATTTAAGCGCCAGTCAAGGTTTTACCAGATTATTATGACTTGAAGAGATGATAGTCACTTTCTTGCATCTTTTAGTAAATACTAGACACAGAATAGGAACATTTTCTTCCCAAATACAGAGCAGGTATTTCTTTATTCAGTACCAGTGATAAGAGTTGGTAAATATCATATGAAAAACCATCTCCTCCCTACACTTTGTTTACTATTACATATTTCATATAATTTTCTATTATTTATATCCCTATTTTCTGCTTGTTTTCATACTCTTCATTACTTTGTAACTATAGAATAAGCATTTTTTTCTGCTATTATGCTGGTTGCACTTACAAAAAAATGCAACTCTCTCCTTTCAATTTCTGGACTTGGCAGTGCTAGGTTAACGGTTAGACTCCTAGGTTCGAATGATTCTATGATTCTATGATGATCTTAAAGGTCCTTTCCAACCTAAATGATTCTATGATTCTAAACTGGATTCTTTGCCGATCTGTCTGATTCCCTGTCTTGTGTAGTACAAAGCAGTCATGCTACAAGAAATTTTTGAGACATCTAATGATACACACCTTTGCAGACTATCACCAGTGACTAAGCCTTTTAGGAACTTATTTTTCTTCTTCGTAGTGCTGGTTTCGTTTCCCAGACACGTCAGAAACCAACTAGCAGGCACTCAGGAAAAAAAAACAATCAGTAAGAACAGTTTAGATATGCAAGAAACAGATAGGACCTACAGTTTTGTCATCTGACATTCATACACATTAACAAGCATTTCAAAAAGTTTTGGAAATTGAGACAGATGCCAGGCCGAATTCACCTGGGCTGTGGGAACAGCTATGCTCAAAATTTGGCAGGGTCCTTGTCTACCCAGGGTCTGGAAATGAAGGTCCCTCCACTCCCTTTCACCTGCCCAGATGTGCGCCTCACCCACCTGGGTATAGCCAGAGGCATCTCGATACAGGTTTTCTCCCCTAAGAATGTAACTTATATGAATAAAATTTCATACAAGTTTCAGCTAGTTCACACACTCTGATAAGAAACATTTTGCCTAAATGTTCCCTGCTAAGTCTATTTAGACAACAAAGCCAACAGACTAGAGTGCAAGAATGAGAAGCTGACAATACGCTTCTTTCTGTAGCCGACCTACTGGTAACAGCGGCTGCATCTCACTTTTGTCACAGGCCAGGACATGCAGATCTCACCTCGTTATGGGGCCAGTGTACGCAAAAGCATTCCAGGTCCTCCAGTTTACGTGTAGCTGGTGAAATCTTCAGGTAAAGAATGCTGCTCTGCCCAAGCTTTCGTAACAGCCAATAAATTAAAAAAAAAATAATGTTTAAACCAATAAATACCAGTAAAACAAAATATTTGCAGTTTGTCAAAACCAATGAATTCTTCCCACTGTGAAAGCAACGGGTGATGCTTTAAATCTAGGATGCTGCGGCTTCTGAGACGGCATGATTCACTGAGTTTGGACAAACATAGCTATTACTTCCTTGGCTGTATTCTGCAATGATGCAAGTAACGTCCACGCAGATGGAAACAAACTCACATGACAAATAAAATGGGACAAAAAACATATCAAAGAATAAGGCATTTCAGTTCAAACTAAATCTTTATTCATATGGAAAATACTACTATTCTTTTTGCAAATGATGCTAATAAATTAAAATACTCAGAAAGAACTTTGCTTAGAGTTAAGTGACTAGTTACAGCCACATGAAGCTTTTAATTCCCGTTAAAACCACGCCAACAATCATGCAGATTGGCTACGAGAAAGCAATATAAACTATACTTTATTTTGTGCAATCTTATCATACAATCTTAATGCTACCTTCTTCTAAACCATTTCACATAGATCGAAATGCAATTTCAAAACAAATATTAAGGGACATATTCTACACTTATTCCACATATGGAGCTGTGTATAGCTTAAGCCCATAAATGTATAATGTAGTTAAGCATCTAAAGAAGGTAAAAGAAAAGAGGACCCCGTTCTGAAAATTCAGACAAGTTTATAAACGTAAGAGAAGAAAAGCTCACACCAGTGAGTTCTTAAAAGACAAATACATTAACAAAGCATAACAATAAATTATATTAAATTTAATAATGTTCATCCTTAGAATGGTTATTTCTGAGGAAATATCACTTAAAAAGCACACCAAAACTTTCATCACTAGGACTTAAACTGTAAGTTTACATATCTCAATTTCCCACTTGGATGCAATTTCGTTTTGTAATAGGCTTCATGTTTGTGAGCATATTCTTTATCATACTTTCAAAAACAAATTGAAAAATGTTGCAGTAAAGCTGTGCATCAAACACATCATCAAGGTGAGAAACAGGCACTTGACAGTATAATGTGCAAGGCAAAACCTTTACTGGTCACAGTATAAATAGTTTCTTCAGGAGGGAAATTAAAAGTTCTCAGCCCATCTTTGACAGCAAAATATTGAGGGCTGCTAGCAGATCTTTTTCCGTTCTTTTAGGTCAGCACCAACAACCAAACTAAATACTAGCTCAAGCCTTAGAGGGTATTCCATAAACTGTAAAATGCAGCATACTTCACCCAAGAATACTAATTCTTTCCTATAATTAACCTCAGCATACGTACTTGCCAAAGGCAAATACAGAGTTTACTCACAGACTAAATGATCCAATACAAATGCTAACCCTTTCTCCTCTACTAGTATTTTTTTTTAATATATAATGCCAATTTTACAAATACATTTGCCAGTTACAAGATCCTGTTTTGTAGCACAAAACATTGATGTTCTTTTATATGAACATAAGAACAATGTCTTTTAGCATCCTATTAATACCAGAAAAAAAAACAAAACCAAAAACATTTTGCTACAGTTTCCCTCCAGACACATCTCAACAGGAACCTCCAAAAAACAGCTATGCAGGAACTGTAAGCCAGAAAATTATACATGAATTGGAAGAGAGAGGAGAAAGAGAGAGCTAAGAAAGGAGTAATGTGGCAGTAACAGGAACAAGGTACAAGCTTAGAAGAAAATTGCATGCATCCCTTTTCATCAGCATAAGCTTCTTGCAAAAATACGTTTACAAGACATCCATTATATAAAGGTATATGCTTTCTTGTAAAAATGCTGATTTTCTCTGAAATGCTAACTTGATGTTCTGACTGCACTGGCCATATTGCTAGGCAGTCAACAAGTTTTCAGTTCTGTTATACCAGTTTAACAATCAGGAGAGAAAAGGCCTACTGTTCATTTTTTATGAAACTTTTGGTTTGATTTTTTTTCCATGAATGTTAAAGTAGTATTTATATAGGTCATATAAACAAAATGGAAACCAACTTTGGATCTGACATCAGCCGCACTGCTAATGAGACAATATGCTAGAAAGAGGCACTTTTAGTATTCTTATATACATTTCAAATCTCAAGTTTAACACTTCACCTTCTTTTACCAAAAAATTAAAACATCAGTAGCTAATAAGACGGAGCTTTATAACAAAAATGCTTCAGAAGTTGTGTGCGTGCACGTACTTGCAATGGCTCAGTTACTCAGCTACCCTGAAAATGCCAGAGTATAATTCAATCACTGCTTATGGGGCAGAGGGGGAAGGAACAACACAGTACAAAACAAAAAAGCTGTTTGTAGGACAAGGATCAGCTATTGTAAAAATGAAAACGTATGCCCTTCCATAAGAAGCAATTTATCCCTAGATTCAGGACTACAGATACTGAATATCAAGATCTTCTTATACTCTACTCACTGCTGCTTTCCAAATTTTCAATCATTTTTATTTTTGGCGTAACATGCATCTTAAAAACTGAGAAGCTTAGCTTTGTCAAACAACGTTCAATATATAAAAAAACCCACCTCTGGAAGACCCATTTGACCTGACTATTGGTGAAGATCCTGTGATGGAAGGAATTACATTAGAATAATATTTTCCCATTTCATACACAGTGTAGCACGTTGTGACAGTTGAGCATCTGGTCTGCACAAGCTGAAGCTGAAGATTTGGAAAACAGTCTACTAGGTATAAGCATTCTCCCTGCAAGCGACAGATCAGTATTCTTAGTTGAAAAGGGACAGCATCAAAACTAAACTTTTGAGTGGCCCTCAAATACCAGAAAAAAAAAACCCAGGACCTCAAGCTAGTGGAAGTTCCTACATAAGGCAGTCAAATTTACAACCAGTGTATACATTCACTAAGGAATTACATTTTTTTGGTAAAACCAACAATCCAACATACTGCAGAGTCTGAATGTGAAATATAGGCACAAAATAGATTCTCTACTTTTTTTCAGTGTGGAAAACATAGCTATTTAACAATGTAATAAGAAAATTTACTATCAGGTGAGCAAAAATTTGTAACAATCTGAATAAAACAAAGTACTGTATAAAGGTGCAATATTGAGCAGATCTGATTTTGGTTTAAACATATAAGTAAATCATGGAACCTTTCTCTTCTTATCTATAAGGTATTTCACATTACCAGTATCATTCTAATTCTTCCCAGTTGTCAGTAAGGTTACCTTTGCTTTGACGTCTAATACTAACCAGCTTTCCAGCTGATTTGATACTCCACCTGGAACTGTTTCCTGAGCTGGCCAGGTTTGTGTATTTTGTGGAGCCTTTGGTTTCATCTTCCCAGCCTGACCAGGCTGTATAGTCACTTAAAGTAGTTGCTGCATCACTGGTAGAGTCAGCAGCGGTAATCTGTGGTGGTTCCCATCCCTCAATCTCATCTGGTTTCCTAGGTGGGACATTCTGTTTTATCACCAAACTGTCCCAAAAACCTGGCTTCTTTTCAGACTTCATCTCTTCCTTTAACTTTAGGTTTGTTCTAGAAAATAACAATGATGAGGTGATTAATTCCTTCATCTAACATGTAATAGTTACTAATAAACATTCAATTAATTTATTATGTTTTATAGTGAGGAATGCTAATCAGTCATCAGCCTATGACAGCACATCCATTACTGTCAACTTCAGGAAAAACACCCTCGTATACACATAAGCCTAAACACAGTAGAATTTTGCAGTGATAAATCAGAAGTGGACTGAGTATGGCCATTTCCTATTATAAAAGGACTCATGCCCCCTCTCCTCTCCCCGCCCCCCCCTCCCCAGTGAATTACAGAGAACTGCATTTGGAAATGTATGAAGTATTTTAGCATGCATTAGAACAATTTAGGACTTTAACAAAAAAAAACCCAAAAAACAAACCCAGAGGTAGGATAGTAGAAGGAATATGAAAATGTTTTGTCTACCACCAGCTTTAACAATCACTATGTTCCTCAGTTTCATATACCTGTTATCACCTTGCCAGTTAAACCTTCTACCCTAAAATAGCTGATGTACACAGTATCAGGACTTTAAAGGTATCAGCGTTTTTTTCATGAAGATCTGCACAATATTTTGAAAACAGCTGTTTTGTATTTGTGGTAAGAACTCCCAAAATTCCCCCTCCCAAAACCAAGAAAAAACAACCTTTGTTATAATTTCTCTCTCAAAGAGACATTCCAAAGGCTACTCTCATTATTACATTTCTTATCCCATCAAGAACCTTCTATCTGAATTACTTCGTATTTGCAGTGTGGAGTATTTAAAATACAGAATGTCAAATGTTTATCCATAAGTTTATATGCAGGGTTATGTATGTAATCAAGTAATGGACCACAAGGAAAGGCTGAATACCCGTGGTGAAACACACCACCTTCAGGGTTCAATGAGCTAAATAGCAAATTGAAAACATTATCTGCTAGTAGCATACAAATTCCTTAGCCACAAATAAAACCACCATTGAAATTTTTTTAGTATTTCTATTAAAAGAGCTTTTTTCCATTAATGAAAACTTGACATTATCATATTTAAATAGAAGCAACTGAACCAATACCTTTAAAACTGACTTTTCCTTAATGAATTTTGAATTTATGATTAGATTTTTCAGACTTTTCATCTTGCTAAAGCCAGTCACAGACTCTGAACACTTTTCTCATATTTCGTCAATAGCGCACTTGGAAAGTTGCATTTTTCTTTAAAAGTAAAGTAAAGTAAAAGTCGTGGTATACAGTTACAGGAAAGTACCCCCAAACTTAAAATACAGACAGTTTTCATAGCAATGCTAAAATAGCTTTCCACATTTGTGGTAACTCGGTTTTCATACTTCCGCTCTCTTCACTGGGTTACTTGATTCTTATATTCAGCTTCAATTGCAAAGGATCCTTGAAGCACCCTAGCATCTTAATAACACCCATAAAATTGTACAGGGACAGTAGCTGGGAACTTCTGGGAAGTTTTATTGAACAGGCTCAAATGGAAATGGAAATATATGTATTTATATTCTAAATTGCGCTTATATATATACACACACACACCCCCCCTACATGCACATATATACACTTGCATACTGAAATATATCTGTTTCAAAGTAAACTGGAAACAAAACATACTACAGCAAGCGTCTTATCAAAGCTCATACTTGGCTGGAACAGCTATACTGATAGGTGGCATTTTTTCCTGTTTGTAACCAAGGTAGTGAGGTAGCACATGTAGGTAAAGCCTACAGATACTTGTAACAGCAAAATAGTCTGTGCTGGGAAGAGGTCTGTTCTTTTCAGAGGACGGCTCTAACCATACCGGCAGCAGAACTGTTCCAGGTAAACACCTCAGCTCCAACAGGGAAGATTTGCAGATCCTGATATATAGCTACTCCACTTAACCTTTTTAGGTGTAGACAAGACTTCAAAAGAGAAAGTAAAGCATGTAAAAAACAGGAATTTGTAAACTCAACCATAATTAATCCTTAAGAGGAAAGGGGGAGGGTGGGAATGACCCTTTCACTCAGAAACCTTTACTCCTTTTCTACAGTAAAAAATTATTATGCAGCTAAATTCCCTTTTCTTCCTGACAGACCTAAAAAGGTTATCAACAATATCCGTCCTTTCCTAATACAGCATGCCTTACTCATTGTAAGCTTAACATATACATAACTTTGAAATGCACATAAACCTTTCTCTGTGATTTAACTTCCAGGAGTTGAACACAACTGTTTCTCAGTGTCTACCTTCACTACTTTGCACAGCTATTTTCTGTTCTAGTTTGTGTATTTTAATAGCAGATAGACCAATTGGTTTTACTCACCCTTTGGATTTTGGAGACTTGCATCCTGCTAGCAATTGCTGTTCATCATCTTTATTGAACATAGACGTCACTTCCTTCCAACCCCGGAAACTTGCACCTTGAACCTATACAGAGAAGTAAACATCCTCATAAATGTGAATTACAGACTTACAAGCACAGAGTATGGCTGCCAGTGCTGACTCTGGGTGGCTGATAGGCAGCAACAGCTCTACCTCTCCTGTGCTGTGCAGCTGGGAGCGCAGCGGCTCCATGCAGCCTGCAGAGGATGGCCATGTTTGGAAAAAGAGCACGTTGGGTTACTGCAGCAAGAGCTCTTTCCTGCTGAGCAAAGAGTACAAAACCTTGCCGGTTTGCAGAGGCTGGCAAGTGATGTCAGTGAGTACAGCTGGGCTCCTGGATGCTCTTCTGCAGGCAGGAGCTGCTGGCTCCATTTTAGCATATCACAGTATGAAGGGAATCTAGGCAGCTTAGGAAACAGTCTAAGGGGCTTCAGTAGACAGAAATGAAATGAACAGTCATTGCTAGAAGAGGCCACAACAGACAGGACAGCCAGCTGAATTATGAAACTCTTAAGATTTAACCTGCTTTGCACTCATTGTTCCTATTTTTAACTCACCAAAACTACTTCTTGTGGCCCTACAAGCAAAAAGGGTAAGAGCATTGGCGCACCAGTGAAATGTAACACGTGGCACTGGTGCACTACAGTGTGCTCTCTAAATTTACTGCGACCATTAAACATGTAGCATAAATTATTTTTTCAACATTATTAAAAGGTTTGATTCTCTCTCCCCCAAAGCAAAAAAATAAGTATTGGTTATTTTTATTTTGATAGCATGCTTAGGGACTCTAACAGAAATGCACGCATGCGTGTCGAGCACAGAATATGAAAGTTGTTGTTCTTTCTTGCAGGGTCTAGTAAGAATGGCAGAGTGACAGTCTATCAGCATTACTTGATTACATTAAAAAATACAACAATACATTATGAAGTATAATAAACAATCAAAACAAAATTGTAGTTGTCAGCATGAGCAAAGGCTAATTCATCACCTATTATTATGCTTCATCCTTTTTGCAGAACTCATCGGTGCAAATTAATATCAATTTGACATTTAGGTTTTAATTGATTACAGTTTATAACTGGTACGTCCACGCAGACCTTAAAACATGTGAAACATCACCTACGGATTGAGCACAAACACCAGATAGAAAAATACTGCCACCTCCTCACCTTTCAGAAACCAACAACCTCTACCATTTACACGAGTAAAACAGCACCCTTGTTATCACATTAGTCACAGAGTATTTCCATCTCTTGTTCTCCCGTTTCACTATGTCCTACACTTTCACTTCTCACCCACCTTCCCTACTCCCATCTGAACCGCCTCAGCTACTCCGAGTCAGGAAGCATAGCAGGTCCATTTTAGGATCAGGAGGAAGGTCTAACCTAGACTCAGTTTCACTTTAGTTAAATACAAACATGGATCCAGCTTTGGGCAAAGCCTCTGGAGAACTCCGAAGAGGGAAGGCTGAGCAAGCCCAGAGCAATTCCCAGCTCTCGTTCATGGGATATGGACAGACTAGGTACATGAGAGCCAGGTTCACCACAACCCAGGCCTCTGCAACTGCTCTGCTCACCTATTCCTAAACCCACACCTAATCTTACCATAAACCACAGCATTCCTCATGGCTTCACAAGAAAAGCAACAGCTTCTATGTATATTTTTTTCCACTGTGAGAATAAAGTGACTACAGATTATAATAAGCAAATCCTCATGTTTAATTCAAATATGCTTTCTATTTTTAATTATGTTAAAAATATGTAGACAGCTAACTTCAACTTTGCATCCCTGTGGCAGACTCACCATACCCATCTCATAGAAGACTGGTACTGTTGATAGTATAAAGCAAAACCAGAGAAACTGCAGATGATACCTTCAAACAGATACCTTGCTATACAAAATCCTTGTGTTTAAACTGTCAGCCTCTCCAAGCAGTACTCAACATTTAATGCTTCTGTGGTATAAATAATGGTCTAAACCCTCAATTTTAGTCTATAAAGGCCTAATCCTGTTATCTGTTTCTGTTGCTCAGTTAAATTCTGTAACAAGTTTAACATGAGGATTTGTTACTCTTTTGGCTTCCTCTCACTGCAAAGTAAGTTACTCCACAACAAACTTCCAAAAAAAAGGATGACTCTCCAAGAAGTTAGCTGCTGAAGGAAGTAGTCTGTTTAAAGAAAGAAAGGAAAAAAAAAAAGAGAGAAACTCTAGAAAGCACTTAGCCTTTCATATGTTAAAAAAATTCTTCATCTTCTGTTAACTTACTCAAACTCTACTATTTCAGGTCTTTTTGGAAAGAACCTTTGCTACCATAAGCAAATGCACAATTAAAAGCAGCACATAACAACTCCTACTGCCTTAATCCTTTAGGCCTTTAAACTGGAGAAAACCAAATATACCTCAGGAATCTAATTTATATATAAGCTTGTCTTTCTTCACTAATGATGTTTCATCAAGCCATTGACACATAATAAATCTGCAGATTAAAAAAAAGCAAACAAACAACAACCCACCTTGTTACTGGCTTTCAGATAGCAATTTAATACACAGACACACAACTAGCTTAACTTAAATTATATGTGCCTTGAAAGAACAGCATTAACAAAAGACTATTGGAGATAATTATTTATACACACACTTACATCCATGTAAAAAAGGATATACCTACACATACACCTTCTTTTAATCTAGAACACCATACATACTTCACCGATACAACTCCAACCTTTGCTGCATTGTTTTGGATACCCAAGCAATCCTCCAGCCAAAAAAACAAACAAAGACAAAAAAAAACCCAGAACCATTTCATAATAAAATCCTGTTGATATCTAGCCCCAGGCTTTCCACATTTTATACTTTGGATAGTTTTAAATTTAATTTCATTAAGCCCAATTCTGATTTACAGATACCTTTAAGAAAAATTATTAGAAAATTTCTACTCAGTGTCAAGCATATAGCGTGTGCTGGTCTCCAGATAAAAATTTACAAACTCTGCACTCTGTCTACCTGTATGTAGATCAGTACCTATGTACACATTGTACCATTCCTTCAATATTTTTCATAAATAAGTACTCCCACAATGGATCCATGCCATTTAGTAGATACATACAAAGGTAATAATGATGTAGCAGATTCTAACTAACGGACCTATTCTTCTCTCAGCTAGCCCTTAGGAGAAATGTACACTAAACCTTTAAGACATACTTCCACCACTTATTTATTTGGGGTTTCCAGAGGAAACACTGCCAGGATAATCTACATAACAGCATCAATGTCCAAGTAGACTATATTTTGCTAATATGCGATAAAACTCATTGCACAAAGTCTAGTGGATATTAAATGGACTAGGATGAAAGAAACCCCGGAAGTGCAGGATTAAAACCAGAACCTCTGCCTACCATGCTTAAGCCTCCTCTTCTACACCCGCCTGCACCAGTGCTGATCCTCTGAAGCATCTTTTCACTCAACTGAAAAGGAGTGAACAGCTCACTCTTAATAGTCTTCTCCATAGTATCATACTTAAGAATATAAACCTTAGCAAAGGAGGAGGTCAAATACTTATTTCCCACTTCCAGAAGCTTTTTTCTAACTACTGAATTGTTTGTTAAGACAACAATCTTTCTTTTTTACTATGGCTGTCATGTAACTCTGTCACATACTAAAAAAATCCCTCAAGACAGCCCGCTGCCTTTCTGTATTTCTTTTCAATGTTCTTTAAAGATTTTTAACCTACAGACAAGCACCACCTATGTATGCAGCACCACCACCAATGCAGCTGGAACAGTTACAACTATATCTGCTGGTAGGTATAGCTCAGGAAGGAGATCTTGAAGTTACCATTCTCTGAAACCATCAGTTTGACATACAGCAGCTGCAAAGCCAAAAAATGCTGGCAACCATCAATAAAAGGATTAGACAAATTCAGAGAGCGGGTCCATAAATGGATACCCTCTAATTAGAGGGATGCACCCTCTAATATCTCAAAACAATGATTCTTGATGTTAGGGGAAGAGGCCCTGGAAACTGGCCACACTATGCTCTCCCTGACCAGCATCTCCCGTTGCCACAAAGACAGTCAGACTAGATGGGCCAGTCTCTGAGTCAGCTGGAAATTTCTTACATTCTTACAGAGCACATTCTTACAGAGCACCAAGATCCCAGAACAATTAGCTTCCTTGCAACGGATGTCAAAGGAAGGTCAATAAGTAAAGAAGAGATGACACTGTGGTAAGCTGACTCCTCACCACACAAAGATTAAAGTTATGCAAAGTATGAAAATACAGTACTGATATGGTCATAAAGCATCAAGCCACTTGCAGAAGTTCTCTATTTCATTTTTATGATATAATTGTCTACACAAAACTCAAAAGTACTGCTCCTAAAATTTTCAGAAAAGTTTATATACATAACTGACTAGCTTGTATTCTCAAACCTTTAAAGTATTTTTCCATGTGTCAGTGGAAAAAGAAATAATTCACCTTCCAAAGTTCACAGAATCACACAGCCTTTACAGCTGGAAGGGACCTCTGGAGACCATCTAGTCCAACCACACTGCTCAAAGCAAGGTCAGCTTGAACAGACTGCCAAGAATCATGTACAGCCGGGTTTTGAATATCTCCACAGCTGGAGAATCTAACTCTCTGGGCAACCTGTTCCAGAGTTTGACCACCCTTACAGCGAAAACATTTTTCGTATGTTTAAATGGTATTTCTTCTGTTTCAATTTGTGCCTATTGCCTCTTGCCTATTCACTGAGCACAACCAAGAAGAGACAAGCTCCATCTTCTTCACACCCTCCCTGCTGCTGGTGTACATGCAGAAACCTTTCTTGATGCTCTTCATTGTCCTCACCAGATTTAACTCTAGGTGGGCTTTGTCTTTCCTAACCCCATCCCTGCATGCTCAGAGAGTGTCTCTATATTCCCCCCAGGTCACTTGACCCTGCTTCCACATCCTGTATGCTTCCTTTTTATGTTTGAGGTTTTTCAGGAACATCTTGTTCATCCAGACAGGCCTCCTGCCACCTTTGCTTCCTGCTCTGCTTGATGGGATGGGCTATTCTTGAGCTTGGAGGAGGTGATCTTTGAAAAATCAAAGCTGATTGATACCACTAGAATAGAATCAGGTGTACAGTCAAAACTCCAGGTTTAAAATATAAAAAAAAAAAAAAAAAAAAAAATCAAGTGAAATGCCTGTAAGGGACTGCTAAGAAAAAGAGAGCCCTATTAAGAAAGACTAGAATTGTAACATCAGATGTTAGAAAGTCAAAACCTTTAGAGGACCAGGTCAGATGCTGCAGTCTACTATTTATCAAAAATACCAATGAGAAACAAAGCAGAAACTTCTCAAGATGCCAATTTCAGTATTCTTTGAAGTAGGATTACAGACTGGTCTCATACCAGTTTGACTATGGGAGCATGGAGTATGCTTATCAGAACAGTCATTAATAAAGTTTCTCCCGTATCTTCTATCTTAGATTGTGAAAATCTGTGCAGCACAATGCCCTGTGCAATCACCTAAAAGGATCAGTAGAAGTGAAGTTACACATACATATTAATCCATCAACTGGCAGACTACTGAAAAACCATCATCATTGTCTGTCCCAACAGGCATCTAAAGAGCTAAAGCCAGGAGCACAGATTCTTCCCCTTCAGTAGAGGAAATTCGAGCTTATGAAGTACTCTT
Organism: Aptenodytes forsteri; assembly: GCF_000699145.1. Lineage (NCBI taxonomy): Eukaryota > Metazoa > Chordata > Aves > Sphenisciformes > Spheniscidae > Aptenodytes > Aptenodytes forsteri. The sequence continues at coordinate 1,837,008 of NW_008796219.1, read as the reverse complement.
TCTCCACCATGAAAAAGCTGCCATTTAATTAGCGTACCTTCTGAAACTGGGAGTACAAATAGTCACTTCTAGAACATCATGTAAAGGATGCAGTCTGTATCCCTAGTCAAACTGCCTGCTGTTTCTCCCCTTTGCTCCCCTCCCCTCTGCTTTGGCGATGCTTCAGTATCGGTGCCCATCTGTCAGACAGATTCCCAGACAGAAGTCTCACAAGGTGGCAGATCTGGTTTATTCAGACACTGCTGCTGAAAAGGGTCAACCCAGTCCATTGCCTGCTCACATTTATACTGCCTTACTTACATTATGGTTTTGTACCTGTGTGATGCCATGGAAAAACAGTTCAACTCACTAAGCCAGCAGAAATCTAATGCACTCATTTTTTCTTGGGTTAGTGATAAGAATCAGATCATTAAAAGATGTCAAAGACAGTCACCAAAGAACGTGGAAGTTAGGAGCAACAGCACCTTTTTTGTAGCAGCAACTACTATATCAGCTCAAGCACCCTCTGAAAGTTGCAGTCATCTATCCACTTTCTTCCATACATACAGCTTTGTACATACAGTATGGCTTCCCCAAACTCACCCCCTAAGCTTCACTCTGTAAACTCAATCCTTACAGTAAGGGTCTTCTGCTTTGTTACCTATATTGACTCAAATGAATCAAGTTAATCAACTGTATATAAATTGCATACGTTGACTACAATTTTTCTTTCTTTAGATAAAACAGGGAACAAATGTCTACTGACAGTTAACTTTATAAAGTGCCCCAAAAAGGGACAGCTCCTCTCAAATTGGAAGTCTACAAAATTGAGAGATATTATTACAAAAAAAATGACTTTAAGTATACCATTTTTCACCACACCAACAAATTCTGATGATTTACACGACTCAGCTTCCCACACTAGGTAAACAGGCAATAAGTAATAAATGAACAATCAGAGTCTACTGGGAAACAGTAAGGCATCACTAAGAAGACTTTTCAGTTAATTTTACTGCCAAAGGTACATAGTTCATCATTAGAGCTCTACTAGAGGGCAAGAAGGTTCATGAAAAATTAGGCTAAAAGGCAACAGGAATACTATCAGTTGGGTATAAACTAAAGAAGTACATCAGTCCTAAAAGCAAATTTAAAAAGTACATTGCAAAAAGAGAGTATGTAGATATAGATGAACATATACTAAAGAGGAAGACTGTGTAAATATAACTGAAAACAGTTAAATCCATCCATCAGATGGATGCAATTAATGTATATGAACACCTTATTATGGGAGGGAAAAAAAGCACAGAATTCAATTGAGTCAAATAATAATAGCAAGGATTTGGGACACTATGTTAGAGGTACAAGACAAACAGTTTACATTTCAAAGCAAGAGATTCAAGTACGTTACTCTGACTCTAAAATGGTACTGCTTTATGAGTGGGTACCAGTACTTTCAATATATTCCGGTTAGACTTTTCTACTTCCCGACTGCCTGGCCAGCAGGGCTCTGGACCAGGAAGTCACTCTCTGCAGGCCACAAGAAGCCACATGACAAGAGTCTTAGGAACCAAAAAGAGCAATTACAGGGGATTCTTGCTGTATACCTGCAGTGAGAATCAGCATGTTCAATGCCACTGTGTAGTTAAGCAGCTAATCCCTAAAAAGTCACTGCTCAGCATGTATGAAATGAGATTTCCAGAAATTTATATTTTGGCCAAGTTTCAGCAGACCTTCTGTCCTGGTTTCGGCAGGGATAGAGTTAATTTCCTTCCTAGTAGCTGGTACAGTGCTGTGGTTTGGATTTAGGATGAGAACAAAGTTGATAACGCACCCATGTTTTAGTTGTTGCTAGGTAATGCTTACACTAGCCAAGGACTTTTCAGCTTCCCATGCTCTACCGACTGAGAAGGCTGGAGGTGCACAAGAAGCTGGGAGGGGGCACAGCCAAACTGGCCAAAGGGACATTCCATACCATGTGACGTCATGCTCAGTACATAAACTGGGGAAAGCTGCCCGGGGGGGCCGCTGCTCGGGGACTGGCTGGGCATCGTTTGGTGGGTGGTGAGCAGTTGTACTGTGCATCACTTGCTTTGTGTAGTATTATTATTATCATATTATTATCATTTTATTTCAATTATTAAACTGCTTCTATCTCAACCCACGAGTTTTTCTAACTTGTGCTCTTCCAATTCTCTCCCCCATCCCACCGGGGGTGTGGGGGGGTGTGGGGTGAGCGAGCGGCTGCGTGGTGCTCAGTTGCCGACTGAGGTTAAACCATGACACCTTCACAAGTATTTTCAGAGGATTGACAACTGGTGAATCAAAACCCTCCAGCAAAGTAGAGGCACTCCACAAAACACTTGCAGAAATTTCTTATAAACATAAACAAAAAGAACAGATTTTCCTCTCAACCTTGACTGAGAAGAAACAATCATTTGTTCTACAGCCTCCCTCCCTCCTAGCCCTGAAAAAAATGAACCTAAAATAGAAAGCTAGAGATGGAATTTTCCATATAAGTACCTTACAGTTCAATAAAGTTACAACTAAGTGTTTTATGCCAATCAGCTTTAATTAAAGAAGCATTGTTCCCACATTATAGGAAAACTATTCATAACATGCAAGAACTCAAGTAACAGAAAGTGAAAAAACACCCCCCCTCCAAACTTGTCTTCCAGATATCAAAGCACTGGGGGGGAGGGGACACACACACACGACTTCTCAACTCAACCAACTGCTGGTGTGCAGACCAACTCTTTTCACATCTCCAATTTCTTTATTAAAACGATTTATTTTGTTTCTCAAAACTCTGTCTCTTTTCAAAAGCTGGCCTAATAACAACTGTACTTTTAACTCAGAAGCTCAGCACGTAGATGAGACCCCCAAGATTAGCTTTGCAGAGGCCGAAGGGCCAGGCGCAGCGTGAACATAGGTTCCAGATTTCTGCATTTCTTAGAGCACCACTAGAGGGTTCACAGTTCCTCACTTTGAGATGTCACGAGGCTTTTTAACCAGTTATACCTGCCTTTCAGGAGAGCTGTGAAGAGGGAACTAGAAAAAAAATCAGCACTGCAGTTAGCCTGTCCTCACTGCTAAGTGGGGAGCTTCCTGCATGCGCACAAACTAAGATCATTTTCCGACTTCCATCTCCAGCCATTAGGACTAGCTCCCACTTTTGCACCTCCAAACCTAGGTGAAAGGCTTTCCTCTGCAAATGGGCATCAGGACTGTCTTAAAACTCAGGCTTTAAGAGACCAGGAAGGCTGTCTCCCTAAAGGGCAGACATACCCTTCATCCACTGCCCTTCTCTTCAAGAACTTTGTTGTTCTTCACCACACTGCTTCAACATGGAGACTGTTTTATTCATGACGTGCATACTGAAAAGGCCACACATATAATTCATCAGCCTTTTATTAACATATTAAAGATTTTCAAACTTCTGGAATATCACTGTACTGACAGCTTCTAAGATGACAGAATGACCAGATAAAATACAGAAGTGCTTTCAGAAACAACAATAAAGAAGATGAGAAAGATAAGGTGCTTTTTTGTGAATACATTTTTAAGAGAAGGGGGTTTTACTTTAAAACACAAAAATACTGCAGCTCAGTAGTTTGCCTGGTGACTTTTTTTCCCCCCTTCTTTTAAGTCAAAACAAACAGCTTCTAAGATGACAGAATGACCAGATAAAATACAGAAGTGCTTTCAGAAACAACAATAAAGAAGATGAGAAAGATAAGGTGCTTTTTTGTGAATACATTTTTAAGAGAAGGGGGTTTTACTTTAAAACACAAAAATACTGCAGCTCAGTAGTTTGCCTGGTGACTTTTTTTCCCCCCTTCTTTTAAGTCAAAACAAACACTTAACGCCTGGTGACTTTTTTTCCCCCCTTCTTTTTTTAAGTCAAAACACACACTTAACAAGCCTTCCTGAATGACTAAGGGGAAACAAGTTTCAATATAAAATAGATTAATTTTAAGATTCTTTTCCTAAACTTTCATCATCTGGCATGAAATAAACAGTAATTTATGTTTTCATAAAAAAGAATAAATTTCTCCTAAAAAGTAGAAAAAGGTATAGTACAATCTGACTTCTGTTTTCAGTGAAAATCATGCTGCATCTGATGTAGAACAAAAAGAAGTAACAGAGACAGATGTTCAGTTTATACATATTAATGTAAAGTATCCTATTACACTAATGAACCTATTTTTAAATGCTTTTCTCTATACCTATGGAATTTCAAAACAAGCTCTAGCATATCATAACAACTTCCAGTTCTTTCATCTTCTACCAATGTATTTTAAAGAATATTAAAAAAGATTCTTGGACACAAATCAAGGTAAAAAAAAAAATTAACTTGTATGCCTACTTTTCTTTTCTGAAAGAGATAAGAGACAAAGTCCTTAACCTCTTGTGGTCAGAGAGCCAGATGAGCTACATATAATGGAATAAATAACCCAAATCCCTTCTACTTCTCATGTTTTCATCACCGGTTACAGCTAGAATTTAGCGCTTCCTTAGACTTCACTTCAGTTATTCCTGTGGCTTCTTATTTTCATTTTGTGTTTTAATATCTGTCATGTGGAAGAAAAAACAATTAAGAGACCTTCCCCTCCCCATTAATGAAAGGAAATAAGGCAGCTTTCTAACTAACACTGCACTGCTAGTATTACTTCAATGAGAACCCCATGACCAAGGATCATATGTAATTATAAAATCAGTGAAGTACATAAATATCCTCCTTAATCAGGCTGTTAATGAAAAACAGGTAACTTCCAAACAAACATTGACATATATATATATATATATGATATAAAACATAAAACTTCCAAAGAACAGGTATTTACCTTTGTTGCAAGTTGTGACACTGAAGATGAAACTTCATCATGAAGAAACTGGTCTTTATTCTCAAAAAAAGGATAAAGATAAAAAAGGCCCATGGTCAGTTTTGGTTTGACAATTAGCAGTGACACATTTCAGAGTATTTATAAATGCTTTTATTCTATTCAGCCCATCATAAAAGAAAATTGACAAAATATGATCACAATGCAAAACTAGGCGAACACCACTACTAATATAAGAAACGTGAACAAAACTGCACTTAGAATCATGAAAAATGCTGCACCAGATGTAAAAAACAAAATCAAACCCTTACAAAACCAAAAACCCCACACCCCAGAGAGAGATCAAGAAAACCCTTACATCATAACAATTTTAGTATAATTAGAATTAAAAATTTGATTTGATCTTAATAATTGTGTCTGTATTTTTTTCATCTACACTGATTTTCTGAATACCGTACTAGATGATGGTCTATGCAGTGTCTGTAGGCTGGGGGGAGAGGAATGTCCCAAGATTATTTCCTCCTTCACATTAAAAAGCATTACATTTCCTTAACTCAAGGACAGATTTTTGCCCACATTCCTTTCCCCTCCATTTATAACCGTAGACTTCTGAAGAAAACCAGAGTACTGAAGATGCTAGTGAAGGTAACTCAGTAGGGTAGCATTTCTGTCCGTCTCTGAATTAAGCTGATGTCTTACTACCCTCAGGCCATCCTGTTACTATCAACGTTCTCTTCAAGATGGGGCAAGATCAGTGTCGGGAGGCCAAGGAAAGATAAAGAAAGTGGGGCATAGCGTACAGGAATGATGTAATTTTCACTTTCTTCAGTCTGTGTTTTAAAGCAAAAAATGTTTCTTTTTTTTTTCTCTACATATAACTCCAAATACAAACAGTCCCCAAGTACAAAACAAAAATAAGCTACCTATAACTGAAAATATTTAACTCCAGTTGCAAGAAAACACAGAATTACAACAGAATGGTTCACGGAAACTGTCTTTGAAGTGGCAGTTTCACAGAATCCCCCGTGTTCACTTTGGTCCATTTTTTGTTTATGCCAGCCACTTACTGTTTCAAAAAAATCAAATTTATCAAACTCCTTCCTTTTCAACTAAAGTAAATGCTAAGGAGTTGTTATGCTCTTTGCTCCATAAGCTTAATTTTTGTTTTAGGATAACTCCACGCACACATATCCCAAGACACCCAAAACACACAGTATCCCAGCTCCTATGAATTACCAAAGATGACCTTCACTTTGCTAACAGCATCAGAAAGAGGTGAGAAGCCGGCATGGTAAGCGTTAGGTATTTCTAGTCATGTGGGGGCTCAGATGTATCAGCTTCATTTTAAGAGACCAGCTTCAAATCCCATGCATCTTTATTTATTTTTTATAAATATATTTTTAATATTTGTATTTCTTTATTTGCTTTCTAATGTTTCCATTTACTTTATAGGCCATAATTTATATTATACAAGGGACAAGGATGGAGTTAGGAGCATTTCTAGAACGAATATGAAGACCATTGCACTATAGTTCAATAATAACTCCATGTTGAAACAGAGTGATTTCTAGATAGATAGCTTTACTTGTTGGGGCAGAACACAAAGTCAGGAACTCCTATTATTATCCAAAATGAGAATATTACTTCCTGTGGATCTTAACAAGTTATTTAACTTCTGGATTTCAGTTAGCTGTCTTTAACACAGGAGGATATTATTGTAGATGGGATACCAAAAATGACAAAGTTAAGATTTGTGTAGTACTCTAAAATGAAATTCAATTACTTTTTTCCCTTTTTTTCCCCTTTCCTTTTAAGGGAATCATTGGCAAGGTTTTAAACGGAAATGCCACACATACCATTTCAGAAGTTTCCTTGTTTCTCCTCAACACTCTCAGCTCTCTAAACTTTTGGATGATGCTGCAAAGCCTTAGACTTAACATGATGGCATCTCTGCTTGGACACAGGGTAAGAGCTAGCGAATACTTCATCTGATTTGTCCAAATTTTTCCCCAAGAAGAAAAAAATTAACAAGAACTAGAAAAGCCTCAAGGGGAAGTAGGGTCAGAGGAGAAATTATCTCAGACATCCAGAGCTGGCAGAGCTACCAGTTTCAAGGACCAACAATATAGTCTCCACAACAAACAAGACACTGTTAGTACCTTCCAAAGAAATAACACCTCTCATTTTAATTCTTCCAGCTCTCCACATATCTTAAGAAGGATAATAAAAATATGAAAGTGCATAAAGAGACTTCATGCTCTACTACAGAGAAGAGAAAAGATGGAAGTGTGAAGGCATACTCTAGCAAGCCAGAGCACAAGGAAGCAAAAGCGCGAAGCAGCTTTCACAGTGAAAGCTTTTAGGGGAAAACCAAGAGATGCAATGAGCACCTCATGCGGCTAGGGGGTCAGCATAATAAAATGTGAATACCACTGTTGATAAAAGATGTAATTCACAATAAATAGTAGACAAAAAGGGGTATTTATTTGCTTTTTTAAAAGTGTGACAACTAGTGCTGTGTTTCTGTGTTAATACAGTGCTACTACTCACAGATATACAAGGTGCTACCTCATAAGGAATGAGACAGTAGTTTGCAGTAACTATGCTCACGCAGCGGAGGCCGATGGTAAGAAGACAACACAAAGTTAAAAGATACGAAATGCAAAGATTAAAAGATATGAAACCCTCAAGAAAGCAACTGGTGAGAATCCAATACCTAAAATACATTTTTTGGGGTGGAAGACCTACCAAGTATCCATAGAATCCTTTTAAGATACACTGCCTAAGAAAAAGAGACTTGGACAACTGCGGTGTGATTGTGATGTCCATCCATACATCCCATGTGCTCACAGTAACTCTTGATTGAAACTGGCCAGTAGGTTTGAATTCAGCAGTCTCAGAGAGACTAGATTTCGAAATGTTTTGTGGAAAATCCATCGCTGGGGAAAGCAGAGAGAAGCAGACTAATGCCCCACGGCAGGAAGAGAGCGCGGGAGAAGCACATGGAGGGGTTCAGAGCCAGCCATGGCCCACATCGTGGGGAGGGACCTGACCACTGTGCAGTAGGGAAGGGTACCTACCAGTACATACCTACCTATGCGGTAAGATATGTACTAACCCCCAAAAAAATGACAGAGGGAAAGAGGAGAGGGAGAGCGGGGACCAGTGCCAGCCCTGGGAAGAGCTGAGGAGAAAAGATGAGAAGTCATATACAACCCGTCTTCACTTGTTACCCACAGAATAATTTGCATTTTTCAATGATACACGTTAGTACACCCTCTTCTGATACATATTCTCTACTTTTGTTACCGTTCAGAGATCAGGGAGCCTACAATTCGGTTTTTCAAATTTTCCTTAGGGGACGATCTACTGTACAGCTACATGTAAAGAGTGAAGATGAGCCTTCTTTATCATGCTGCATAACACATGCTGTCACTGAACACTTACAAATTATTTCTGTGTATTTTAATCTGGGTGGTTTACAGTTACAATAATTCACTTTTTCCTTCAATTTAAAAGAAAAACGCAGACCACATTACAGTATTTAGTAACTAATAGGTGACTAAATGCTAATGCTAGTGGGAAATGCTGATCAGCAACTTGAATAGCCTTCCAGTTCTGGCAGGGGAAGGCTGGTATGCGCAGTGTGTTTTCATAAGGAAACAAGTGCTCTTTTGTTGGACATACTGCAAACCATAAGGTACTCAGGGGATTAATTCAACTAGCACACAAACCTTTTTGTACAGAGATCAAAATTGTAATCTACTTCCCTCAACTTCCTTTGTGGTAAAGTAATTAATTAGTCTCTTTAGATCATTCACTTTCATAATTCAGGCCAAGATGAGGAACGCTGGACATCAAAGAGTTAAGACAAATAATAGCATCATCTCACCCTGCATGCCCTTCTTTTGCTCTAGTACATAAAATGGTATATTATCGATTTTCTCTACGTGGTTGTGGAACGTTCCTATCGTACACACACTAGCTGTCAAAGCTGAACACATGTTAAGAGTAAACAAGCTATTATTAAAAGAGTAGGTCCTTTTGGTGCAAATTCTCGCCCTTCGACTGGCCTATTACATCCTTTCTGCCTATCATCATGTCTCATCAAGGACTGAGTGTAATTTAAAGTCTAGGTTATCATGCCTGTAAGTGCAAATTAGATTATGAATCACAAATGTATAGTTTAAGTGGAAAAAAAACCCAAAACAAATACCACCTCAAGAGACACACTCCAGGGTAGAATTTAACACAATTCCCATATTCCACAAGCCCCACTAAATAATTTAGTGATAGGAGAGGGGAAGGCTAAAAAAAAAAAATATTAAAAAAATCACTCAGGAAATCACAAACCTGAAAGTTAACCTCTGAAGTTGGAAAGATTCCCAAAACACTGATTACAAACCAAACAGTTGAACAACTACATATACACGGCCTGACCAAAACAGTCAGCACAGATTTGGAAGAGGAGATCACACTGCCAGATCACCATCTTAAAATACAGCTAACAAAAGAAACTGTTTCCTTGGGTTTGAGCAAAATCTTGCTATAACGTCAAATAAAACAAACAAGACTGAAGCAGATTATTCATGCAAAAGTCACTCTGCTAATCTAATTTTAGAACTGAATCAAAAACAATGCAAAATGCACTCAAACATGGGTAAAAAGAAAGTTATCAGCAGAAGATCAGTGGCATTTGGCCTCATTTTCTTTGCTGCACCTATAATATACACCTGGAAAAATTCAATGTGTGGATACATGCTTTCTGAGTCAGGAAATTGAGGCAACAGTGATCAAATGTAAATGGGCACTGAAACAACTATACTATTTTCAACATATTGTTTTAACACAGCTGAAAATAAAGCTAAACTGTACCTGAACACTCACACAAAACCAAACATACCCTTTAAGGAAAAACAAGGTTTGCAATTTTAACAAATAAAGGATGCATTACTCAGTCGTACATAGCTTTCTTCTGGAACACGAGGCTATGTGTTCAGCAGACATAACTCCCATGCTGAACTGTGAATTGCCTCTGCTTGTTTCTGGCAGGGGTAGCCTAGCTTGAGATCAAGATCATTTCATTAGTCTTGTCCATATTTAATCTACTGCTAGATCTCAATCCTCCATTTGTATGTCCCTAAAGCAAGTAAGTGAACCAAACTAGCCATCTGGGCAGGTGGTGTAAATTGAAAATTTCCTATTAATACCACCAATGAAAAATATTAACCTAGGCATTTCTAAAGTCTGTTCATGCTCAAGAGTAATGCGGTATTTTGAACTCATTTTTCTCTTCTATAAAAAAGTATTTTTCCATTCCAGATTGCTCACTACACTTAGAAAAACATCTACATTATGACAATAGACCATTTTAAATGCCACTGCAACTAAACAGTGACAGTGACTCCTCGCCTGCAAGTGTCCTCTGCCAGTCTTTGGCAAAACTGAAAATACTTTGTCCATAGAGAAAAGGAAAATGTAAAAAAATCTAAGTATGTTAAAGAATTATACTTCCATCTTGGGATATATTTAGTAGACAACACTAAACATGCTTCCAAAATATAACTCATCAGACCATTTCTAGAGCTTATTTCATTCCGCTGACTTTAAAAAGTCCAGGTGACTATTTCAGATAAAGCATACAACCCATCCAATGTATTTAAAAACGCTTCCATCTTCTAGGCCCCAGTCTTTTGTAACTACCTATTATTCACCAGACCGACTGGAAGATGAAAAACAGTTTTCCTATGTTTTCACCTTTCATAGAATCATAGGATCATTAAGGTTGGAAAAGACCTCTAAGATCATCGAGTCCAACCGTCGACCCAACACCACCATGCCCACTAAACCATGTCCATAAGCACCTCATCTACATGTCTTCTAAATACCTCCAGGGATGGTGACTCAACCACTTCCCTGGGCAGCCTCTTCCAATGCTTCACAACCCTTTCGGTGAAGAAATTTTTCCTAATATCCAATCTAACCCTCCCCTGGCGCAACTTGAGGCCATTTCCTATCGCCAGTTACTTGGGAGAGAGACCGACCACCCACCTTGCTACAACCTCCTTTCAGGTAGTTGTAGAGAGCGATGAAGTCTCCCCTCAGACTCCTTTTCTCCAGGCTAAACAACCCCAGTTCCCTCAGCCGCTCCTCATAAGACCTGTTCTTCAGACCCTTCACCAGCTTCATTGCCCTTCTCTGGCCACGCTCCAGCACCTCAACGTCCTAAATCTAAATTATTTCCATATTTTACTGTCAATTGATATAAATGGCCAAACATACTGGAGAAGATTAATTTCAGAATGAAAGTATTTACATAAGAATACTTTTGTAGTTCTGCATTTTATTGGCATTACAAAGAGAAACATCAGAACACCAGATTCCTATGCTCTGTGTTTTTACATCAATACACGAGGTTATTCTATTAATTGTTCACATTATTGTGCATCTCCACAGTAAGTGGTTATACTACATCTTACTCAGACTTTGCTTCTCTGAAATATTTTTGGAAGAATGTTATTAAAGATTAAGCACCTTAAAATATTAAAAAAAGCTCAGCTCATTAAGAATTTAGTTTTGCTCAATTTATATTTCAAATATGCTTCAAGAAATGGAAACAGCTGTATTAAGATCAAAATATCATCAGTGTCAAAGCTGAAACAAAGTAAGAAGGTCAAATAATCAATTTGACTTCAACTGCTGCGACAATTCAAATATCCCAGTGAAGTTTTCAATTTTTGTGAAATTTCTGACTGAAAATCTGTCAATTATTTTTAACAACTTATCCATACTAGAAGTTCATATTTGCTTTTTTCTGATCCAGAAAACAAACCAACGGATGCTAATTCAAAAGACAGTAGCTGACATACAATTTTTATTAAGCCATGGCATATGCTATTATAATACATATCTTTAAAAAAGCTCTTGCATGAGTAATGGCAATATTTCCATAGTATAGTTTCTGCAAAACAGGTTGAACACATTATTTTTGGTTATAGTGTTCACTAGCACATGCACTGCTTCCTTTTGACACGTGGCTTTTATCAGCACTTGTGGTGTTCACAAAGACCCGTCCTGGAGCTCCTCACAAAGAACCAGCAGTGAAACTTGGTGGAAATGTACCTCTGATGATGACAGAACTGAAAGATAGTCTACCTGGTAAAGTGTTCAGTAACTTCTAATAACTCTACTTATGTTATGGATGTCCTCATGCAATCTGGCAAATGGTTTCTATAAAAGCGAGGAAAAAAATTATAAACCTATTTTACCAGGAAAGCATGAAATAGATTAAAACGATTAATTCTTTCTGAAAAAGCAGTATATTTTAGTTTGTATGTTAATGGTAGCAAATCCAGCACTACTAGGAGAGTATGGCTCCAGAAACCTTGCAAAACCCCATGAAGATACAACAAATAGCTTAGGGAAAGTGGATCTCAAGCAGTCACGTGGACGAGAAGATAGCGGTTTTGTGGATCACTGAAAAGAGGTAATTCTGTATTAGGCTAGAGGGGAGGAAGACAGACAAGGCTGCTGGCAAACCGACATAATCAGAGCCGGTAAAGCAGAACTGGCTCGAGGAAAGCTACAAGAAGTGACAGAAATGACAAATGGGGGAGAGGAAGGGGATGTACTAAGAAAAACCTTGAAAGCAAGGACAAAGATTTAAACGTAAATGTCCTGAACCAAAGGGAGGCCAAGCTGAAGAAATGGAAACTGAAGGATGAGGAGGACTTAAACTTTATGCCATAAGCAACAACATTAGTATCAGCAATGGGTTTTGCAGGGACTAGGGGATGGGGAAATGCAGCGTAGGTATTAGAAGCTGCAGAGGAAGTAATCACCATCAGGATGGGAAGTGAGGGTCTGCACAAGAATTTCAGCTGTCTAGACAGAAAGAAAAATAACAATAATTTAAAAAAAAAAAAGCAGACCTGGGCTTTATAGAAGAAACAGCAGTAAAGTACTGAACACAAATTCTCTTTTGTACAACAGATAAAAAACCCACTGACAACCTTCAGCTTACAGGCTTGACTGAAAGAAAAAGATAGATATTGATGTTGTCCGTAGTAGGAGACCAACCAGACAATACGTGCTTTGTATGACTTCTAAGAGTAAGAATAAACCAACAGAGAGGGGCTAAGAGGTGAGAAGCAGATCTGATCTGGGTCAACTATGTAAAGATTACAGTATAAATCAGAAGGTGAAGCACCTCAGAAATGAAAGAGATTAAAAAAAAGAAAGCCTAAAGCCCCAAAAGACACCGTCAGCTCTATAGAGCTCCAGGAAGACTGCGAGAAAGAAACAGGATCCACTCAAGAAGCTGCTGAAAGATGAATGTGACAAGAAGGAGGAAAAGCGAGAAAGGCAGGCCAAGGAAGGGCTCAGGAAAGCCTTCAGTGTCAGTCCCACAATCTAATGTTCAAGAATGATGACAGAATACAGGTGATGGATTTTAGCCAGGAAAATGTCACTGAAATGTCACAAGAACAACTCTGATGAAAGGAAAAAAACAGGCTAGCAGAGAGAAGGTATGAAGGAATTATAAGAGCACTGCAGGCAAAGCCTGAGACACACTGAAATGGTTAGAAAGTGAAGGAAAGGCATTAGCTGGATTAACACTGACTGCTTTATTTTTAATTAAAAAATACCCTTATTCAATGTATTAGTAGAACATAAGAAACGCTGCTCAGCTCCCACCCATTCCTGCAGGGCCCGTCTGAGTTCAACTCATTCCAAGATGAAAGCCGGTATTAAAATTGTACCAGAGTCTGAAACATCTCCATTATAATAGATAACCAAAATTCTGTATAGCCAACTTTAAAACATCCAGTGAGCAAGTCTGAACAAAATTAAACATAAAACATGTTTTTGCACATATTCTCTTTGAACGTAACAAAAAAATACAATTAGGAAGAACAGATCAAGGCTAAGGATCTGAAATATTTTTACATGAAGGATCAAGTTGCAGAAGATAATATAGGTCAGCCTGACACCCATCCACTACCCTAATATATAGATGTATTTTGAAGTCGAGCGCCATTTTACGTCAGAGTTACACGCAATATTGACACAGCATTGACATCTGTGAGGACGGATTAGATGATAGCAGGCTTGAATCAAGGAGAACTTAGCATGACTGCCAAAACATTGCCTTGCAGAAGTCAAAACCCAACATTTTTCCCTTTCCAAAAATATAACTACAGTTTGAAACATAATGACTATAATACAAACTGAATGCAAGTTTGGCATGCATCACTGTACATTTCTAGCATATTTTCAGAGACACACAAAAAGCACATTAATTTCATTTTATACATGTGTACTATTTACATGTGTTAAGTTGCCTTAATGTACTAATTGTAACTTTAGCCAATAAAGCACCTTCATTGCATAAATCAAAAATATTTATGCTTCAAAGCATAAATTAAAATTAACTTCTAAGATTCAGTCTAAAACTGTCTGGTCTAAAAAAAATATACAATAATCCACACATTTATTTACACAAGTACTGTTTCAAAATTTATTTGCCTTTCTTATCTCAGGAAACACCTTACTATTTTAAATAAGTGTTAACAATTCAAAGTACTTGAATGTATGCAGAAACTTTTGCTAAAAAGTGGCCAGAGGCTGACAATTCCTTCCCATTGCAATTTTCATGTTCTAAAATTTGTTTTTGTTCTCCCCTGGAACAAAATCAAACCATTCTGTATTCCACAAAACCAGAACTGTCAAAACTTCTCTTTTTAGATCAAACTAAGCTTTTCTATTTAAGAACTACAAACTTCTACAAATTCAGATGTCTGCTTGAGTGAGCCCAGATCAGGCTTCCATATCTAAATAGGAGGATTAAAATTTCCGTAGAGTAACAAAGGGGGTTCTTTTGGTTTTTTTTTTTTTAAACTTATAGTAGCCTAATTCTTTGTTGCTGCCTGCTACTGCAATGTCCTAATTACTAGGTTGCACAGTAAGAACTCCTTCAACTCTTTCTCAGCTTTGAAGCAACAACATTTCACTACACTGGAACACTTTCAACCTGGTCTATTTTAATGACACCGATGTGACTACCCATTTCTTTTCTTTGAAGTAAAAAGTTTCAGCATTATTTATAGCATGAATGGTAGAAGCTTAAGAATTTTCTTCCCACTTGCCCATTAAAAATGAAAATAAAGACAAGAAATACTTGTTGGGGAAAACAACATATCATAAATCAAAATGTGATGATTACGGTTCATCTTCTCTTTTACCAAACAACGTATCAGAAAAGAACCTAGAGTAAATGAAATCTAACAGTAAACTTCTGCATGAAATCAAATGCTGGGCTTTCTTAATTTACTAAAAAGCACTCAGAAAAATTATCTGGATTGTGGCCCTCAAGACAGAAAATTAGGGAAGTCCTGGATTCTCTTCTTCTTGCTGAGGTAACCCTTCATTCACAGCTTAAGGAGACTGTACCGTGACAACTTAAACAGAGCAGAGGCTAAGGAAGACCGAGACTTTATCATGCACAGCTAAGGTACCAAAAGAACTGCCCCTGTAACTCTTCCAAGCTCTGGTAGTGCTACTGTCCTCCAAAGTCAGGGGTTTGGGTGATGCAGGTCAGGACGCAGCAGTAGCGAAGTGCAAATCATTACCAAATCCCCCTACACATTACTGGATTTCACTCCCTTGTTAATCAGGTGGTCATAGTTTTCCATATAGTCTATCCTTCCTTACAGTGTACATAAACTCTAAAATAACTACATTTACATGTTTTTTGGGGGTTGTTTTATTTCCCCCAGTTGTCAAACCTTCTTGATTTTAACAGGCAAAACAACTAATAGCTTATGGTCTTCACTCCAGTTTCTGTGCCAAGCTACACTACAGCCTTGCTAACTTTTCTGAATCCTTTATCTTCAACAATATTTCATTTAGTGCCCTAGAATAATTTATTTTTCCCCTGACACCTCCAATACCAAAAAAAGCATCTTTTATTCCAGTGCCATTGGTAATAGACACTGTGGGAGTTGGCAAGGAATTTTCTTAAAATTGATTAAAATGGCAAACCATTTGCACCAGAAATCATTGTCATCACCATTATAACTTGAGGCTGCCACTAATGAAACAGAAGTCCAGGATAGTAAAGACAATCGGACAGGACAAAAAACCACCAAATAAACATACAAAAAAACCCCAACCTCTGTTGCTAAAGTAGAGGACTGGGAGAATTGTCAGGACAGAAGTCTGAAGAATCATCTTCTGACTGGGAGACTAAGGTCAGGAGGCTCAGAGGGGGTTTGGAGCATTTGTGGTAGGGAAGAGCAGCAGTGAATAGTCAGTGGGATTTACTGGAAGCTTTTGGTGACCTTTGGTGTTCAAGGAAGGTTTCAGGAGGTAAGCAAGTCTAGGAGGGCTGTGGATAGCACAAGCCAGCAGCTTCGCAAGAACAGTGGAAGTTTCCAAGCACCTGAGGATAGGAACTGTAGGAGGGAGAGGTCAGATGTTGTATGAGAGGTTGTGGGAGATTATTCAGGTCACCTCCAATCCCACAATCCCCCTTCATCCCCTGAAGGGGGTCTCCAAAATGAGTATCTGTTCCTCCTCTCCCACAGGAGAAGATTCTGTTCATCCATATGAATCTTCACAGCTGCTGTCAAACGAGTAGCAAGGGCTAGGGCTCTTCTGTTCACTGTGCAGGGGAAAGGACAAGGCAAGGCTGAACTGAGGAGCAGACTGATGATTTTGGTTACTGGAAGATGGAGAGAATAACTGCTGTGATTGGGAGAGGCTGCTCTTCAGCAGTAGCCATGCATGTTGACAACCCACAGCAGTCATCAACCAGAAACTCAAGAAGAAGGTAGATTATCCAGATAAACTCCAGCTCTTCCAGCAAGGTAGGCACGACAGCCATAGAGCGGGAAGTTGGGTGGGTTTTTGTACCTTCTTTTGAATGCAGACCTCACCAGTTTGCAGCCCTGGGCAACTGCTTGCTTTAGATATGCACCTCTCCTGCAACCTCTCATACAACGTTGAAAGATACTCTGTGGCAACAGAAGATCAGTCCAGCAACAAAGCAGTATTGGACAGCGTAACAGGCTTCTGAGCTGGACTGATGCCTAATTGTTATCAAGTTTTTGAAAGCAAGTCAACAAACATTCTTTTAGTTGTTTTGCTTGATACTCAACTGATACCTTTCCTTTCAGGTTGTATTCGTTAGGCGACCAGTACTTTGAGAAGGTCACTGCTGGTATTTAACTTACCATTTAACAATGAAAGCTTTCAAATAAGATTGCAGCTAATTAAAGACAGACAACTACCATTACTGAAACTATAGAAAAAGCAATCCTGCCAAAATGTCAGTGCTCTACACAAACGCGCACACATCTGCAAATGAAGATTATGTTCTTACAAATCACTGTTTAATGTGTTGTGCTTAACAGATAGGTTTCAGTGCCCCTGCCTAGGGCTGGAAGAGAAAGTACCCTGCGGTATGAAGCCACTGGAATGAAGGACAGCAACTCCCAGCAATGCCGGAGGCCGGCTGCTGGAAGAAAACAGGGGAGGATAGACCAGTCAGCACCCCAAAAAATCGGGTGACAGTTGCACGCCCGGCGCAAACACCCCCTTCTCCGACCACGGCCAGCCTGCTGGCACATCCAGGGGTGGGAAAAGTGATTACTCATGCCGCCGGAGAGGAGGGGAGCTGGAGCAGGGCGCGGGGCCAAGCCTCACGACCCCTCCCCGGGCCCCGCGGGGCTCCC
>NW_008796219.1:1791339-1818279 GCF_000699145.1 Aptenodytes forsteri | reverse complement strand
CGGGGCACTTTGAGGTGGAGTCGGGCCCGTCCGTGGTGCTGGGGGTAACGGCACCCACACAGCGCCATAGACGGCCCTGACACCACCTCAAAAGGCCCTGGCATACCCACCCGTGTACCCGTAGGTGTACCCACCGGCCCCTGTCCCCCACGGATCACCTGGGTGCATCTCGGGAAGGGCAGGCTCCACAGCCATGTGCCACAGCCTGGGCCAAGCCAGACGCCACATGCCTTCCCCTTCCCGCCTCCCTCGCCTGGCTGAGCCCTGCAGCCAGGGCGGAAAAGCCTGGTGTGTCCGGCTGGAGACCAGTCAGTCCCAGTAGCTCCCAGTTCGGTGGCTGAATGTCCAGATATAACACGCTAAGTACCAGCTGGTATTTTCGGTGGTTCTTGTTTTCAAACAGACGTGCTAGCATACTTTTCCATAAAAATCCCCACCCAGGCACTCATTTATCCATTATTTTGAACTGTGAGTTAGGGTCAGATGTCCAAAGAACCGTGAAAGTATTCTAAAAAGCCATTTTTGGTTGTTCTGCTTGCTTAATGTTACTGTGATTTCTCTAGTGAAAGGCCATAACCCTCAAGGAACCTTCACGTATCATGGAAAGATTTGCAAGTCTTGCTTTGACTGCCTGATCTCTTCCGGGGCCAAGCAGCAGCAATTAGGCAGCAGCAATGCTTTGCTTAGGGTGTTTTCGGCTGCAATGCGCTCCTTACCTGCTCAGCCGGAAAAGAGCTCACCCCGGGGCTGGGACGCTGGCTCCTGCGGGCTGGTTGCTCCATGCACTCACTGTCCATGCATAAGGGGAGTTGCTTTAATTCCCCATCAGTGGCATATGAACACCCACAGAGTCAAGGTTTACAAATCAACGAAAAAACACTACTTCTTCTGTCGTAAAACATCCTTATCCATAACAGCTAACTTCAGAGGCATCATGGTTTTAACTATAATCTCACTTTTGTACTGATTAAGGATTTCTATAATGACTTAGGAATGTCGTGTAGCTAACTATAATTTATTACCTAACTGCACAAAGGACACATTCACTTCACTTGAACCTGAAATCACAGAATTTACACCAGAGCAGTTTTAGGCTTCTGTCTTGAAAATGAACTTAGCAAAATTATATTGATGTGCATAAAGCAAGTGTGCAAGTGTTTGAAGGACTGGAAAAGCCTTTAGTTTTACAATAACTTTACAAACAAGATCTTCTTTATCTCATTTTCAATCCCTTCTCTTGTAAGACTAAAAACTACGAAAAAGTGAAGCACAGAATTCCCTTTCACATCTTGCGTTAATATTAACCAAATCTCAAGAGGGCAGGAGACAAAACACATTCTCAGTTATTAAGACAGATCAGGTTTAGCATGGGTTTCCTCTAGAAGGCCGGGTCAATTTATAACTAGTTCTTTAACCTCTCACTCCTTCTTCAAATTTATAAACAAAAATATTCAGTAGGCAGAGCTGAATGTTTCTAATTTACATTGATGCATGTTTAGGTAACTTTAAGTAGTAAACAACCATTTCATTCGATTTGAGTTCTGTATTTAGACCCTTGAAAAGATCAAGTAAGTTATTAGTCACCACGTGACCCTACTATTTGAATCCAGTGCCTTCCCTATGCTATTTTTCTTACGGTTATCTGAAACACCAGCTCTACCATTAGGCTTAAATCCTGCAAGTACTTATGATTCTGCTCAGTTTTGCTCTCATGAAGAATTGCACACAGCATTCCCAATACACACAAGTAAAATTAACTACATGCCTTTGGTCTTTTTTAGTTTTATTAAGTTTTAAATTTTCTTTTCCTTAGGTTTTCTCTTAAGATTTTGGACTTTGGTGTGAAATCCTGGCTTTACTTCGGTCACTGAAGATCAGTCCAGTTGACTTCAGAGAGGTGAGAATTTCAGTCCAGATTTTCTATTTGTCTTCAAGACCCCAAGGCATGGTTGAGCACTATCTCTTGTTCTTCTAAAAAGAATATTATTTTCTGCTGATCTGTTCTACAGATTTTGTGCTTACAAATTTATTATTTCTTTTTAAAATTAATTATATGCATCTAATGAAAAGAATTTTCCAGAGTAAGAAGCTGACATCCACAGACTGGAACTGCCTAGGATGAAAAAGAATACAAAACACTTAAATACAAAGTCTCTTCCTCTAAGTAACTGCATTGTCATGTTTTCCTAAGTTATATGCAGGGGAAGGCTGTGAAATTCTGTTTGAGAAAGTTCTTGGATGGTATTTAAAATGTTACGAACATCTTTATAAATATCATTATGAGGAAAAATTGATGATTTTGCTTCTGAATGCTGATCCCGTCTCCCTTAAGAGACATGCACAAACAGAGCAGGGGAAAAAAAGTGAGAGAAGTAACAGAAAATGCAGCCTTTGTCTCGGACTCCCATGGAAGACTGAGCTGTTTTGAAAGCAAAGCCAGACAACATGGTTTTAGCAGCCACTTCATAACCTGGCAAAACATTACGCTACTGAAAAACTTGTTTCTCCTTTGCTCTTTTACTCCAGGCTTTCACCCAGGGGAGAGAAGGGTGGAGTTCTTTTGGCGGGCTAAACCAGGCTCTCAGGAGACAGAAAGCAAAAACGGGAAAGGTAGGAAAGAGCAGTGAAGAGATGATCCCCTGTGTCATACCAAGTAACTGCATGACATTTAGTGGCTTTAGCAAACTTCAGTGACTCCAGGCTGCAGGCCCTTTGGATATTGCCATGCTTTCAGGTACACACACAGGGGTTTCAGGTACTGTATCTACCCCGGTAGCTCTCAGGGCTTGCCTTTCAAATCCCTGTTACTATTCATGGCATCTCTCACTCATCTGTGCCGCAATCAGTATCTTACGTGAGGGGTCTATCACCCTTCACTTGGCAAACTAAACTTGCCATGGCTGCCTGTTCTGAAAAACTTGCAAGCTGTGCAGAATTGCTGCTGCTCTTAAGAAAGAAGCAAAAAGAAGCCCAGGGACAGTGAGCCACGTTGCATTGGAGACCACACATCCACCACTGCTGCCACCACCGGCAACCATCTCAGCTGAACTTGGCACTCAGAGTGTTTAACCAAGCTGTTGGAGACTATTGCCAGCAAGACGAGGTTCACCACTTCCCAGAAGTGTTAGACACACACCACGAGCGTTAGAGAGACATCCTTCTCCTCCTGCGGTGGCCCATTGTTAGCCATTTTATGGTGAAAACTGCCTTTATGGCCCTGTGCCAGAATATGGCACAGGCACTGGAGTAGCCATATATCCTTTCCTGTATTCCCACCCCAGTTTAGAAGCAAGTGTTTTTCACTTTCTAGAAGCTGATAGTGCCAGAGTCCTAGGCTGGAATTCACGTAATGAAATTTTAAATGCCTAGATATCTAATCTCAGTTATTCTCCCTTTGTAATTGGTGGAGAGAAATACTGTGAGTTTTTGCCTTTTTCATCTTGGCTTTCTTAGGTGTTTACTGTAGGCATCTAGCTATAACCATACCAAAGTTCACAAAAATAAGCAATGCCAGGGCTACATCTTCGGAACTGCAGAAGGGAAGGAAGGTTCAGCAACTAGCAATAACAGAGTCCAGGGACAGCAAGACTTTCTTCGTCGTGTTTTCCCCCATACTTTCTAGCAGTTCCCTAGCAATACTTTAAGCTAAAACGTGTAATATGTATAAGAGAATACATATTGTGTGATACGATATGCAGTTTTTATGAATATGAATTCTGGATGACTACAGTACGTGAGTTCTGCAAGTCATCACAATGTCCGAGCTCATTCAAATAAAATACTTATATTTCACCCTTCTATACACATGCATAAGTCACATTTATTACAGAAAAGCGGTTCTAGAGCAATTTGAAGAACCTTGCATTTTACTTTTTTGAAACTTAAGTGTAAATCCTGATTAAAGCAGATTGTAAAATATAGCAGTTTTAGGAGCCAGAAAACACCCCAAAACGGCCTAACCTTATTTTCTAAACTCCTATATGACTATTTTAAGCCTTACCAATAAAAAAGTGAGGTCCAGCCCTGCAAGGGGAAGGAAATCTTCTGTCTCTGGCCAAACTCCATTCGTATTGATAATAAAAACAATTTGATTTAAAACATTGACATCTATAGGAAACCTGTTTGTGGCTTGGCGTATAACTTATTCAGCATGGCCCTTTGTCCAAAGAAAATGTGTGAGAGAAAAGCAAAATACTTCTGAAAAATACACTTATTAAAAAAATTGACAGCTGGTTGAATCAACTGCAAGTCAGTTCAAGAAATACCAAGAGTCTTAGAGGAAGCAGATTTGGTGCGTGCAAATGCATGCTAAATTAATTTATACTCTGTCATTACGATTTATTATAGAGCTTTTGTGTCCCCAGGGATGACATAGCAAAAATAGAAGAAGGCCAGAACTGATGACAAAGACTGTTAGACATGGAAAAATACTCTTATGAAGATAGATTAATACTGTGCTTTAAACCAGAAATAAATAAGAGGAAATGGAATAAACGTACACAGAAAAAGACTGGAAGGGTAGATAGACCTAATAGAATTGCCTCTTCTCATCAGATATAAACAAGGAGGCATCCATTTAGTCGAAAAATAATGCATTTATAACTGATAAAAGGAAATAGATATTTTTCAACTGTGTAATTGCACACGGTGTGAACTCATTTCCAAAGAATGTCATTGAAGCAGGATTCAAGGAACAGGAAATTTGTGAGGATAACAATGACATCAGGTAACACAAGTAAAACCAAAAAGCTAATATGATGTATAAGGCTCAGATTTCAGGGAATATGTTAATTTTCACAAGCTAGATGTTAATAACAAAGCTTTATGAGAATATATTCCATTATTTTCTACTGCAGGATTTCCTGATGTAATATAAATCAAATTGGCAGTGACCCCTACTGGAAATAGAATATTAGATAAAGCATACCACTACCTAACCTCTCTGGTCTTACATTCCTTTTCTTTTCCACAAGTCTCTTCCAAAATTTTTCCTAGGCACAAAAGAGTTAAAATACAATGATCCGAAACAGTGCTGTTCTCTGCAGTATGTACATTGGATAGAAGTGCACTCAGAAGATTGCAAGTACTAAGATTTCATTGTTTGCAGGAAACAAATGTCATAATCTGAAGTGGGTGCTTCTCCGTTTTTTGAGGTATGCTGTATTTTGTATTATGTTGGTCAGAAACAGTTTTCAAGAAATCTAGTGCACTTATAATTTGAATTACCAAAAGCTAATGAAAATGAAAAATTACAAGACTAACTTTCGAATTTTGAAACCACAGGGTACAGTGCTCATGATAGAGATTGCCCAGACTCACACAAGAATAGTAAATGTAATCAAACATGCATCATCCTCTAGACTACTCAGTGATCTGCTTTGCAGGAGAAGTACTAAAGAGTTAAACCTAAAGAAACCTCCCCAGCATTTTATTTAAGTCAACAATAAAACTTTGGTTGCAGATTCAGGCCTTCTCTGCCTGGTGAACTAGTGATCTCAGCCTGAAATATTTTCATGGATATACCAGCGCTCCAAACAGACAAAGCACTTTTACTCCCGATAGGGCCTTTTGTTTTGTAGTTCCACTGTTATCTGAGCAAAACAAAGTATATTGGGGGAAAAAAGGGGACTGATTTGCCTACACACAGCTATCTACCAGTGCGGCTGGCCATGAATGACATCTCTGCACTATGGGGGTATGCCAGGCTGTAGCAGAGATGGCCTCAGTTTTCTTTGGAGGGCCAACTCTTACCTACAGTTTTTGGTCCAAATCTACAGCACAAGGACTCTGAAGAACGCAAAGCTCACATCCACGTTCTCTCCTTGCTCAGAGCATTGTGAGGCCGGTTCTCACAAAATATCTCCGAAAAGACAGAAGCCAGTGATTGGCAAAGAAAAATACTCCAGAAACATTCCAGTTCAACGCTGCTTCTGCTGGTTGACTTCAGCAGTAGAAAGATAACAAAAGAAACTACTCAATGTGGAGGGAGAATCTCAAGGCACTGGCATATGGCTCTCTTGGGGCCAATTATTCTGCAAGTATTTCTCAGTGATGCAGTGAGCACATAAGCTCTCACTAGACCATGCAGGAAGGAGCTAAAAAGTTTTAATTAAGTCCTGTTTAAACCATGTTAGCTGTCATTCTCGCTTTTAGAGCCTGGTGCTAGCCCAACTGTAACCAAACCTTCAAGCCCTCTGAGCAGAGAAAGGGCTAGAGGGAAAAAGAAATACAAGAAGGACAAGAAGTTATTCTAGGGGCCAAGAAAGGTTAAAGGGAAGGTGTGTGAGTGTCACAGACTCAAAAATAGATTGAGGGGCACTGCGGGAGGGCAGCCCCCAACACCGTTAATCGCTCCTGGAATGTGCCCAGGGAAGCAATGGATGCTGCCCGCCAGTGCTGTCTTTGTTGACATGAGAAGATGAGGGACTGGAAGCAGATGGTGCAGTTGGCAGGGTCCCCCCACATTGAGTTTGCTTCCCCCGGTGGCATGAAAGGCCACTTTGGCCATGACCGGGAGGAGACTGATGAATAGGTCCTGTGCTTACTGCCCATTGTGTTACAAACATCTCAAGTGATCATTAATGAAAATGTGTTTGAAGAATAAATATTCTTTAATCTGGGCAAGACTGGAATACTGTTCTGCAGTGAGAAAGCCTACTTTTTTATATGTCATGTGTGATTTAAGACAGAATTTTGTTTATTTGTAACTTCTACTCTTTCCTGACATTTAAAATGTTTGTTATTTGCTATATTAATAATGGGCTTCAGATGTGAGAAAACAAATTACATACTTCCTTTATAGTGCAGCTTCAGTGCAATGATCTGAAAGTACTCACTTATGTATTAGCGAATTAATCGTGACAATATTTCTCAAATAACATCCTCATAGCTGGAAACTGCATCTTATCTTTTTTGCCTCTTTTTCAAAGTTTGCTATTACTGGAATCAAACAACAAATCATGATTAATAATAAAGTGCTATATATGCTGGAAGCCAAAATACACAGATTTTTCTAGCAAGCTTTGTCAAATCCGTTACTAAGTAAGCAGCAATTTCCTGACTTCGCATTCTTGCTGTCTATCCACTAGCCCACTTTCTTTTCCAATACCACATCTACACTAGCAAGTATTGTTGCAGAACTGTCAACAAGTAGGCACGGATTGTATATCTACAAATACATCTTTTTAAGAGATCAAAACCTGAAATCATTCTCATCTGAGTGATACAACCTCCCCAAAGCCACAGGAGCTTTTATCGGGCCTACAGCAGTACAGGAGCGTAGATGTTGTCTCATTTATATTTTTCCTAACAGTCTTCCAGTTCCACAATGCCTTGTTCCCTCAAAGCAATTGTCCCATTGGGGTTTTGATTTCTATTGCTATAGGATCACTGTGATATGAAACCTTCATATTTGAGAAATACTTTTTATTTTCTCCACTGCTAGCCCAGATTGCAGGCAGATGGACATTGCAGACATTGCTTCACATAAATTGGGAAGACACTTAAATACCATGCTTCTGTCTGGACAGAAAGAAAGAGTATGAATCTTCTCACCCCAGAGAGACGGGAATGTGTAAGGCTATTTATGGTGCAACTGTAGGAATAGCCGTGTTTATGAGGAAAACAGAAGAGATGCAAACCCAAGAAATAAGAGGTAATATTGCTAAAAGACAAACATCGTTCTGGAACAGTAAAGGGACACTTGCTTTAGTATGGCTGAATCAGGCCAAAAGTCCATTTGCACCAGCATCCTGCCTCTGCCAATGGTGTTTAAGAAAAGAAACAAGGCACAGAGCAAGTTCAGGGTGGTACTTCCCCTGGCACATCCTGCCGGCATCAGCTTCCTATTCTAGACGCATCTTTCGTTTTAATGAAACCTGATGGACTTTTCTTCCATGAGTTTTCACTACAGATTCAACTTCTTACAGTGCTGCATAAAAAGTATTCCCTTTTTAAAAAAAAATCAATGGAAAAAACCACACAGAGAACTTTGCTTTTAAGCAACAGAACAAAAGTTAGGAATGTTAATAGCATGATGGGAAAGATAATATGGGACAAGGTTACCCCAAAAAATCTAGTCATAGTCCTATTGGTGGAACAATGCCATCCGCTGCAAAAAGTCCCCCTGTATATTGCCACAGGACAGCCCCATGCCCATCTGAACAGCCCTCTAGTTTCCACCCACCTCTGCATACAGCCAGGGTGCCCAACACCTGGGTGTGCGTTTGCTCTAGCAAAGACTTTCAGAGGATGATGGGACTTAGTAATTGAACTTTCTGTTGCTGGCAGAAGATAAAGGTCTAGCCCAAACTACTAAGCATCTCAAGTCTTATTGTCATTATAAGATAGAGACACATAATCTCTTGTCCTTTTAAACATTCAGCAGTCTATAATCTGTGAATATGAGAATGCCGCTGGGATACAGAGTCCAGAATCTGAGAAATATGCTTGGTTTCTAATTTACAGAAGTATAGAATTATACGTAGTATAGAAGCATACTATGGAGGCATAGAATTTTAGTTAAAAGAATGCAATCAAATGCACTGAGAAATTAAAAGTTTGAAGGAAATTGGAAAAAGAAACAAAATACTAGCTACGCAATAAAACTGAGCCAATTGTGTGATGTATGGAGTTAGAGTTATGCCTCATGAAATTATACCCATATATTTTCCATAGAATTCTGTAGCATAAGACTTGTGATTCATGGAAGTTGAAAATTCAAAATAATTTTAAAGCAAGTTATTGTCACCTCAATAAAACTGCCTGTGAATCTCTTATTCAGAATGAAGTATTCTGCAATTAAGAATTTTCTTTGCTATACTTTGGAAGTCTTTAAAAAGTAGATTAAATTATATTTACTCCTCAGTAGTCTTACTATTGAATTGGCCTTGATTTCACTTCGTTCACTTTGCTTCTGAAGTAAAGTATGCAAAATTAAATTAAAAGTGCTTTAATTCTGAACCAGTGTCCACACAGGATTAAAGGGAGTTTTATTAATACACTTCAAAGTCACACCTGTAGTTAATTCAGATCATTTTCCTGAATGCCTCTACATAATCAAGGCTAGTGTGATGCACCAAGTATGGGAAACTCTGCTGTAGCCTTGGATAATGACAGAGTAAGGAAAAGAGCTATAAATATTTCTACAGAGGTCGTTACTCAGTTTTGATTATTAATTAGTTTTCTAATAAAGTATGCAGGAGTCGGCATTTGCCTAAATTTGCCTAGAGTATTTGCCATTCCTATTAATTTTCTTTAGCATGAAAGAATATGTTCCCATGCACAGACTAATGATGCAAGACTGAGTTGCTTTTTATTTCTATGCTTAGACCAACTTGCTGAAATCTTGGCCTCATTGACATAGTTGATAAAAGTTTTCACTGACTTTAGCAGAAGTGTATTTTAATTCAAAATAACTTGATAGGGAAGGGAGAGAAGAAAACTGCATACGTACACTGTAGGAATATCAATGCAATCTAAACAGGTATTTTAGCAGATTAGCTCTTGGTAAAGACTTTTCTCTATGGATAGATCAAGACGTTTGTAATTTGAGGTTTCCTAATCTGTTAATAAAAACACTAATAATCCATCCAAGTAGTTTTATTCTCTCTTATGCCTTTGAGATTGATATTAAAAATGAGATTTTGTTACCCAGTTAAATTTCACAAGGGAAAGATTTGCTTCAGTTGCTTCAAAAACTAGTTAAAGGAGTGATTTTTTTTTCTTCTCTGTTCCCTCTTGATCATAGCAGTAACACCAGATACATAACATGAAAGGAGACCTTGCGCTTGCCCCGTTTCTTCTGGCAGAGACTTACCTAAAATGTTTCTGAATGAATGCTTGAAATGAGGCACGTAGATTTTAGTGGATGTTGGACCAGGCTCTTAAATTCTATTTTGG
The DNA here is from genome assembly GCF_000699145.1 of Aptenodytes forsteri. Classification (NCBI taxonomy): domain Eukaryota; kingdom Metazoa; phylum Chordata; class Aves; order Sphenisciformes; family Spheniscidae; genus Aptenodytes; species Aptenodytes forsteri. The sequence goes on along the minus strand of NW_008796219.1, from coordinate 1,808,379 downwards.
TAAAATTCAGGTTATTTGAATTTTTTTAAAATTATTTGACCTGAACAGTTCAAACAACTCTCCAACTGCAAAAAAAAATTTAAAAAGCCTGTCCAAACACTGAGGCACCTCTCACTTGATGACGAACTGAGCTCCAAAACTGGAGCTCCTTCCCTCTGACAATGCTGGTCCAGTCTTCCAGGGATGTTTGAGTTTTCTGTATAGTGTTGTAGACATAAAAGTAATCAGGATTAGAGTTCAAAGCAGAAGCATCTCCTAATCATGACATTTTTGTTAAAGTTAGTCCTTGGAGACTAGCTCCTACAAGCAATTCAACCAATTTTCTACATACTTTATCCAATTGTGTAGATAATCTAAATTTAGGAAACCTAGATAGCAGTTTATGTGGCTGAGTCTTTACAGATTTGATTGTCTCTAACTTCACCTTCATTAACAATAGTTTTCTCAGCATTTAATTATTCCAAACCCAGAACTCAAATACAAAGTGCTTCCAAAATCATCAGGTTTTCAACAATCGGTTGCTGCTTGTCGCTGTACTCAATACACTAGCATGTAAATCCAGTGCGGATCACCAAGGAAACTGGCAGCTTGCTACCTTACAATTTTCTTAGCATATCTCCAGTGAGACATAAATCTACAATAATCTAGATTTTCCACTTTTTTACAGCACTTAAAATTTTAGCTCCGAATAAATTTTTCCCCAGGTGTTCACTAGTAATATGCTCAGTCATACTTGACAGAAAGGTCTACTGTAAAACAAACACAGGTGAGATGATAGTTACTTTCTAAAAGCTTATAGTGCTTTGTGGGTGTTATGCTTAATGTAGGTCAGGTAAAAGAGACTACGTCCCTTATGTTTGGGAGTACGGGAATATAAAGCTTGCTTCAGCCACAAGGGGTTTATTCCAGTCTAGGAATTCAGTTTAGGCTAAAGCTGGAGAGATTTATACTGAGAATATGCTTACGCTTTGCGAAGCTTACTTTGATTTCGAGCATTCAGAGATTTTAGCAAAGGCTTCAATTAGAAGAGTTTATCTTCTGTGGGGAACTTTGCATACCAGTACTTATTTCTCGTAAGAATTTTGTAACATAAATTTGTCTAGTTTTATTTAGATTTAAAATAACGTAATTTAATTTTTTTCATAGCTTTCCCTTCCTTTATTTCATCCACTGTTGATGAGTTTACATGTTCACATATTACAGTTATACTATAAAATCACTAGCTTCTTTGAAATTCCACTGTATCCTCCTCCTGGCTTTAGTAGTCTCAATATGTACTTTGCATAAATCCTTTTGCTTTTAATATCATGATAATTTACTCTCTAGTGTAGTTTTGCATTTGGTCAAGAACTTACATCTATTGTTAGCAACAAAAAGCAAAAAAAACCCTATCAGTTACTTGGGACCAAGAAATTCATATGCTGCAGGAAAGGTGTAGATCCATATGAAAACTAGTAAGCTTACATTTCGTATGAGGACAAATGTTTAGATTTACAAATGCCATTGCAAATAACTCCCCATTTCTGTTTTATTGTAGTATAGTGCTGTAATCTCATAATCCTGCTTCTGCAAAACTGTTTTTAAATCTTCATGTTAGATTTGGCAATTGGCCTGTTGATCTTGAAGGTAAGCAGATGTTACGTGTGTGTGCGCACGAAGTCAGTCATCCTACATTTTGCTCTTAAGAAATACCTAGTAAGTAAAGTTTCCTCTGAATTTCAAAGCAAATAACATTTGGTTTAGTCATCCTCTGCAAGGTTTCTGGATGAGTTCAGCAGCACAGGAGCCTGCAGTTGATCAGTTTGCTACTGCCTTTAAAGGCAAATATTGGATTGGTTCAGATGGTGTAGGATAACTCAGCTATCAAGCCACCAAATTAATCAATTTATACTGATAGATCTTAATGCTCCTCTTTTGTTTCTTTACAAAGAAAGGTTTGGCATCTTAATACAATATTGCACCACATCTTTCTTGTGTAAGCTGATGAAAACCCAGCAGTGAGGTCATCTCAGTGGGAAGGCAGCACATCCCATTGACCTAGATTGGGAGCTGGGTACCTGTTGTCCAGCTAAATCCTAATTTGCAATCCAGAAAGTCTGCTTTCCAGCACTGTTTAAACGAAGCAGCAAACTCCCAGAGTACAGGGCCTGGAAGTTCCCTGTACTGCAGCATCCCGAGTTTAGCAGCACCCAGTTGAGGGGAGATAGGATGCTGGTGCCTGCCTGCAGCCTGGTGGTAAGAAGGAAACCATCTTATTTCTGCTAAGCTCCCTCAAGTAGGTTTTGGTTGTCTGGCCCACAGTAGGTCTTTTCAGGCTGCATGGATGCAGCGAGGGCGATGCCATCTGATGGGTGACTCAACATGGAGACCCAATGGTGGTACATCAATTCCCAGTTTGTTCAGTGACCAGTGTGCCCATCTTAACCCACTGCCAGTATTCCTCATGCCACTGAAGACAGCCCCCCAACAGGCAGGACCTGAGTCCACAAAAATGAGGGATTCCTCTTGTGAGTCTTCGATAAACCTCTGGCTGCTGTCTAGCAGAGGTCACGCTGCCTCTGTCTTAACCACCACTGCAAGAAAGAATGAGAAGTTTTTAGAGGACATGTACTTGAATATATAAAATGTTGCATATTTTTCTTTAGTTACTTGAACGTTGTGTTCTGCAGACATCTGGAAGCATAATTTTATTGTGTAATTTTTGAAAACTTGGCTATTACATTATCTCTGACAATAAGTATAACAATAACTAGGCAAGCAAAACAAAAGTTCCTAACCTAATTACATAAAAGTCCAAAGAAACTCTGCTAGTCATACATATATGCAGAGATTTTCTCCATTAAACTAGCCTGCGGGGAAATGCCTGAGTAAACAACTGAATTACACTAGCATATGAATCAATAGATTTAGTCAATAAAAATACCCATCCTAGTGCTGACCACCCTCTATGAAAAAAGTCACTGATGTTTCTCCTGAGGGTCTGTGGAAAAATTAATATAACATTAATAAAGTCTAGCTTTTGCCTTTCAGTAGAGTCCCAAGCAGGGGTTATAATGCATGACGTGAGTCAGGGAATAGCTCACAGAGACCTCATGCCCAAAAGATATTTGGGCTTTTTTTTTGTTTGGGTTTTTTTTCTTGCTTTCTGAAGGCAGGAGAAGTTAATAATGTTGCACAGTCTTAGATGCGAAGCACCATGTCTAAATTGTGCAAACACAGCCGGAGAGTGACTTGGATGGTGAATACTCCTTACCCACCCATATTGGTGGGGTAGCTGCATTTCTAACAGCTTATTCCTAGATATGCTTGTTAGAGATGCAAATTATCCGATGAATTACACTCTAGAAATGCAATATAGCCTAAATGAATATTGGCTCCTTTTGGTCCCACAGACCACATGATGTCTGTATGGGGGAGTTCCTCATTATTCCAGTAGAATTACATCCCTCCAGGTATACTGGCCTTTCTCTGCAGACAGACATTGCTCCTGAAGCAACATTCATTAGATCAGCAGTAGAAAATATCTTGATTGCAGGGTAAATGTCAATTTTTACCAGTTTTAACTAGTAAAAAACAGTGGCTTTGCCAGTAAATTTCCTTACATTGATAAAGTGATACATAGCAGCCTAGTCTAATAGGACAGAGTACCACCTGTAGCACCAATGTGTAGTACCAGGGTAAGACACTTCAGTTTCGCTTCCGACTCCAGTTCTGCAACTGCAGGATAATGGAGGAGAGCCATTGTTGCAGTGATCTATAATTTCAACCTCAGAATGAGCAAAACTACTGTCCATAGTAAAAGAAAAGAAGTCACATTTTCTATTTAATGGAACATTTATTCCTTTTTTATGCATGTGTCAAAATTACTGTTAGTGTGGTATTGTGCTATAAATCTGTATGCTGTTAAGTTTAAAATATTCTATAAGAAATCTGTCATGCTATCTATCACCCTTTTTGTTATCTGCTATCTTATAATTCCCATCTGTGAATGATTAAGACATCTATGAGTAAGTAATGTTATAAAATGCATAAACATTCCAAGAAAATAATTTTGTACTGTGTCTTACTGTAGTATTCATCTCCTAGAAAATGGAAGTGAGTGTTTTAACTTTGGCCTGGAAGAATCATTTACAGTGCCTTAAAAAATGCAATTTCTAACAGAACGTAGGTGCTCTTCATCACAGAGAGACGTTGGTATTCAAAACTTCCTTGCTGATATTTTTGATTTTTATGTGATCAGTAATGCTTCTTTGTTAGTTATAATGTAAGAAAAGAACACTTTAAGATAACACTGCGCTTATGTCTCGACCAAAAGCCTGAGAGCACAGCGCGTATGCTATGCCATCAGAAATAGCAGAGCCCTTCGTGGTTATTTAGTGAAAGCAGTGCAAGCCATAGCAGAATGCTACTCTTCTGTAGCATTCGCTCTTCAGCTAATGAATCTCGTGTGGTTGGAGGTGTTCCATGAAACATGACCCTACAGTAAAGTTATTTCTCTTGCCCATTGCAATGGTCAGTAGCTATTTAATTTTAAGCTATTGTATATAAAACTAAAGCTTACGACTTAGCACTGCCAGTGGCTATGGGGATGTTACCAGGCTGCTGCAACATAACGTGAGCCCTTTGGGGAGGTTTGCAAGTTGTGGCTTGAAGCTATTACATCATGGATGAAAACTGCATTGAAGCTCAGTGAGTTCTTTTTGAACTGGCATTGCTGAAATAATATTTTGGCTGATAATAATTTAACCTATGGTATAGTAATACAGAAAAAATATGTGCAAGTGTTATTAAGGTTATGACATAAGCTGTATAAAGCAAAAAAAGTGGAAAGGTAAATTTTATATTCAGTCTAAAATTGCTGTTTATGGTGTACAATGTGACATACAAAGTGGCCAGCATTACTCACTGAGCTAAAAATTTTGTTATGTCCTAATACAGTGTAACAGAGCAAGGTAGAAATGTCAAGTTTGTAGATCCTAGTGCTTTGTGTGGCCCCATTTTTCCTTAAATGTTGATCTGGGTATGGAATGGCGTGGGGTTATAGGGGAAAAAAATCACTAAAAAACCCCACACAGATGAGCCATTCTTCTAGGTATTTTTTTTCTACGGAATCACTCAATAAGTAAAAAAACATTTTTCTGGTGATAAAAGCTACTTCATTCATCTGTTTTGTTTTCCTCCTTGCAAATACTAGAAGGATGGAGACTCTGGCTTTTCTAAAGGTCTGCTGGGCTAGGTCTGCAAGGCAGAGCTCCTGACCTCCAAGATTTTGTAGTGGACCTGAGCTGCTCATCCCAGAGTGTGCACCAGGCTCACTTTACCTGGGCTTCGGTTTCACAGAAAGCATCCCCAAACCTGCAGGCTGTAAGGCAGTGACACCATGCCCCAGGCAAATTCCCTACGATGTGCCCCTGAGTATGAGTACACCTAGCAGCACATCGAGACACAGCCTTCCAGAGACACAGCAGAAGTGCAAGACGAGTGGGAAAGGGAAAAAGAGGCTGGGAAAAAAAGGGCAATTGAAATCAAAGCTAGAGAAAAGCAGCGCAACCAGATCCTCAGTATTATAAAGCACCTCATTCTGCTCCCTTACAAAGCTGGAGCAAGAGAAAGATCTAAATCTAATCAAATCTAGAATACTTGCCTTAGTACTGGGAAGAGGGATGAAAGCAGATCAAATAAACATCAGAGAATGAAAAGTTCAGATGACAAAAACGGAATATGAAGTGTTTATTTATTTGTTGTTATTACTGCAGTCATTTATCGACAGTTAAAATTTTGTTTCTGTTCTGTGACTCTTACCAAATGTCAGTTCATTCACTTGCAAAACTGTTATACTACTTACCTAGCAGAAGCCCTCCAAATATAAATAGGTGGGTTACCTTCACCTCTGGTTCTACTTGGCTCAATGTTTCAGAAGTGCTTTTTGAGATTCCCGAGTAACAGGCACGAGAGAACTATAACATATTGTTATTACTCTGAGCTTTGGTGAGGTCATGTATTAGGGACCTGACATAATGAAAATAACGACAGTGACCCACTTCGATCAAATTCTGTATTTCTCATGTGGGAAGAGTTTTGACTGAGAACTTCCAGGGTTTATCCGTAAATGTGATCACAAGGGAGGACTGTGTTAGCATATTTAAGGAGGTAAAGAAGCATAATGCTTACCCTAAGATCTAAATTTTTTTTTTTAAATTCATGCTTAAACACCTAAAGGTGGTGGAATTTAAAGCTGCTGAAGAAATCCAGATGTCACCAGATGTCAAAGGATGCTGGGAATACTGCAGCCCCTCAGCACCAGGAGAGAACTGGCCTGATACGTAACCATGGATTCAAGTAACTTCAGACATTCAGTTTTGAAGGTGCTGTCTGAAACCTCTGGATATCTGAAACACCAAAAACCCCAAATCCTCTATTAGTAGCAGTTAGCCTTTTCCAAACTTTGGAAGATCTATGGGACAGCTTTCAGTAAACACTAGTAAAACCATGAGGAAAACAGGTTTTTTCTTTTCTACATGATGAAATAACTCCCTAAATCTCATTCTTTCGGATCAACAGTTGGCAACACTCTGGCAGAAATACTAATGGCCAACGTAAAAATGTTGGGCCAGAGTCAGCAGACCCAGCACACTGTAAATATTGAAGTTCATGGAAAAAAATGCAGCATGGGAGTGACCTTTTACTCCCTTCTGCATACTTCTAGGGGCTTTCTGCCCTTCTGCACAGTTGTAAGCAGCTGAACGTAAAGCAAAGCGCCGTCAGAGGCTGTGTAGCAATGCTAGAAGTGGAGCAGAGCAGGTGACTCCATTTGCTTTGCTATCAAATAGTTTAAAAGGTACCTTTAGCCACAGTCCGTGGGGTGGGCATTAAATAAGATCTGTGTTTGTGCTGCCCAGAGTATGGCTGAGTGAGGATGCTTATGCAAGGTGGAGGTTTTTCCTGCCCTAAAGAGACCCTATACCACCTTTTGAACCACCGCAGAGACAGCCTGAGCTTAGGGACGCATCCATGATGGGTCAGGCAGAGGTGCTCGAATTAGCTTTCAGCAAAACTTGTGTACGGGAGGCATCCAGCTAGTACAGAGATCAGAACAGACAATCCCTGAGATTTATATACCAATAAACAGAAAATACCCTTCTGCCTCACAGGTATGTCTGAGATTTGGTCCTTCCCTTCAAGGAAGGGAATAGTCTTAATAGTCTACGGAGAACAAAAGAGCCAGTGAAATGCTTTTTGCTTTCGCTTTAGTGCCTGATAGCTGGTGATTGAAGTAGATGACACCCCCTAAGTGAGCATATTGTACCTCTGTATGCAGATGACTGAATTAACAGCATTAATAATACATCACACGCATTCATTTCCTGCCAACTCAATGAGGAAAGGATATGCATTTGTTGTAGATTAAAATACCATAGCAAGCCAAGCCAAATGGATCACCAAATTAACCTGAACACCAGTACAACGTTTTCTCCTTGTGCCGTCAGATCCTCTTGGTTTTAGCCTTTCCCTGGTTTTGTGGGGTTTGCTAGTAGAGCTTAATATCATTTCCCAAACTGCAAAAAGATGAAAACAAAAAAAAAGTATCATGTTTTTTGTCAGTATAATTTGTTGATATAATTGTTAAGTCTTAAAAATAGCACTCCTAGCCAATATTACCGTAGCACAGCATTTTCCATGTTCAGGTTTAGCCTTTTGTAGGCAACTGAGAAACAATAGTGGCTTTGGTCACGTTGCCATTTCTGCTGCTCCACCTCAGGTGTTCCCGCGGGAACAGGACATCCTTCCTCTCACAGTGTCAGCCAACAGAGCAGTTCTGGTGCCTTTCAAGATATGCAAAAAGGGGATTAAAACCTCCAAAGTGAGTATGTTTGATGACACAAACCAACCAGGCACGTTCATTGCTTCATTACGTGAAGCTAGTAAAAATTTCAGTGGAGGTATATAAGTAGGTAAGTACTTTGTATTTGAATTGCATTAAAGCCTGAACGAGCACCCTACTTTGGTACAAAAGGTTTGGTTACATCCAGGAACAAAAGAAAACACAAGGGTTTTTTTTACAGAGTAAAATGTTTTTCTTGGGGTTTTTTTTTTGGTAAAGGTCTACAGGATATCCTCCAGGGAAAATCAAAACCAGAGCTATAGGAGTGAGCAGAGCAGTGAGTATGGTTTTACAGCAGGAAGAGGAAAAGAAAAAGATACATTCAGAGCATACTGATCATTAGTGCTGGATAGAAAATAGCAGAACTAGAGGTGGTTTTTTTTTTTTAAAGAAACAAAATCCAATCTGTATTTGCATTCCTGTTCTACCAGAGCTCATGAAGTCTCCCTCCACCATCAAAAACTGTCCCTGTCCCTGAAGGACCAAAAAGACCTCTTCCAGTAGAGAGGGGAAATCACCCACGTGAGCTGCGGGCTCTGGGATGACATTTCTGAGCATGCGAGACCAAAAGAGCAATTTCTCCCCCATCCAAGGTGGTGGCCTGACCACCAGCCTGGCTGGGACGGGGTGGCTCTCTGCTGACGGGGCGGCTCTGTGCGGTTTGAATAGTCAAGGTCACTGAACTGGACTCCAAACCCCAGTGATTAGAGCCCTCACCCTGAACTGAAAGGAAGTACTCATCATCCCATCTACTTCACAGGACTCTTTCCTTTCCCACTCCCCCACCATATATAAAAAAAGTGCTTTTGTGACTGGGCAGATACCTTTTATTCTTCTGAAAACAGTGATTAAAAAAGCAAACATCCACACAACCTTTGCTATCCCTCATCTCCAAGACAGATTGCATGAAACACAATGGCTGGCTCTCTTCGCAATTTCTGGTAATAATTGGGCCATATTTCAACACATACACACACACTTAGACGCACTTTATCAAGGTTTGTATTGTTTCTGTACAGTTTTATCTCTGCACTATCATTATATTGCTTTGGTAAGTGCACTGAGTGCAAGGGAAACCCCACCCCTGCGACGGTGTTACCATCTTGTGTTTTTCAAAATTAGCACTTAAGTTATGCCTCGTGTGAAATGTGGTGTGAAATCCCTTTGAAAAGACGGATACGTGCAAGAGCAATGGACCATGGAGGAGAAAGCAGCGAGGGGAGGAGTGCCACGGTTCGGCGATGTTGGAGGTGCTTGAGGGTTTAAGTCTCTTTGTTAGCTGGTGTACCATCCCCCCCACTATTTCTAATAACTGCCAGCCTCAGGATCAGGTAGAGGGACTCGGAGAATTAGGATATATAAGCATAAACTTTGAAGAAGACCTCTTGCAGGTTTTTTTATTAAACTTGAAATGAATGGTTTGTACCATAGGCACTGACATTCCCTTTTTACAGATAATAATTCATGCAATAACAACAGTAGGGCAATTGGTGTCCCATAGAATCACCTGGGGCCACTTTGGGTAAACTTACTAAAGAAAAAATCTGGTTTTTTCCCCACCATCTTTAATATAGTTGAGCTTTCTGTAGATGCCTCAAACGAGGCATCATCAAATAAATGATTTATTATTTTAAAATTATTCTGAAGCATCTGTTTCCCTTTAGTGATCCTACATTACAGAATATGACAACATCTAAAGAAACTTTTCTGCAGGAAAGATTCGTGCAGCCACCGATGAAAAGCAGTTTTTCATCACAAAGATAACGGCAGCTGCAGTGAGTCGGACCAAAGGTCTATCCTGCTGCCCCCCCCCCCCAGCCGGTAGCTGTTCCTCGGGGGAAAAGTATTACAATATAGAATGGTGTTTCTCCAAGTACACCTTCCCTTTAGCTTCCAGCAATCTCCTACTTAATGAAACTATTAACCCTTGACAAAACGCAGCCCTTCACATCCTGCGGCAATACATGCTTACATTTCAGTTTTCCAGTGCACAAAAAAAGCATTTTCTTTTTTATTTCAAAACTTGGCCTGATGATTTCAGTGGATGCTCCCTAATTCTTGTACCCATGCCATTCATGGTTTTAAAGACTTCCCTCAAATCTGGCATCACTCTTGCCTCTTCCAAGGTAATGAGCCATAGTCTCTTCATATGATTTGTCTTCCATTCTTGCTTTCTATGGCATCACCATGACCATGGTCAGATGTTGTCATCAGAGACACGCATAATCTTCTGTACCAGGTTCTGTTTCACTATATAAAATGGGAAAAGAAAAGAGCACGTGGTATTCAAGATGCAGCTACACCGTGAATTTCTGTAACAACATAATGTTTTCTGGTTTTTTCTCTAGTTGTTTCCTAGCAAACCCTAATTTTGTGTTTCTGCCTGATATTTCATTACCATTACCTACAGTGACCCCTGGGGCTCCATTACCTCCTTTTACTACTTAACCTTTTGCATGTCTGTGCTGAGAAGTGGATCAAGGAACTCACCTACCTAAAGAACAACAGCAGAACAACCTGTATTAATAGCCTGTTTTCTTAATTAGTGCCCTAGTCTGGCTTTCGGCATGTACCCACAGACAGCCCCGTATGACGCTGGTGGTGCCCTCAGCGCTATTGCATCAGGGACCCGCAGCCTCAGCACATTCTCTCCCCACGCTTTGCAGCTGCTTTTTGCTGATATCAGCCTTACCTACCGTCAGCAAACAATCCCACTCCTTCACTTCAAGCTCCAAATGTTTAGCTAGGTTTTGGTCGCATTTGCTCAGGAGCTCCTGAGATGTTTTTGTTTGGCTGGGAATCGGTCAGGCCCTGCTGGGAGCACATGCCACAGGGCTGCTTGGAGAGCAGAGCCGGACTGAAGCTAGCCACCCGCTCGCATGGGGCCAGTTCGCCTGCCCGAACGACACTCCAACAGCATCATACGCCATCAGCCATTCACTCAGGTCAGTTCTGCCTGCCTGCATTCAGGGATGCAAGGGGGCTACTGGACTCCTACCAAGGCAAGAGAGGTACAATTTCTAGAAGAAACTGTGTAGAAATACAAAATTTCCCGAAATATCTTCCAGAACGATGGAAATATGGGAAAATTAGAAATATCTGAAGTAGCTACATGCTTACCAAAACAGCACTTTATTAATTTCTTCAGAAATGATAGAATGATTATCTTCAGAAATGATATCTTGTATATTGTGTAGATCAAAAAAACTTCTGTACAACTTTAAGAAATAAGTATATTTTTATTTTGGGTTATGACAAATACAATTTGTATTGCATTCATAGCTGTAAGGAATGTAAAGTTACTTACATATATACTGTACTTGTTAACATGTCTGCAATAATAGGAAAATAATAGAAACACTGAAAACAAGGCATGGCTGTTGACTCACTAGCAAAAAAGGAAAGCTATAATTGTATATGTAAATAGGTTGCAATGCAATAGAGGGAAAAATTGTATTTCTATAGAAGAAGCTAGGAAAATGAATATGCAAATGTTTGACTCACTAGCAAAAAAGGACAGCTATAATTGTATATGTAAATAGGTTGCAATGCAATAGAGGGAAAAATTGTATTTCTATAGAAGAAGCTAGGAAAATGAATATGCAAATGTTTTATACTTTCATTTATACATTCATTATACTGTAAATAAAACTCCGATAATTATCTCACTGTTCAGTCCGAGAAAAAATGTTTCACATGGCAGTTTTTATTTCAGTTTTTCTTCAGATCTCTGTGGCAGGTGAGGAAAGAGAATAGGAATGGGAAAAGAAGAGCAATTTTTCTCTGAGAACGTACCTCTTTTTTCAGACTCACAGGTCTCTCTGGGACACCCCTGCCCTTAGTGTTCTATCAAAAAAAAAAAAGCAAATCTAAAACATTAAGATAAACAGTTCTCGAGTGAATAGTGAGGATAAGATCCCATACTGAATTTTGGCCTTATAAAAAGGGATGCAGAAGAGTTCTTTGTATGTAAGGCATTATAGGGCAAATGAGAAGCAGAAATTAAAACGTATATTTTCAGTATATTCGGTATGTGTTCGGGCTATGTCTATAAAAATAACTGCAGGTCTGCCAAAACGAGAGAGAGAGGAGGTCAAGCTAAATATCCGGGCAGGACCGACGGACGTAGGCCCATTCCGCGTCATGCGTACTCAGACCTGCGAGCTGGGAGATGTGTGTTCAAGGACAGGATCTGTTTCCCTGCAAGAAACCCGCACACCAAACCCCTCCAGGAGCTCCATGAAGGGCTGGTAGCGGCAGCTTTCCCTGCTCCGCCCTAGATTCGACAGCACTTTGCACTTTGGCAATGCAAAACTTGGCCACCCTGATGCTGCTGGAAGACCTCAGATTGCCTGCCCTCAGGGCTCCTCAGCGCTTGGAAAGTCTCTGAAATAGCTATTCCAGAACATTATTTGGGCGTACATCCTCTCTGGATGCTCCTATTTCAGAATAGGAGTGCTTTTTTGGACTGACTGTAATCCATATTCAGAGCTAATTCAGAAACAGTGTGGCTGCACGGAGACTTAAACCAAAATAGCTATTCAAAAATAATTATTCTGGAATAATAATCACAGCTCTCATTTCTGCATCGGACACAGTTACTCAGGAATACCTCTTCCAGTGTATTTCCACATGGAGGTGAGCCCTGAGCGTTCTACCACCTGTGTTTTCCTCAATCAGGTGAAGAAAAATCCTTTTGCCGAAGTCCTGGGAAATAAAATGAAAACCATTTAAAATAAAATGCTGCTCTAAACTGCAGTTATTTTGACAATAGATCAATCAAAGCTATCACACTTTATTTCTGGTGCCTGAAGAGATGAATTCTCTGCTGTAGCTTCTGTTGCATCATTGAGTTACTCATTGCCTTAAACTTAACTAAAGATGATTCATGGGCAATTAATGGCAAGGAAGAGAAATGCCATTTAGGATGCTGAAATAATACAGCAGCTTATTTCTTTGACATTGTTATTCCAGTTGGGTTTTACAGGTACTGACAACAGGTGCTGGGCTGTGGTACTCAAGGGGTAATCTCAAGGTTGTACCTGGGTCTCAAGATCTCATTTAAACCAAAATTACTTGATTGTTCAAACACCCTGGTGCGAGCCAGCAGGCTTGCCAGGTGGGGAAACTCAGGCTGCAGGTAGGCGTTGGCTCAAACCCGGGCTCCCAGCAAGGCAGCATGGATACAACCAGTTTAAACCACACTGCACAGCTCCTGTCCCCGTGCTCGGGCACAATTTGCTGAATTTCTAAACAGTCTCCAGGCAGTGCAGAGCAGACAGAATCGGCTCTGTGCCCTTGTGCCTGAAGGAAACTGCCCGGGGGGGCCCTTTGTAGCTTTTGTTTTCCATGTTTGCCCCACGCAGCTCCGCAGTGAGATGCCAACTGGAACAGAAACACCGCTGGACCGAAGGAGTTGTTTGTTGTATATATCCCAGTAAGGACCACTATCAATTTAATACATTTTCTAGTAATAAAATATAAAGATGGGTGTCAGAAAGCACGGGAGGAAAGGCATCAGTGCCATGAGCTTAAGGTACTTGGGCAGCTACCCTTCCTCATAGTCAGTAGTCCCTTGAAGGACAGGTCAGAGCAGCCACCGAGCTGAGGTGCTCTGAAGTGCTCTCTAGAAGAGTCTCTCCATTGCCTGTAAAGTAAGATTACCTAGCTCTCAGACAGGCCTCTCACAGCGTGTGATGTTAACAGCTCTCCAAACGTTTAGGTCTGTAATAAAATTATAGCATAACAGCAACAGTGGGAAGGCTGAACTTCCCCTAAATCTGCGCTCGAGACCAAAAGGTAAGATGCTACACCTGTCAAGAGACAGATGTCAGGCTGTCGGGAGTCTCATAGTTATTGCTAGAAGACCAACGGGTAATAAATAACCATAAAGTCAGTATATTAATTTCTTTACTAGAGCTGGTCAAAAATAGGTCACTGCTATTTGTAGCAGAGAGATAAATACTGGGTGAGTACAGAGGAATAAATTGCTGTTGTGAATTATGAGTTAATGGGTGTTGAAAATGTATAAATTATAGATATGAAATAATTATGCAAATTATATTCCTTCATCCAATCATTTATTTAGTGGAAACACTTATACAGTATCTTTACAGAGTGACAGTGGTGGCAGAAATGGTCCTATTGATGTATAACCTGTAAGCATTAGAAGTAAACAAACTTCTGTTATAAATGGCATTGTCTTCCTTTCAGGAACCTCAGAGCTTCTCCTGATGTTAAATAACGTCTTAAGGTGGTCCTCAGAAATATAGGAATGGGCAGTCTGAGGCACAGAACTGGCAAGGAAAGGAAGATCCAGGGGTTTCCTCCTGTTAAGTTTCATGTGCCCGTTTCACCGCTGGTGGCAATGCTTGGCTTAACGCGTTCCTGTGCTCATCACCCCAGCCTAAGCTATCCATTGCCCCTAACCTTGCTGTGCTCCTCAGCTATGTCTGGACAATTGCTCATAGGACCACTTCCACACAGGAGAATCACCCAATTTTTTTAAAAAGGTGTATTAAATAACGTTTTAAAAAATAGCTTACTTTTGCAGAGTTTTTCCTTCTTTTTTTTTTTTTTTTAATTACACAGTTTCCTTGGTGGGAATGCGTGGTGGCAGGAGCAAGCAGCAGCAAAGGGGCTGGGAACAGCGTGAGCCCCCCAGCTGCTGTAGGCTGCAGAGGTGGTGCAGAGGAGCTGTGCTCTCCACATGAGAGACTCGTTGAGTCTTCCCCTTAGCACATGAAACAGCGGCCCTTCTCTGAATGCACTGCTGAAGCATTGTTTTGCAGGAGGTTGGGTGAAATCCAGCAAATATATCTTTGTTTTTCAAGCTGGTCACATACAATCCTCACTGGGTTTTATGGTTATGCTGGCTGCTCTCTCTTCAGAATAAATGAGCAAACAATTAAATATCCCACTGCTCAGTCAGACCTAAAACAATGGTAGTGGCTGCCAAGGACAAGACTGAACATAAACACTAACATGGGGAGTTAATTAGGTCAGGGCTGATGTGTATGTGTCTGCATTATAGAACAGGCAGAATTTCAGCAGAAAGCTGTGCAGACAGGAAAAGTCACATTTATAAGTCAGAAAGAAAACCAGAAGACCACTTTTCAGACAGAATGCTAGTCGAAGGCCAGGTTTGGAAATATGAAAAAGGAAATTGGCTCTGTATGATCTTTGTGCTTATAAGAACGTTATTTGCCAATAAACATAATTGTATCCAAGAAATAGCTGACAGTCATCATTTTCTCCTATCGAGAAGGGTGCACAAGTCGCTGCACACAAAGGCAAATGCTTGCAGTGAAAGAATGAGAGTATGATATCTGATCTGTTGCATTTGAGGACTCTGCCTGGGTACTTAAAAGTTGCCCATTAGCTTGAAATTGGAAAATTTTGATATCCCAGCTATCTTGAGCTCTGCTGAAACCATCTGTAGCCCTGCAGCACTGACACAGCCCTCGCTTCAGCCCAGGCCACGGCACAGACTTACTAATCACTCAGCTGTGTCCAGCAGAAACTCTTAAGCTCTTCTTTTGCTAAGAGCTGCAGCAGTGAAGAATCTTTTGCTGCTACATGGGATTTTTAGGTGTGTTTCTTGCTTGCTGAAATGAAACTGTAGTTCATACAAAAAGCTTTCATATGAAACTGGGATGAGGTAACTTGAAAATAGGACGATCTCACTGTCTTACCAGATATCCTGGCAACACCTGTAACGCATTAGCCATGTGCATATAGAAGCTAATGGGAATTAAAGTGTAGGTAGCACAGGACTTTGCTGGCTATAAGAGACAGGAGCCCCTCCCACCTCCCGAAGGACAACTGAAGAACCATCCATCAAGATCCCATCTCCTCACCCAGAGGAATGACACCCAACCTGTGGCTTGTTTGATCCAGGAGTAGATGTGTTAATCATCAGTGTGAGATACCAAACCACTAACAGGTTACTATATTTTGCTATGCTTGTATGCGAAGGATGCTCATTAGCAAAGACTTCGAGTGTCCTTGCCTCTATCATCCACAGCCATCTTGATCTCATAAAATGACGACTCTCCTTGCAACGATTTCTTTCCCGCAGGACTAGCCTGAGATTAATTACCAGTTTTCAGTGTATTGAGTAATAAACAGGTTTCAGTGGGTTAAATAGCTACTGGTAGCTACTGTTTCTCAGCTTCAGAATGGTACAGGTGCCTGAGTGTTTTCTGGAGCAAGTGACCACCGATTATTATCAACGTATGACATTAACATTAAGTAGTAATGATGGCTGAATTGTTTTTGCTGAAATGTAATAAACACAGAGGATGCGTTTTAACGAGGAATAAATAAGCAGTAAATCCTAAAGGAATCCCTGGAATAAGTATTACCATGCAGAGGCTTTCCTTTTCTCTTTTATATTTCCAAATCTAATTACATTTTTCTAAATTTTCCTCCCTTCTTTTTCCCAATTCCTACTCTGTTTCCTCTCTATCATTCTCATTCCTGCTTAAAACTTTCTGCTTCTTTGCACATTTCTTTTCAACAAAGGGGAAGGAAATCCTGTGGTCCTTCATCTTACTGCTCCTGCGTAGCGAAATCAGGAGAAAATACAGCAGAGAAGGAAATAGAAGCACGCTTAAATTTCTGCTAACTAGTGTTGTCACTGACATTTGTATTTGTTTGATCTACACACATTCTAATTAATACAAATAGTAAAGGGGAGAACTCAGTAGTGAAGCTACAAAAGTTTACAAATTGTTTTCACGTGTTTATTGCTTTGCTAAAACCCAGACCCCCTAATCAGCTTCACAGATTATTCCTTGCATTCATACTGCCCCGCTGACAACGAAATGTAAATGAACTGCCAAAACAACCTGCCACAATGGAAGAGGTAAAATCTATAGAGAAGGTCCCAGTGTTAATATATGTCTGTGTTCCTGGTGTCAGGAAAGAAAAGAAAAAAGC
The DNA here is from genome assembly GCF_000699145.1 of Aptenodytes forsteri. Classification (NCBI taxonomy): domain Eukaryota; kingdom Metazoa; phylum Chordata; class Aves; order Sphenisciformes; family Spheniscidae; genus Aptenodytes; species Aptenodytes forsteri. The sequence continues at coordinate 1,791,554 of NW_008796219.1, read as the reverse complement.
AGTAATATAAGCCTCAAATGAGTAGTTTTTCTGCAAGTGAAAACAATCTTACTGATCAAAAATTGTATGAGGCTATATCCGAGGAACACCTTGTCCCACCGCAGTTACTAATTATGGAATACAGTACCCAGCAATAGCAATCACTCAAGTGATCAGAAACAACTTCTCCAAAAAAAAAAAAAAAAAAAAAAAGAGAGAAAGGTGAAAGATACTCC
>NW_008796219.1:1786254-1791008 GCF_000699145.1 Aptenodytes forsteri | reverse complement strand
AAAAAAAAAAAAAAAAAAAAAGAAGAGAGAATGTGTAAAGTTAGTCACAAAAAAAGAAAAAGCATTGTCATTTGAGGAAAAAAATTATCAAAGCATCAAACAGTATAAAAAAAATTTGAGTGTGAAATAGGAGTCAAGAAGAGCTCTCCTACTACGCCTGGTATGGCCCGGGAGCTGCAAGGGAGATACACCCACAATAGGGAAGGAACTTCATTACCTGATATTCCCCTTCTGTAATTTAAAGTAGAGATTCTTTTTCCTTTTACCTCAAGAAAGATGGGATTCAGCAAACCTGGATTTTTTTTGCAGCTTTTAATCTAAATGACTTTTTTTTGCCGTCTGCTGCTCATGGCAAGCTCACAGTATTTTTGTGTCTCTACGCAACACACTGGATCTTCAGAGAATGCCGAGCACCACAGGGAAGACAATCCTACTTTCACCTAGATAATTTGCAGGTTAAGGGTAGATTTTGCCCCAAACTATACCCTACACTCCTGTGAGCTGGCCCCACTATGAGCTGGTTGGGGGTGGAATTCACCCACAGAAACTTGATTTTCTAGCCCAGAGGTGACCTCTTTCAGTCAGCATCTGTAGGAATCAAACCAAACCTGTTGGAGAGACTGCAGGGTTTCCAGGCAAGCGAGCACGCATGAGTTGGCCAGGCTGCACCTACATGCGCTGTGCTGTCAATTAAACGCGCAAAAAGAACATGTGCATTTTATCAGTTCCATGCAAGTCATTAGACATTTCTCTGCCCTTACCAGTTCATACCACGATCAGATTTTTTGGAATCAGCAAACACTCCTCAATCACTTCCAGCTGTAAGAAATGGGTCTCAGAAGGGTATGATCATCTATTCTGAGTTCTTGAGCCCTGAGCAACAAGTTTAATTTGTCACATGTCACATTAGATTGCAAGGCAGCCCAGGCTGCTATACAGAATTCCACAATAGGAGGAATTTATATGTAGTCAAATAAAAACATCTTCAGTCTACTGTGCAGTCAAGGAAGGCAATGCTTATTTATCATAGTCTCCTGATATTGGTTCAAAAGGCCATTGCATTACGGACAGAAATACAGATATAGTCTGCTTTCCCATCACCACAAGTCAACCGCAATGACAGGCCCACTGACAGATAATTCGCGTGTTCTTCTAAGCCCTCCATCCTCGGAACGATATTTCACTGGTTCGGCATACCTATTGCATTGGTAGAAGGAAACATCCAGAGTTTATTCCAGGGCACTTTACAATGTCAAGCCTTTTGTTCAAAAAGCGGTCCCAGCACAGGCTGTCTTAAAGCAGCTTTCCCATCATGCTGGACCAGTAGTTGAAGCCTACGCCTTTTCACTGACCTTCTTTCTTCCCCAAAGGCACATATGTGCAATCAGGGGATGTAGCCAATCTGATCTTAATAGCTCCTTGTTAGAGGAGGTGACACTGGTTAACACAGCTCTTCTAGGTGTCTGATCTAACCTGTGCCTCACTCCTGGACTCTCAAGGAACTATGCTGCAGAAGGAGGGTCAGGGTCTTCATCCAGATCTGATGGTCTTCCAGTAGAGAGCCCAGTGTTGGCTCAGGGGAGAGCACCTACAGAAATCTTCCCCAGAAAGAGACCTATTGCGAGGTGGGAACTATGAATTATTTCTCCAACTGGAAGAGAATTTCAGCCTTGGCCATTCAACACAAATGTGACTTGGGGAGGTTTCATATGTCAAATATCCCATGTTATGTTCTGATCTTAGAATTTCTTGGGGTTTATGCAGGTCTATAGTTGCAGGTATTTTAGCAAATTACCCTCCAGTGTGATACTTCTTTATGGAGTGCAACAACTGAAATAGAGTGCAGGCCAAAACACTGGGCCACATAGGAAGGCTTAAGCAGGAATTAATTTAGGTAGAATAGTATTTGGATCTAATCCCAAATGTAGGAGTTTGGGTATTTAAGTGTAGCGCAGCTGTTCATGTCAATGTGCCAGAAGCAAAAAGCATCAAGGAGGCTGGGAGAGCACGGACAGTATGGCCTCAGGGGGTAGCGCAGGAAGAGAGGAGATGTATTTAGAAATCATTTATTTAGTCCTACTGTAATCAGAAAAATAAGAATTCGTAATGGTCACAGCACCTAATTTAGCTACTGAATTACACTCTTGCACTAAGTCACTTTCTCCTTCTTGATCGCAAAAGTCAAGGAAAGGGACCCCTCGTGTAGATAGCGCACGGCCCTCCTCTTGTGTCTGCTCGCTGGAAATGGAAAGGACAGCACCAAAGACGTTCCCAATTCACATCACAGCAACAGCAAGGCATGGCTGAATACTTCAGCCCAAGGCAATAACAACAATATTCTTTAAGGCAGGGAGCTACAAGTGCTTCCCCTCAGGTCAGACTGTGCTACTGAAAGACAGCTTTCACCTGTCGTCCTCAAGGGAACTAGTCCTGATTCACACCGATGTAACTGAGGACATCGACACACCCGGGATTAACAAGCTACTTTCATTCAACTGCTGAACAGTAATTGCCCAAATACATTTCTCTTACCAATGGGAAATACAGGGTAGCTCCAGATAGGTTGCTTGCTTTCTGCTGAGACTTAGACAGTCTTGTATTTGCCATGGAGGAAAATTGTTCAGATTAGCAGTCGCTGTGCCGTAGCCAACACACAGTAAATTCTGAGGACGCTATGCCTACAGGTCCATAATCCTGAGAGCAGCATCGAGCTCGAAGGCCTGAGGAAATAATGGGAATAGGTTATTCAATAATTAAATTTAATTAGGATTCCAATCAGAGTGGAACAAAGGAAATAAACAGCTAATAATCTTATGCTAAATAATCAGGATAATTAAGTTTGCATTTGTTTTTATATCTAGAAAACCTCTGCAGCTGTGTCAGGTGAGGAGGTTATGCTCACTTCCCTGAACTAGTTAATTTAAGAAAAGCCATACCTTGAAAGACTTTTTTACTAGATAGATGGACCCAGGTGGCTCTTTGATGCAACTGTTTTCCTGATGAGGGCAGGAATTCCAGAGCGGATGGCAAGGTCTGTGCTGGGGGTTTCCCGCTTCCTTTCCTGCTGGGGTGTGCCTGAAAAGCTGCTTTTATTTCCTCATCTTGAGTCATACTCTAGTTCCTGTTTTGACTTCAGTTTCTCTAGGCTCTGCGTACTGGTGTTTTTTCCTGTTTCCCTTTGGAAAACAGCAGCTCACAGACTCCCTCCACCTGTGCCTGCCCTGCCTGTGCCTTGGTGTTGTGGGCTCATGCTGAGGGTGCTCTTGTTTCTGCCGCAGCAGCCCGTAAAATGCCTTTGCTGTGTCTCATGACTACTTTTAAACACAAGAGATGCTGAAATTAAACCACGACAGGGGGGTTTCGTTGCATTTTGGGGGGGGGTGTTTGGTTTTCTGTTTTTATTGGTAGCTCCAAATTCCCATCACGTGGCAGTTCACTTGCATTTCTGATGACAGTGTTAGCAAGAAAATGGGCTTCCATTTTGAGGTTTTTACATACAGATATAAAAAAAATTGTGTATTTATATAGGGATGTGTTTGCATGTGTATATGACTTCCAGGAGCTGTATATCAGAGCTGCTGTTGATGACCTGAGGTTCTGGATAAATAGCACACGGACAGTGCGCAGGAAGGGGATCCAAAAAACCCGTGACCTTGGAGCACTTGGGCTCGCTGTCATTCTGGCTCAGCTCGGTGGCTCCTTCCTCGGAGTGCCCTGAGAAAGGATGCAATATTTGTGAAGTCCTGGGTAAAATTAAGTTGCAAGTTCCTATCTGCTTTTCAGCTGCTTTTTACAGAAGTACTACCAGGTGAAAAAGAAGCACTATAAGGTGAAATAACTGGTGAGGAAGTTACACTTGAAAGGATTTTTATTTAATGTTGGTCGGAAGAAAAAAATACTGGTTTCATTACACTGAGTTACACCAACTGCATTGCTATTTTTTGTAGTAGGTAGTAAATGTCCAAAAGCAAAAGTTAACCTGAGGTGAATAGTATGAAACATAATGAGTATCACTAGTGAAAGACTATTTCCAAAGCTTTAAACGTAGGTGGTCCTGATTCCTCCAGCATGACGATGGGAGCTTGAAGACCGTGATGTTAAACACTTTGACAAAATCTGTTGCAAATCATTGAAAGGGTATTTTTTTATTACACAATAGTACATAAAAATAAGGAAGTGTGCTTTTTGCTTCAAAATTTGGCCCTGTATCCAGGCTGCCTCTGGCTCTGTCCACCACAGAGCAAAGACAGGGCTGTGGTGACCGGCCTCTAGAGAGGCCCCGGGACCCAGGTGGCTGACGAGGCTTTGCTGGTCCCCGGTGCTCTTGCGCGGTGCAGGCAGGCGGGGAGGTCTTGCATGCCAAAATGTCCAAAAGCAAAAGTTAACCTGAGGTGAATAGTATGAAACATAATGAGTATCACTAGTGAAAGACTATTTCCAAAGCTTTAAACGTAGGTGGTCCTGATTCCTCCAGCATGACGATGGGAGCTTGAAGACCGTGATGTTAAACACTTTGACAAAATCTGTTGCAAATCATTGAAAGGGTATTTTTTTATTACACAATAGTACATAAAAATAAGGAAGTGTGCTTTTTGCTTCAAAATTGCGCCCTGTATCCAGGCTGCCTCTGGCTCTGTCCACCACAGAGCAAAGACAGGGCTGTGGGGCGGGCTCTTGCGCGGTGCAGGCAGGCGGGGAGGGCCTGCGTGCCGTGGCGTGGCGTGCCGTGCCGTGTCGCGACACACTGCTCGCGC
>NW_008796219.1:1769361-1786151 GCF_000699145.1 Aptenodytes forsteri | reverse complement strand
GCTGCGGTGTATGCCTAGCTGTGCCGTGCCATGCCACCCTAGCCAGGCTGTGCCGTGCCATGCCATGCCGTGCCGTGCCGTGCCGTGTCGTGACAGACTGCTCGTGCCTGGGCCTTGGTCCAGGCTGGGCGACTATCTGCTGCCTGAGCGCGGCAGCACAGGTGTGGGGATCAAAACAGGGGCTGCTCTGCTAAATGGACAAGCAGGAGGAGAGATCGCTGAAGAAGGCAGTGAGGCAGCGGCAGGTCTCCGTGCGCTCCCCAGGGTGGAATGGGGCAAGAGGACCAGGGGCTCTGGAGCCCGCTCCTACGCCCTCTTTGACTTAATGAGCTGTAGGTCGAACTCGCGCAGGCTGCGGTTGTTGTCCCTGTGTTTGTGATCGGCTGTGCGGTGTTGGCTTGCTTCCCGCTGTAGTCACTGGTGAAATGACAAACTGACACTGGTGGTGCCGGTGGGGGAATACAGCCCCAGCCGGCTGATGGCCGGAGGGCAGGGGGGCTCGGTCTGGCTGGGGGAGCGAGGGCCCTGCAGAAGCACAGCTGCTGCCCCCGCCGCCGTGGCGAGGGAGCAGACGGGGCCCTGAGGAACGGCGACGGGGAGCTGGCGTGCGCCTTCCTCCTGCCACCCCCGCGCCCGGAGGAAACGCAGTGGGGCGTGCCTTAGCGGGAATACATAAATACACAGTGATGAGGATAGTAATAATAATATATGATATAGTTTAAAAATTACACATTTATAAATTATATAAATAAATTGGTTAAGAATACGAAACATATACAATCAGATATAATAAATACACCTATAAATTTATATATATTAATTATATAAAGCATATAATAATAGATATATTTATATATTGTATTATGTAAATAATAGAATGCATTTGTATAATAATAGATACATAATTATATATACATGTATACAGATATGCTATAGTATATAATATACACCATATATGTAATATGTATGTTTATATAATATATGTAACATACACATATATAATGTTTATATAATATATATGTAATATAACAGATTTATATTACCATATTTTATACTTACACATTATAATATACATAATAACGTATGCATATAATACACAGTATATGTATTATATGTACATATTATAATATGTATTATTATTATTATTATTATTATACATAATGCTATATGTATACATAAAAACCTTAGCTGAAATATGTGAGTGGATCTGTCAGGTTTGGCTTGCGCCTTTGCGGTGACGGGTAGTTTTGTTACCGACTGGAAAGAGTGCAGAGCGTCTCCTGAAGAGGAGGCACAAGGAGAGCAGAGGTGCCTTAACATGCCTTCTTATAAAATTTCTCAGTGAGAAATAACACTGGTGTCCAGCTCTTGCTTCTTTTCACTTTAATACTGTTTTCCCACTGATAGCATTTTCAGGCTGAATATATTGGTGGCAATAAGAGGGCTATATAGCAGCTCTTTTAACGTTACCCCACTGCTGCAGGACATCCCTGCCCTGACACATTTGCCCAGATGCTTATTATTTTCTTTTTATGGATTGTGTTTAATTCCCAGGAAATAGCTCAGAAAAAATTAAATATTGAATAAAGAGTTCTGAAGATGGCTCCTTCCCTGAGAGCGGTGGCTGGTAGGAGATTTCCCTGGGAGTGGTGAGATTTATGTCCTGGGATAAAGACGACACACGGCACTCTTCAGAGCCGTGAAGCTGCCTTGGTACAAACATCTGAAGAGCTGATTATCTGAAGTACTCGGAAAGTATTTCTTGGGCAGAATGTGCTGTTTTGTACTTTCAAGATAATACCTACCATTGCATTTGCTTCTTACAGGAACCAAATATTCAGAATTATCTAGAAAAAAAGAGAGTGATAGTTATTACATGAAGGACACTGTCGTGGTGGCAGACACTTCAGATGGGAATTTTGAGAAATAGCTCTGGGCAATGGGCATGGGAAGAAACGTGTAGAGACAGCCAAGAGCAGTGATTGATTTCCCAGTCTCCAACCACACTGACACTCATCTGATCGCACCAGTCTTTTTTTTTTTGTGTGTGTGTGTGTGTGTTTTCCTCTGTGCTTTTCCACAGAACTGCTTTCAGCTGAATTTTATGACAGAACTTCCAGTTTCTTCATTTAAATTGGCAGGAGTCTTTTCTTATTTTATTTTTGAGAAAATATTTTGAAAGTTCATACTCTTACAAGGGTAAGGCAATAACAGCGTGTAAAATACGGATTGCTAAATAACTTCTCTAATTTTTTCTTTCTTGATATTCAGAAACAACTCTAGAACATAAGAAAAAATCAGTCTGGAGAATTTGAGAGTTAAACACAAAATTATGGTTTTTGTGTTGTTCATTCGATAGCAGATTTGCGTGAATTTAGATCCTATTCCAAATCCAGTGAAGCCAACACCAGGACTATCAATCATGGTCAGCATGCCTTCTCTGCTGCCCGTGGAGTGTTGTCGTGGTGGGTCAATGTGTTATGACCAGTGAGCACTTGCTCTCTCTTAGCACATTTAAGTACATCCACAGGACCTAGTAGTCAAAAGGCATCTTACCAATAAATGAAGTCAGAGAGCAACAGAAACTTGCAGAGTCAAGACTGAGCAGACAGCATGGGCTATAAATGAGGTGCAAGCAAGGAAAAAAATTAAATCAGTTTTGATGCTGAAGGACTGCCTTGTCAAATCATTCCCTCTGGTAACGCTGCAGGGTGCTACCAAATTCAGTGGGGTTGAATCAACGTGAGTAAAATTCGAATTTTTCCAAAGTAATAGAGCAATGCTGGAGCTATTTAGGATTGGGGTGTTTTGAGATACCTTGTAGCGTTTGTCCCACAAGCTGAACTGCCTCCCGCTTTATATTCTATCATGTCAGTCAGCTATTCCTTTGAAGGGATTTTATTTTTTAACAGACCCCCAAAAATTACGATGTCTCATGGAGTGACACTTCACTTTAGTGTTTCTCCCTGACAAACTGCTACTAAAGAGCAAGTTTTCGTCTGCTCATAGACTAATTACAGAGTATTCCCCTGCCCTGTCCCCTGGGGTATACCACTAAGTGTAAAAAAGCCCTTCTTAATGGGTTATATATATAGTTATATACTTAGCATACCACTAAGTATATAGAAAAACTTGTTAATGGGTTTAAGTTTTGTTACCCTGAAGCCTTCCTATAATAACCACCCATCTGTATTTTGCCAGTAGGTTTGACCTCGTGATGGTATGTTTATTACATAGGGGGGAACCTGACTCGTCGCGCTGCTCTGGGACCATCTCAGTAAGTGGTGGTGTCGTTACAGCTGTGCGGCGGTGGCGGGGGTGATGCCGGCTCTTCCCCCTGAACATACACCGAAACCTCCCAACGATTTTGTAGGATGTCTATGAAACAAGAACACTTTTCTGGCGGCAGGAGCGGTGCAGGTGGGCGTGTGGCCGACCCCGTGGTGGGGCTGCAGCACCCAGGGCGCACAGGGAGGGTACGCGTGGCATTTGCAGGCAGTCCCAGCCATAACGTGGCAAATAACATCTCTCACCTGGCTTTTTGATAGCACGAGTTTGGTGCACAGAGGTGCCAGTGAGTCTTACTGGGGACCGTCATTCCTATGGATGGTGTATAGGGTGTTTCTGGCAAAAGGAGCAATTGTTTTTAACTCTTCCTCTCAGGAAAAACTTGAATGGAGAGATGGTGCCCCACTGCAGGATCTAAGACTTTTTATGTTATCTCAACTCATCTCTTCCTAGTTCGTGGGTTGTTTCAACACAGAGGAATTTCATGAGACTTCTGTTTCCATGGGGGATGTTACAGAGGGAGGTATTTGAACTGTTAGAAATATTTAAAGCAGTTAAAGAAACATATTGGTGGCATAAGCATACGCACTTAAATCAGGACTGAGCTAGATATACTAAATCTAAATGTCCAAAATTGGAATGAGGGCCCAGAGTGAAGGAAAAAACCAATAATCCCCCCCTTTGTACACAGAAGTACTTCCAAGTGCAAATCCACCCCAGAAATCCCCTCTCATGCCCATTGTATGGAGTAGGCTTTGCTCTATGGCGCTTGCATATGGATGGGATTTACAAAGCTGCCCAACACACCTTTAGTCCTGATGTAATTTCTGTTTCTATATATTGCAAAAGGAGCAAACCGGACCACTACAAAAAGCCTGGCCCTCGCATGCAGCCCCCAGCATTTCCTACGGCGGTAATAACTCTGCATATTTCACCGCATGCTCTCCGCAAGCACATTAGCAGGCAGAAGGATGTGTTATGTGTGAAATCAGAGTGGGAGACCACAGCACACCAGAAAGAGCCTTGCCCAGGAGCTTCTGCATCAAGTTTATAACCTCTGCCTTCTTTTAAGATATTTAGAGTTGTTTCAAAGTGACAGAGATTACCTTATTCCCCATAAGGTGTTCCACGGGTGAGGCAGTTTTTTGGCAGGGATGAGGAAGATGATTCATTTGTCTAAACTGCTCAACCTCGTTGTATGCTCAGCTGGTAAATGGCAGTTGCACCCAGACAGAATCCCAAAGAAGAAAATACCTCATCGCTCGTAGAAAGGAGGAAAAGTTAAATTTTCTAACATTACAATTTTCATGGCACTTAAAATAATAAGCAGCTGGGGCTAGGAGTTGATTTACTCTCATTTTCAAGACTCTGTTCTCTTCCATGTCTTCCTTTATCTTTTAAGCACATATGCAAGGGGTTGACCGAATCCTTACTTGTTCCTCTGCCTTGTGAAAGTTTCCTGATTTGGCAAAAATAATTATGCATAAAAACCCCATAAATTTTGTAAATACAAGAATTTTCATAGGTGGATTTGTGAACACATGCATGTTACAGGGATGGTTTAAGGATCTTGTCTGGAAATCTGCCCTCAAATACCTTGCAGTAATGGATATTCAGATTTGATTATTTCAGAAAGCAAGGCTACGAGGCACCAGAGATTACTTAAAATGAAACATGTACATAATTTTTATAGAAAAGCCTCGGTAGGCAACATGGAAAAATGATGTACAGTGAATCAAAACAGATCCTGAGGGTACACTGAGCTCCGGACCTGCTTTCTCTCCCAGCGTGCTGCTGGCTGCGGGATGGCCGTGCTCACTCGGAGAGCTCATTTATACTGACTTGACAGTTCGGTGAGGGCTTGCACAGAGGTAATCACCTTCACCAGGGCAAGGGCGTTGACTGGCTTTTGCAACTACGATAAAATGATGCCAATTTTAACAGCGAATGTTTAAATTTAAACCCCTCTGCATGTCCAACTGCAAAAGGCGGCCAAAATTTTCAGAGCACTGTCAAAAATAGTTTTGGTCTGGTGTTTGCCCAAGTCCTTTGAGTTGTCCTAGAGATGGTCAACAGAAGAGCTAGATTTCAACAGGAGATTAACAGAAAGGTGGAACTTTTCACTAAATATTTTTATCCTTTTTTTTTTTTTGACCAGTTCTACTTGCATCTAAATTTCTGAAAGAAATATAATTTCTCTGCTCTTTCGATCTTCATACTTCCCCCACGCTGGTGCTATAGGAACAGTTCAGAGAAAACCTGCGATAACATTTTGTCTCTTGATGATCAATAGCATATGAAATAAAAGCTCCATTCCTAAAAATAAACTAGGGATTTCTGCTATCACATTAACCTTACTTTACCTCAGGCAAATAAACTATTATTTGGGTTACATGACATTGAATAGTTGATTAAAAAAAAAAAAAAAATCAGGCTAGTGAATTGGACCATGTGTGACAACGAGAATAACAAAAGAAATCACATGTATTTAAAGTCAAACACTAGAACTGGGCATAAGATGGACGTGTGGAAAGAGTGAAAACTCCGGGGTGGGAAGAAAAGCAGTACTGAAAAGAGCAGATATTTGTATAAAATTATTATGCTGTTACCTAAAAAAGGACATCTGGCTGTACAGTTTATGATGTTTCATAGAACAGTGGTTACATTACAAGTCACAGATAGCTTTCCTGCTCCCAGTCAGTGTGTTAAATATGTCAGAAGTATGAATATTTTTGCCTATATCCTACGTACCTGAAATTGGGCTCCTGCACCAAAGCTGGACACAACCTCACCTTCTGGTCAATGGGGCAAAGCGGTGGCTCGTACAGAGGAGATCTACCTGAAATGCCTCAGAAGAGGGCTTGCCCTGTGGATGTGCAGCTGTGACTGGTGAGACCAGATGTCCAGTGCTGAAGGCTTGCAGTGGGTCCAACCACCCCACATCATTGGGGAAGGGGGAGGCAAGTGTAGACATGAGACAGTTGCCTCCATCCACCTATGTGTGCGATGGCAGACTTGCCGAACTGAGCAGTCTTGCCATGTGTGACTCATCTGGGCATTCGACGGGGTATTGCACTGGAGATAATTACGGTTTTTTACCACTTGCAAACAATCTTCTTGTTTGAAGAGCACAAACAGAGCACAGACAAGATCATGGCTCTGTCTCAGAGTTTATAATGGAAAGGAGAATTAATGAAATTTAATAGATTACTTATGCTGAAATTCAGTCAGTCTGTTCTCAGTGTTTAATTACATTTGTTTGGGGAGCCACAGGAAAAACAGGGCAGGTGCTAGGAGATCTGTGGTTCAAAGTTTTTGGCCTCCTTTCCCACTCTAGCTGTTTGCCTACAGCCATGCTCCCTCATGTCCCCATGCCCAGCTCTCCCACAGCGGGGACCTGCCTCCTCCCCAGGCCTGCTGCCGGGGACACCTTGTGGGGCTGGGAGGTGGCCAGGGCTGGGGACACAGCGCTCCTGGCGATGAGCCTGGTGCCGCCTCCAGCCTTTGTCATCCTGAGATGGGTGCTTTGACTGCTGGGTTCTTGGGGAAGAGCGAGTGGCACCATCTGTTCCCCTCCAGCTGCGTGTCCAGAGGAACCAGCTGTCCATGGATACATACGTTGGGAAGAGGTTTCCACTGGCTGGTGGGTCCCAAGTGACCAGAATTGTCCAAGCACTGGTGGAGGCTCAGATATTTTGGAGTAGCTGCCTCAGCAGGGGCTAGCATCCTGCAAGTCTGCTGAGCTGCTCTGCAGTCTCTCTTCTTTCCCCTGCCCCCGTGGGGAGCCCTGGCACCCTCCTGGCATGGTACAGCTCATTTCAGTGAGGTCGAGCTTTGTGGTACCTAAAGAAAGGCACCTGAAGTAGGAAGTCATGATTTTGGCTTCAGTGCCTTTACAAATCCAAGCCAAGCTTTTTTTTTCCCCCTCCCAATATTACGGACCCTTTCCGAGGCCGAGTGGACAGAACAGCAAGAGATCAACTTTGCTGGAAGAAAACGCCCATTTCCAGCACTGCCCTTGTACCGGACAACCCTTGGTAGCACTTGGCAATGCAGCCGTGCGCATCGATGTCCCTGGATGCCAACCTGCGGGACGGAAAAGGTCTGGGATGGCTCATCCCTGCTTGCATGTTAGGTGGCATCTTTCCGCCGGTGATTCTGCAGTATCGAGTGTTGGTCGGCATGTTGGCTGGTTCCAGGATAACCAACCACCCCTGAGCCTCCTGTCTGAACCAGCTTTATCCAGCATTAACTTCGTGGTGCAGCAGCGTGTATTACGTATCCACCAAAGCATCGCCAAGCAGGGCGGCCTTAGCTTTCTTTGCAAGAGTGCTGTAACACAAAGCATATGGTAGGTCAGTGAAAAAAACCGCTTGCTTTTTGTGAGTCAGCAGAGGTGCACGCTGCGGGCACGATGTCCACGGTCAGGGCTGGTGGGGAGATGATCGGGTCTGTGGCATTTATCAGCCTTCCCCTCTCCAGGCTACCAGTTTGTTCAGTCTTTCTGTGCCGGTTGCGTTTTCTGCACTTCTTATTGTTGTTGCTTTCCTCTGAGCTCTCTAATTAACTGGTCCACATCTTCCTTGAAGGGCAGTGCCCAAAATGAGACACAGCGGTCTTGCTGGGCCTTCACCAGCACTGGGCAAAGCAGGAGGACCCCTCCACGTGCCTTCCAGCCTGCACCCCCACTCTTCACATCCCCACGAGATTGCTTCCCACCCCTGCAAGAATTTGATGCTGCTGCCTGGTGCTGTGATTCACTCCATCGATCTTGCCCTGCTCCTCACCCTGTGTTCGCACAGCTGATGCTTTTGCCAAAGCATCAAGCTTTTTGTGCTTGTCCTTGAATCCCACTGCTGATCTGAGAGCACTTTGCAGATTTTAGATCATTGTGAATTCTGCTCCTGTCTTTTCGGTGCCTGCAGACCTTCCGGGGTTGATGTTTTATGCATACCCACTCTCATAACATGAGTCATTAGTAAAAATACCAGGCAGCTCCCATTCACAGCAGCGTGCAGCAGCCCATTCTGTACTTTTTTTTGCAGACACTCAAAGAATACTGTCCATTCTTTGTAGGTTTTCAGACAAGACCTGTAATCTCATTACTGCGGTTCATTTAAGAGTGCTTGCGTATGAGAATGTCATTTGCGACCATCTTACTGAAGTCATGCGTTACGATGCTTGCTCACTTGCTTGTAATGTTGTCTAAGAAGGAAGCTGGGTTGGTTGCACACGATTTATTCCTGGTGAACACGTTAGCTGCTTTTTATCCTCTTATTTTTCTGTGGGTTTGCAGATAGCTCTGATTCTTTGTCGAGGACTGTTGAGTGTTTGTTGAGCACCAGTGAGTGGCAAGCTGATCCTAGGCTTTTCCATCTGAAAGATATTTACCCTTTTTTCAGTCTTCTGGGACCTCCCCCACCCTTCATGAACCTCAGCTATAACCACTAATGGCTCTGAGACTCCTTCAGCCAGATCCCAAAGCAAAGTGAATTTCCTCAGGTCCACCTGATAACAGCATAGTTACTAGGTGAATGCTTGCTCTCTGGCTGCAGCACCTCTCAGGTAATGGAAGCAAATGGATTCTGATACTAAAATATTAACCATGTACTGATTCTATTAATTAGATATCACAATTATTAGATATCACTGTTTCAGACTTGGTATCTACAAAGCATCTGAGGCATTGGGCATCTGAACTGCCTTTCAACATTATCTAATACAGTACAGACATTTTCAGCGAGGTTGATGGTCTGAGTGATTTAGTTGTTTCCTTGTTCTCACTGTGCAAGCATATTGATATTTTTCCCACTCCTTTTATTAGGAGCCACTGGCAAAAAAGGCAGGAAAAAAATTCTATTGCTCACCTTTGACTTTTCAGAAACGCTAACATGTTACCAGAGTGACCTGTCAAACTTTACATCTTGCTCATTTGCATGGAAAGCAAATTGGGGCAGGAAATTGTGTTTAGTGTTGGTACGTGCCTAGCGCAGCAGGGACATCCTGGGGGCCTCTTGGAGCATCTGCAACAGAAGTAGTACATGTTCATTCATCAAGGACTGATACCATCTTTAGGACGCTTAACACACTACTTATGCAGCTGGAGGAAGGGAAGACTGCTGAGTCAGTTGCAGATAGATACAGAGCCAGATGACTTAAGATCTTGGCAGGTTTTGATTTTTTCTCAGGAGGAGAGGATTTTAAGCACCCAGGAGGCCATCATTTCTATTCAAGAGATTTTTTTTTTTTAAAGCCACAGGCCAGGTTTTTTACTGCTGCATCCTTACCTGCGGCAGCAGCTCATATTCTTCCATGCAAAGACCAAAGCTCTTCAGCGCAAGTACCTGATGGTATCAGGCAACTGAGGGGGCTGCGGTCAACCAGGGTAACCCATGCAGCCCGAAGTGCTGCCCAAGTGCAGAACAGGTCTCTGCCTGGGGGAACCGGCACCTGGAGCACATGCTGCCTGCTGCCACCGCCCCCCCTCCCGCTGCCGTCGGCAGAGCAGAAGCATGAGAAAAGGGAAATATTATTACCTACCTGTTGCAGGTGAGGAACTGAAACAACTACTGGAGTCCCTAATCAGACCGAAACGTAGAACTTGAGCTGTGTTCTCCATATACCCTCTCTTTTTCTCGCTCGCTCTCAGTAAAGTGGATGATTTCAGGTTCTTGGCACCACCTCAGCTCACATAGGACAAAGCACACACAGCATTTTATTTACAGCACAGCACGGACCTGCAGATAAGTCACCCTCAGCAATATTACACAATTACTTATAGATGCCTGTGTTGAAAATAAATGAAAATTATTATTTATTGAGAACTTCTCAGCAGTCCCTGGGATTAAAGAATATAATAACCAGTAACATTTTATGCCAAACATTGTGTTAACAGAAAGAATACTATAGTATAGGTATTGACAAAAGAATATTTAATTTAAAGGGCTGTTAGACTACAAGAAGTACATGAAGTCCAGCTTTAAAGGAACCATGAAAATCGAGGGAGAGCACAACTCACTTTTTAATCAAATCTCAGGGATGACAGTGAAGCTCACGAGCAACACGAGATGACCCAGGGCTGGAGGGAGTTCAGTGCTGACACATGCGAGATCATTTGCTGTGCTGCTTCACACCCCTGTTCATGACTGTGGCTTTGTTGCTTGGGAAAACCAAGTGTTGAGCGCTGTGGTTTTTGTTTGCTATAACAGCAAGTTCAGCTTGGCCTTTGGTGGTGGGAGATTTGACACTTAAACAGAGTGATTTTGGCTTGGATTCATCCTAGCTAGCTATGGGAACCTAAATGAGATGCCTAAGTTAGAAGCACAGACACAGTAGGCTCCCTCCATAATCAGTGGAAAGAAATAGGTGCCTCTGAGGGTGGACGTTCAGTGCTGACACATGCGAGATCATTTGCTGTGCTGCTTCACACCCCTGTTCATGACTGTGGCTTTGTTGCTTGGGAAAACCAAGTGTTGAGCGCTGTGGTTTTTGTTTGCTATAACAGCAAGTTCAGCTTGGCCTTTGGTGGTGGGAGATTTGACACTTAAACAGAGTGATTTTGGCTTGGATTCATCCTAGCTAGCTATGGGAACCTAAATGAGATGCCTAAGTTAGAAGCACAGACACAGTAGGCTCCCTCCATAATCAGTGGAAAGAAATAGGTGCCTCTGGAGGGTGGACTGGCTCACCCAAGAACTGAGAACATTTATTTCTCGCCAGTGACAGTGGGAAGAACCTAAAGTAATTGCATTCCTAATTGAAATACCTCAGATATTTTATGTTATGTCAGTTGAATCTGGGTCTTCATATACAAGTTGCTCAGATAGCAAAATAATGATGTGCTAAATAAGATTCAAGACAGTATTTGAAGCATATTTTAACATACAGCTGCAGAGTTTTGAGCTGCACTTTCTTCTTCTTTTTGTTTTTTGTTTGCAGATTATATTTCTCACCCAGAAATTATTAATTTTCTGCTGCTCCCTCATAGCATACATAAAAGATTGGGCAACTTGTTAAATTGTATTTGTATGCCAATTGAAGTTAATTAATTAAGTGGCCTCCGTGGAGCTGCTGCAGCACATGGGCACCTCCTGCTTTGGCTGTGCTTCATGCCCTGAGGCCTGCAGAAGGTTCTGGTGGCCACTGGGCTTCACGCTGGCCCTCAGTCCACCTCTGGCCTCCAGCCTGCAGGCAGTGACTGTGCCTCTGCTTCGGGGGGGGGGCCGGGAGGCGAGCCGGTTCTCATGACCTCATTGCTGATGAGGGTCGTTTCCCTGGAAGGACCACCAAGAGAGGTGGTACTGGAAGGGACGAGAGTGACCAGACTGGGGGTCACTGTTCCCACGGTGGGAAGATGGAGGGCAGTAGCTGGTGGGGTTGTGAATGTGCTTCGTGGTGGATCCTTCAGTGCTGTTGCAGTTTTCTGGGTGCCTGGAAGCCATACCTTCTGCAGAGGGCATCCTGCCGCTTTCGGGGAGGCTGATCAGTAGACACATGCCAACCACCCATCTAGCGGCTCCCATTGTAGCACAATGACAGCACACACGGTGTCAAGGGATTCAGCTCCCAAGGAAATATGAAACGTCCTTTGTGGGCTTTTACTTCCCATGCAGATGCCCGAACCTGTGCATCTTCATTGCAGCCTTTCTTAATGCTAGTCAGCCCTGCTACTGTGCTACACGCTGCCGCATTCACCTCTCAACGCAAGCATGCTCTTACTCAGTGCTGCTTCAGCTCTCTGAGGTTTCCAGGTGCCTCTGTGCGGGAGTTGAGCCGCAGTGGGGCTGCCTGTGCTGGTCAGTGACCAGACTCCGCTTTCTTGGACCCAGAGACAGCGTCCCGCAGCTCAGTGGCTCCCTCTGAAAGTTGCCCAGAGCCTGGCAATCGTGCCTCTGAATTCGGTAACTGATTATCTCAGTGTCTGTCTTCAATGGGAAATTGGTATTGGAATAAGATGTTTTTGTAGAGATAGGGATGATTTGTCTCTGCTACCTTGAGCTTTTTAAAAGTGAGGTCTCCAGCCCATATTCAGTAAAGAGAGAGGCACACATTCAGAGGGGAAGTTGGCCCACCTCTTCTAGACACCTCCTGAAGGGGATAAATTGCTCTCTGGAGGTGCTCATTTTTTGCACTATGAGGAGAACCTATGGAAATAGCTCAGGCTGAATAGTTAATGTGCAGTAGCTAAGGTTTACTGAGATAAAGGTGTAGCATCATACTCCAGTGTTGATATCCTTGAGCAAACTCTGGGCTTTTTAATGTGCTGCTCAGTGAGGAACTAATTTTGCTTTAATGTGGGAGAGTGATTATGAAGTGGAATTCAGACTGTATGATTTAAAAAAAAAAAAACAACCAAAAAGCCTGTTAGTGACCCAGTATAAAGTGGTTGCTTTACATTCATCCTTCTGTCACTTTGGCACAAACTTGTATTGAGACTGTTGCATAGTTAAACCACAGCTAAAACTACCCAGAGCTTGAGTGAGTCCCCAGCTTTGCTAAATGGTTGCAGGAGCATTAGCTCATTAAAGCCACCCTGGGCCCAGCGTGATCCCAGGCTCACTGCGTGGCCGGGAGTTGAGATTTACAACTCCTCTCACCTGGTGGGAGGGATGCTTGTTCTGCTTCTCTTGTTCTTCGCTGAGTGATGCCTCTCCTCCCATCGCAGGCCATTCTGCAAGATGAGGTCAGCTGAGGCCGTGGGGCCTTTCTGCTTGGCAAGGAAAAGGCAGGGAGGTGCAGGGACACGCATAGAAGGGCAGAATTGTTGTTGAAAAATTGCCAGTAAGGAGTAAAGTGGCAAAAAACATTGCAGGTATCTTTTCATGGCAAATGGTCCCAGTGTTTCTTTAGTTTCTCCTCTTGATACTATGCTATCAAATTAACAATCAAATTCAGCTGGGGATGAAACATTACAAATAATGCCTTAGGTGAGCTCCGGGGCTAATGAATGGGATGCAACTGGCAAGTGAGTGAAAAGGGGACTCTGAGTTGCCTGATGAAAGAGCTCTTGCCAGAGCTGTGCTGCAGATGAAAGCTAAGACCCAGTGGGAGACTGCACGTTACTCAGGGAAGAGCCAGGGATTTGCACAAATCATTGATCCTGCAATGGCATCCCTTCTCAGGCCTCTGGTATTCATCACCTCCTGCAGCCTGAGGGCCAGAGGCTGCTCTTGCCCTCTCTCCCTTACTTGCACAGACAGACAGACACACACACACGCAGAGGGTGAGTCACAGCTCCACATGCTTCAGAGAAGCCAGAAAGCAGCTCTGGGAGCAGGAGACAGGAGTTGGGATAGAGAAGTGGAGCCTCACCAAAGGTTCAGCAATACTCTGGTTGCGTTGGCCCGAAGCAGCAGCTGAGAGGCTCTTGCGCCATCAGAGGGTCACGGTGAAGCAAAGGTTTCGGTGCCATTCCTCCACCCTTCCTCTCCTTGCCTACAGCGAGGACCTACCGCGGTGCAGCTGAAGAGCGCCTGGGGGAGCAGAGCACAGTCCTATGTGCTTTCTTTTCCCTTAGGGCAAAGCTTGCTTTTTAAAAGGAAATATGGCTCAACTATGACAGGGAAGGCATGCGGTGTTTGAGTTATTCCCGGGCAGTGATGATTCTGTTCAAGCTTTCATGCATTTTGGCTTTACGTGCCACCATCCCTGTTGGGCTGAGAGTTTCAAGTTCCTGTAATTCATTACTGAAGAACACAGAGTGAAGGACAAACCAATTCGTTATTTGATTTTTTTTTTAAGATTAAAAACCTTTATCAGCAGCAGGGTCGCTCTGCCTTGCTATTTCTTCCTTACTCTGGTTTAAATCAGCCCCTTCCCCCAGTCAGGAAAATTACAGAAAAATAGAAGAAACCCCAAACATTAAGCGCTTTCACGTGTAAGGAAACCATCCACATTCCTTCAGCTCCTCTTAAAGCACCTTCAGGCCGCTGGCAGGTGGCAGGGTGGAGGTGGCCTCCCTGGGACCTGTCTCTGCTGTCTGTAGAGGGAGCTAAGGGCACTGGCAGACTTGGTCAACCTTTGCATCGCTTGTGTCAGCTGAGCTGAATCTCACCCGTCGTTTCTGAATGGAAACACACGGAAGCACCCACTGAGAGTTAATTCAAGCCCTCGCTCCGTTAGACGCCTCCTTTGACCACCCTGCCTCCAATGTCTCCCTTTCAGGATGGACTTTGTCAGTGGGGTGCTGTGGATCACATGAAGTTCCCAAAAGCTTTCGAAAAGGTGTGGATTATTGGTTTTAAAGCACTTTGTGCTCTTAAAAAACGTCAGTTGCAAAAATACTGCTAAGGAGGTGAAGAAACATCTCTTTCTGGGCCCTTTTGGGCTGTTTTTATGCTTACAAACACACTCACTACAGAGACAGGGGGCACGCTGATTAAAAGTCAGCGACACACATGTAGCTCATGATTACACGCTTAGTTAAAACCTGAAGTGAACATAGCCCCAGGAACAGTATTAATCTACCATTTGATTAAACTACCTTTCAGCTACCTTATTAAATTGCGATAGTTGTAGGAGAGTAACAACAAAGTCATACGAAAGACAAGACTGATTTAGGGGGTTATTTTGTGTTGTCATTGACTACTCATAACTAAGAGGGGAAAAAGCATTTTATCCAAGGTAGGAAAAGACGTGACAAGCATTAATATTTTTTTTTGTTTGTTTTATCACTAATATATTCATAGGAAGTGCCATTGCGCTGCACAGGTAAAACCATTTCTCAGTTAAATCCCTGTGGCCCCGTTTGACTGAAGCCAGGGAGGTGAATTACCGCTGACACACAGCTCTGCCACTGATAAACCCATTGTACAGCTTGCGGTTGAAAAGGCAATACAGACACAGAACATTTTAAGAAGAAAGCTCCCACGCAGCATCGGTGCCCCAGTTTTATTGGTGGTATAATTACCACTTGAAAAGGCAATACAGACACAGAACATTTTAAGAAGAAAGCTCCCACGCAGCATCGGTGCCCCAGTTTTATTGGTGGTATTAATTACCAGTACAGCAGCACCCGAAACCTCAGCTGAGGCCTGACTTCCATTCATCTAATACTAGTAAAAACGCATGGTCTAAAATGAAGGGCTTCTCAGCAAGGTACCGGTGGCATGAGGGGTTATGCTGCCAGAACAACCCCCAAGCCATGCGGCACCTCCATCGAGGGCTGTGGCGGATACTTTATAAACTAGATACCAGCTCTGCACGACATGAAACCTCAGGGTAGCTGGAGGAGGGAAGCGAGCCCGCTCAAGTGATCTGATTCTTCAGCCTGCAGCACATCTGCTGTATAAAAAGACATGCACATAATTTAGGGGCAGAAAAATTAATTTTCTTATTTCTGTTCTTAGTTTAATACACAAATTAAAGGCTCAGCATCACGATGACATTACCACTGCCTAGTAAGTGACGGAGCATCCACCGACTGGTAACTACTCAAGTTCGCCTTCTTGGTCCATGGCATATTTGGAGATGTACAATCTGCAACTCTATAATCTCTATAAGCTTTAGAGATAAATAAAGCTCTAGAGTGGTAATTTTGATGCAGAAACATAATTTCCAGAAGATGCATGAAAAGATGTCAGAGACGTTGCCTTCGTTTTATAGTTCCCTTATTAGTAAATGAGTGTTAGCTTGCGTAATTGTCCTAGGCTGTCTGTCCTGATGGAAGAAGACAGAAATTCTGCTTTAGAAGACTGAGCATATATATATGTGAAAGAGTTTTTCATAAAACATTCAAGTGAATTTAATCGACTTTATTTAGCACAAGAGATCAAGCTTGAATGCCCTCTGATATTCGCTAGCAATGCCATTTATGTCAAACAACTCTCCAGTCTATGCTACATCTGTTTGAAGAGAATACCAACCGTGTTTGATTTTCTGATTGTTTAATACTTTCATTTCACTTGCCTTTAGGAGGTGGACTCAGACATACAAACCAAACAGCTACAAAAGCTCTTAGGATTCCTTCTCAAATAAAATAATGAACTTGATGTATCAAGACGTAATTCAAACTAGAGAAGTTACTGCTGTTAGAAGTGAATTAGTTTAATTTAAATTGTTTGGGATCAGGAGATATTAACCTTTATTTGCCTGATATTAGAGGTAAAACCAATCCGATAGATTTTATGAAATGGCTTTTAAAATGTATTTGTAAAGAAGGTGTAACATTTACTAGCTTAAACAGTACTTCTATTTAAATATTTTTACAAGCTAGGGAAGGTAAAAAGTAATTCCTGGAGCGTAATTCCTCAAACATACTGTCCTGCTTTCGCCTGGGATAGAGTTAATTTTCTTCCTGGTAGCTGGTACAGTGCTGTGGTTTGGATTTAGTATGAGAATAACATTGATAATGCACTGATGTTTTAGTTGTTGCTAAGCAGTGCTTATACTAAGTCAAGGACTTTTCAGCTTCCCATGCTCTGGCAGGTGCACAAGAAGCTGGGAGGGGGCACAGCCAGGACAGCTGACCCAAACTGGCTAAAGGGATATTCCATACCATGTGA
>NW_008796219.1:1753266-1769245 GCF_000699145.1 Aptenodytes forsteri | reverse complement strand
ATTATTATTATTATTATTATTATTATTATTTTCTCTTCCTTTGCTGTCCTATTAAACTGTCTTTATCTCAACCCACGGGTTTTACTCTTTTTCCGATTCTCTTACACCCTTCCCTGGGGTAAAGCAGCATTAACCTCCCCAAGCTCACCAGGCTCCTGACTTTCATCAGCATTCAATTGTTGAATTGCCAACATTTTTGAAGTAAAAGCCACATAAACAAAAGTACAAATATGTTTAAAATGTAAATGCTTTTTGGGGGAGATCAAGGAAGAGATTAAATACCTCAGTCTGGCAAAGGATATAAGGATGTTCCTTAAACCCCCCCTTGGACTTCAATACGGCATAAACATATGCTTGAATTTTGGCATGCTCAGAGCTTTGAAGACTAAATTCACAGGCAGGTTTGGGAATTGCAGCACGGAGCGGTATCCTGCCCAGATTTTGGGAGCCCAGCCACGTACTGAGCCTGCAGGCTGGAGTTAGATGTCTATAAACATGGCAAACTTCGGTAGGGTCCAAACATATGGCACACTGAGTGCAGGGAGGGGGGCAAACTTAGCTAATAGGCAATTAGGAGGAAAAAGTCTTTAGCTTGTCCTAACTGTGAATTTGGGCCCCTTGCTGTAGAGGATGAGAGCTGGGACAGGTTGATACGGCCAGCCTCCTTTAGGAGTCAGGACCCCATGGGACCGTGCTGGTTCTTCAGAAGAACATGCAGAGGGAGGGTACAGCGCCACGGGCTCCTTTGTGAGAGTCGCTGTGCAGGTGCCTTTCCTTCCTCTGCCGAAGAGCGTTTGCTCTAACAAACAGCAGGACATAAGGGGCTAGGGGATATTAACTTCCAGTCATATTTTGGGCAGCCCCCAGTCCACCTCTGTGCTTCCAGCCACAGGGAGGATGAGAAGATGGGCATGTTGTTGCGCACCCCCCCAAGGTTTCAATGTCTTGGTGCTCAGTACGCCCCAGCTTCACCTGGCTGAGGGGAAACCTGAAAGCAGATCTTCCAGGGAGCCGCAGCAGTGAAAGGGACGGGCATGTGGCCTTCTGTCGTGACCAGCAGGAGGTGGCAGCTGTACTTTAGAAAACTGAAATTTTGGATTTAGATTTTTACAGGAGCGGATAGGTTAGCTACAGATGCCTACATCTTCTGCTGGATGCAGTCCCAACTTTTCACCTAAAGGTGATTTTCAGCCCAGACCCAGATCATCATCAGCAAGTTTAAACGTATCCGTTTTGTAATTAATTTCAATTACACTTTCCTGGTGCTTCACTGTATGTTCCTGAGGCTCCTAAGGCCCGTACCTTTACTGAGTCTCTCCACACTCAATTTGCCTATTGCCTGTGTTGTCCTCCTGTCATTTTCAGTGGTACCAGATGAAACTTTCAAAACTATTCAAAGCAATTCTCATGGAAAAAATACATATTCCTCACGAGCATCATTTCCATGATACAGTAAAATGGGAACATCTCACTGGTCAAGTTATCATTTATTTTATTCTAGTATATCTTCTTAAAATGATATTGTTATTACACTTAGCTTTTATCTAACGGAAGAGTTCATATTAGCATAGTAATGGCACTGAAAACAGCTAACAATCTTACATTCATGTTGCATGGGGGCAGGAAATAAGTTAACAAAAATGCAGCTGCCCAAAATCATATGCATTGATTAAAAAGCCATAAATGTGGCATATTGAGGGTGGTGTGGGGGGGTCACACTGTATATCTTCAATCAATGTGAATAAATGCTTTCCAGAGATATCATGCTTACTTTTGTCAAAGGGATCAAGTATTTTGTTTCATTTCTTGTAGGTGAAGGCAGAAGATGGAATATTCCATTATATGATTTGTTATTTTAAATATAAACAGAAGGCTATACAAGATGGAGGTAATTTGTGACCTGGTACGTTGTAAAAAATGACTTTGTAAACACTGATTTTCTCATCTTCTTCAATTTAACAACAGTTGTGGGGGGAGAAGAGACATTTCTTGGAGGGTGTGAGAAAGGGAAACAGGGGCAAGAACAATTTAAAAATAAAAAAAGGGTAAAAATTTCAACCTGATGCAATTTGTGGTTTGTAATGTTGCAATGAGCCATCTGAAGACTTCAAAATATTCAGCTGTGTAGGATGCCCCTTAGTGGTTGAATATAAACACTGTTGACAGAAGAAATAATTTTAAACATGGAAAAAAACCACAAAAATAATATTTGTATTTAGTAATTGAGAACAAAGGATTTTAAACCCTAACGTATGCACAGAAGAGCCTACAAAGCCATGTTTACATAAAGCATCAGAAACAGGTGGAAAAATGCAAACCAATAGTAACCACATTCCTGAATAAGCTATTGCATCAAGTGAGAAGAACAAGAAAACAAGGGAAAAGGAGGGGAAAAAAGGTCAATCTCTATTTTTATTTTAATCAGGATGTATGTTATGGGATGAGTGGGCTTTGCAGAGGAATACGCTCAGATATTGAACTCTGCAACGAAACCCAACCCAATATTTTTACTGATACTTTCTAGAGTAGAGAGTTTCTGTACAGAATTACAAAGTTATCTGGTCTGGTGCCATGGTTCCTTCCCAACACCATATGGATGGTGTAGCCTGCGGCCATCTCTGCTGTTGCAGAAGGCTACCAGCTTGTGTTAAAATACACAAACATTTCTACACAAAAGGCATCAAGAAATGTTTAAGATTCAATAGGAAAGGTTAGAGTGCACAAATTTGGTAATACACACAAATGTACATATCTAGTTAGATATAACGGTACAAAGAGTCTACGAGAGATGATTTTTGTTTGGTCTAACTCTTGTCATGAGGAATATATTGCTTCTAACTTTTCCTTTTTAAAACCAGTCTTTGCATAGGATTCAATTTGCAAAAGCTGCAACAAGGTGACACTGACGAAGCATGGCACCCCCATTGATCTGTTTACACCTACTCCGACTGTAACTGTATTTTATACCTTTAGATCTCTCTCTGTGTGTACATTGGATAACAAAAGAAGTCCATTGTATTTACAGACAGTCCATCTTATTTGGAAATCTGATGCCTCTGCTAGTCATTATTCTTTTTTTCTTTCTTGAAGAAGTCTGTAATTCTTCCATCTTTTTAACTTTGCATGTAGAAATCACGGCTGCAAAGTGTGTCATTACCTCCACACAGGTAACTGAGGCAGAAAAGCCGCTCATCAGCACTACTGACATAAGCCTTCACTTCTCGGGTCACATCCAAATGCAGCTTAACGGGTCAAGGGAAGTCTCTTCTTTTGAGTTAGCTGGTGTGTGCTGTAGCTGGATATACTGATCCCAAACATTCCCAGCAGCAACGCCGCCCGTTGCAGCAGTGTGTCCGATGAGTTGATAACGATTTTTCCTGCAGCTTGAGTCTATGGGAGAAACAGGGCAAGTTACACGGTGATTCAGCTGAGTGCAACACAAAAGCGGGTCTTCGGAACCTACAAAGCACTTTTTTCTTCTCCGTCTCATTTAATATAGTATGACTCTGCTTTCTGCTGAAGAGTATTCGGCACAAACTATTGCACATTTTGGAAGGGCCCCCTTTTTATCACTTTGTAAAAGAAAGGACACATTCCTGATATGATTTTTCTTTCATTTGTAACTCATTGATTTCAGTGACTTTAATGGGGTTCCCTCTGGCTACTTGGCTGAGAGGGAGAGCTGAATCAGGCGTGGAGGCTTAGGCATAAAGAAGGGAATTTCTTGTTCTGTGAAGTACAAAGATCTCTCCTTCCCACAGATTAGCTACTAACACAGTGATGTTCCCTTGAATGTTAGTTATTAATTCAGGAAAGCAAGGCTAAAAGGGATCCTAGCTCCACAGGTAGGACTAGACCAAGCAGACAGTCTTAACACAGTCTCTTTGTCAAGTCCAACAAAGAAGCAGGAAATGCCAAAGTAAAGATAAAAAATTACTTATTTACTGATTATCTGAATAACAATCAGAAAAGAAATTAAATTACTCTTGCTTGCCTAGTACGTATGATACACTGACCAAGAAGCAGAAACACAGTTGCATGGACTCCCTAGAGAGCAAAACACAAATTCCTATACATATTGGCGCTGTGAGTTAAAACATATCACGTGTCTTTCCAGTTGCAGCATTTCTTATATGAAATGATGACTAGGCCTCAAATAGTGATTTTTTTTATGCTTTCCCTTGCAGTCCATGGACAGAAAGCATGGCACCACTGACAGGAGTGACAGATTCCAAGGAGCCTGATTTTCACTTCCAGATTCTAGGTTTTTTATGTGAGCTTAAATAATCAGAGCTAAGTGCTCCAACCTTGATAAACGTGGCTGCCAGTGTGGCTACTTCAGCAGCAGAATAAATAAAGACAAAAGAAATTCCAAATAAAATTACTATGTAAGGTGATATCAAAAGATATGCAGGGAGGCGTGAAAGAAATTCACTGCTAGGACTGAAACACAGTATCCTTAGCTCAGCCTCTCAACTACTCAACTATCACCTCTCAGCTACTACAGTCTATGATTTTGGATGCAGATCACATTGCTAAAAGCTGTGAGATTTTCCAACAAAAGGATATATACTCTGTAAATAAGGAAGATGCTCTACTTTGGTATATGTATTTTTGGGCTGTTTTATTCTCAACTATTTAGCTGATTTAAAACATTTTCTATGCATGCTTTTATTTTTTTCTTCATATAATGATTGATACTCTGGTCCCCCAATGTTCCAGAGGTCAACACTGATTGAGGTTTCTTTATCATAACCATAGAAGCTGGCTGAAGTCTTTCACTGACAGCTCATCTGAGTTGCTTAGGAACCCAGCGTCCTTCTTCCCATTAACATTTTCCTGCTGCCCCAAACACACAAAGCCATTGCAAGAGAAAATGATGGAGAAGTAGTTTCTGTTTAAGCACTGCAGAAACACAAACTCCTTCCAAGTATTCTGCATTCGGTATTCCAGCATGATACTGATTATCAAGAATTATCACAATTCATTTACTTTTCAGCAGAGGCTTAATTAAGACTTCTTTGAGTTGTTATGAAGTTAAACCCACCAGAAGCCAGTGTTCCATTGGGTTGGTCATGCAATAATTTGAAATAAAATCAGTGTGATCAAGGGAAATACTGGTATTTCAAAGACCTAATTAGAAGCGGAAAAAAAGACAGAATTTTCATACCTGCAACAACCTTATATAGCCAGGTGTCATTCTCCGGAGAGGAATAACCATGATTTCTGAGTCTTCATAGAATTTCAGCCCCTACAATTTTAGAAGACACAAAACATTACTAAATCCCAGGGATTTTTTACAAGTGGACCGCCTAATGAAACAGAAGATTTATTCTAGTATGGTTTGCTACAATGCCAAAAGCGCTCCAAGAAGCACGGTATGCAAACGTTTTTTCCTCACCTGACGCTCTTTTCCCTGGAGCCCTTTACATGCTTCAGGTCCCAGGGGTATATAAAGCCCAGCTCAGTTGCATAACCTGTCACATGGGGTCTGTCTGCACCGCTTCGGCGTTGGCAGAGCCGTAACTGTCCCGCCTGGGGCCAGGTGTGTCTTGCGATATTGGAAGACTCTCTGGGAATGCCTGAAGCTCATTAAGAGAGCAATGCGACAGCTGACCTCCTTAAGAACAAAAGGGCCTAAGCCTACTTTATAGATAGCCCTGGACTTAAAAAAAGGAGGTCATTATAGCATTTGGTATCGTAGAGTGACAATGCAAATAGGATTGGATGGCTTTTATGTAACTTAGAGCATATATTTATACCCATAGGACGACCTGACTGGGTAGGAAGCTTAATGCAGCCATGACCCGAGTTGAAAGGATGTGCTAACATAACAGGGTTGTTTGGAGGCACATTTAAAAATAACTTCTTTCTTTTCTGATAGCATTCTCTTTTACTCAGCATTATGCATGTTCTTGCCCCTTTTTCTACTGCTAAAGGTTTACCACTAAAAAATACTTAATCTAATACTCCTTATTACTGTCATTACTATTTTCTGTTAACAGTGATTTCTTTTCACTGTAGTGAGCTTGGATTCTGTTCTGCTCCTGGGGTCATATAGTTCACAATGTGAGAAACGGTGGTAAATTCTAATTTACAAAATTAATTTCTCTTTCTTTTAGGAGTGTCCATGGATAGACTGTGCTGAGAAAGCTCCTTTTTCCCGTTATCAATACATGCAACCTTGAATAAGGATAGCAGAGCTGAATTTGGCTCCAGTTGCAGTCATACTTCTAAACATACAGGGTAAAAATCTTCAGGTGGTGTAAGTCAGTATAGCACCAGTGTGTACAGTGAGCCCACATTGCTTTTCATCACAAGTACTTCATAGAACAGCGCTGATTGACACCCCTGTAGTCTCTGCTACAGCAGCCTAAAGCTCTCTGAGAAATATTCCTGCTGTAAAAGAGCAGAAACATGAAATGTTTCTACTTGGAGAAATACTCTACACTACATTAGGTATTCCACAACGATACCACTTATCAAGAATTTTCATAACTCATTTACTTTTCAGCAGATGCTTAATTAATGCTCTATAAAGGAACGATGCTGTTTTCTTCTGAGGCTCTGGCTTACATAGCACGCAGTGGGCAGATCTCATGTTCCTCTCGCCGTACCACATTTATACCACGTGAATCCCATCGGCACCAGTGGAGCTATGTCTCATTCACAAAAAAGGTAACTTGAGTTGAACTAGTCCTAGAGCGCCAATCTAAATACTAAAAGCAAGAGACTGGGAACCTGCCAATCTGTTGTTGGGTTTTTTTAAAAAATATGCAACTTGCACAGTGACCCCATGCTAAACCTTAAATGCTGTATACCTTAGCTATAGGAAATACTGTATTAACAGGAAACAGTCAACTTAAAATTGGGAGCTGACTGAAGTTAATGGAAAGCGTATCGGTAAATACAAGTCACCGTACCTGCCCAAAAGCATTTGGAATGAAAATCTAGACTATAAAAAGGCAAAGGCTTTTTTCTTGTTCTTGTTTCTCACTGTATGCCCCATGCTAACTTTCCTGCACAAACAGGAGCGCGCCTGGGCTTGCTGCCCAGAGCAGGACAAGGCTAACGCTGCAGAGTCCGTGTTCCTCTGGAAATACACAGAACTCTGAGTTTTTCCTTTAAATTTCCTTTAAATTTAAAAGGGAAGGGAAAGAGTATGCCTTGAATGCCACAGCTGTCTTTAAAAATTATTTCCTGGCCATGCTCAACACAGCTGAATTGTACAACGTTTTCTGTAATTGTAGGTGTTACCAAAATCTGTACTACTTTCCCGAGGACTCTGAAAGAATAACCCTCCCAGGCTGCTTCAGGAGAACTTTGAACAAACAAGGGGCTGCCTCTGTTCCTTTCGAAGTTGAAGCCTCTGAGAATTGAGTCCTGACTGCCACAACGCAGAGATGAACGTGCCCCTCCTGGGCAGGGGACCGGCTAACGGAGGAGGAAAAGCACAAGCAGCAAAGGGCTCTCTTGGCAAATACACAGGGATCCCATGTGCAGTGCAGACTACTCGCCTCATTCATCTGCTGATGCCTTCACTGCTTGATGGAGACACTGTTTTCTAATAGGCATCAAGCAGATAAGAATGCAAATGATATGCTGACATCCTCCCCATCCCAAAAATAAAGGCGAGGGACACTTTGAACCCAGTTGTCAATATTACCACCTTGTGCTCTATTTCCATTAAGAGGAGAAATCAATAACTAACTTAAACGTTCCTTTGCTGTAATCCTGTGCCTTTGGAAGCAGCAAGGGCTGTTTCCCCAAATGCAGCAGGAATCAACCAACAGGAACAACTTATTTTCACAGCATTAGAAGCCCCTCCTTGACTGGCACTCCCCGAAAAGCAATTTGTGCTGCCTGTGCTGCCCATGAGTGCGTCCCTGCCTTTCCGGAGCACGGTGCAGGGTCACTCATGTTAGCATTGCCCGCCACAGCTCGGTGGCAAGCAGCAGGGCAAGCATAGCAGCATGGGGCTCAGGCCCCTGCTCTTTCAGTAGGTTTTGTGGCCCACACCAAGTCCGTGCTGTTGACCACTCCAATACAGATGCCTTTAGGCTGAATCTACATCTCCATTACTGAGCACCTAGGCACCATCATATATCTGACTTTGTGTCTGTGGCCATCCAAATATTTTGCATGTACTCAGTGCTAAGTTCATGCGTAGTTTTGCTGAGTTTAAATGTGAACACTCAGAGAAGGTTCAAAAGGAAAAAACACATTTCTAAGTCTAAATTCAGGGTAGCATCCAAGCTTCACAGAAGGTTTCTTCTGTTTTGAAGATGAATGTTTTAAGGCAACATCACTACGCTGGCTTTATGCCTCCTCAACACAAGGAGAATTTATTTCTTATCTTTTCAATTACCTCCAGGTCAAACAAGATATTTACTGAGTAACCACAATTAAGCACATTGGCAGGAGACCTCCAGCACACTCTTTCTCGGGTGAATGTTGTAAACAAAGCTCTGTGCTTGCAAGATATACAAGATACAAGCCTTTCAAGCTTTGGTCTTGAACTGACCCCATGTCTTTCACATTCTTGGATGACAAGCTGCAACGGGGAAAAAAAGAAAAGTTATCTCACCAACATCTTTCCAGAATGAGTTACTGCTTGTTGGTTTGGACACTCTTCTGATACTACTCACTGCAACTGAGTGTTGTACTCAAACAGTCATTTGCCCTTTCCATAGGAAATGACTGATTTTTGCATTAGAGATTAGTGATTATAGTACACCGCAAAGGTGCAAGAGACAGGGTCAGTAGCCTCATCAGAAAAAGATGTGAGAAGTATTGTCCAGTTGATTAAATCCCAATAAAAGTTGCAAATGTCTCTTCAGAAAAGGGATCCGTACTGCTCTCTTCTGCCAATCAGTTCTTGCCATCATGGACCCTTGCAGCTGCCAGAATAGTGATGGCATGTGGCACTTGAGAGACTCTGGATGCTAGTGGGTCCTGACTCTCACCCCTATGGCAGTCCATTGCATACATTTAGACATGCTATTTTCCCTCTGCTTTCTTATTCCTCAAACAACCCTATTTCTAAAAAATTTTGTAGCCAACCTGAAGCAGAGGGAGGGAGGAGTGAGGCAAGCTGGTAGGGTGTGTGAGTTAAACCACAGGCAACAGCAGCTGGGGAGAGCAGTTTCTCTTACACCTGTGTGGAAGCCCAGACTATGGAGTTGCAGCCAACAGATGGTTGTTACGCAAAGGATGTCCAGACAGGTTCACACGCACAAGGATCCATCAGTGGGGTCTGCAGCTCACAGCATGCATGGAGTTGCTTTTGGTGAAAAATGGAAATGACAGAGGAAGGGAGAGGTGAGGGAAGGTGAGAGAGATAAAATAAAAAAGGGGAAAAAAGGGAAACTCAGTGGCCAGCCGGAAAGAGGTGATGGGAGTCCCCAGGCAAGCAGCCTCCCCAAGGCTCCCCTCCAGTGTAGCAGAGTTGCCGCATAAAGTCCCTTGCAGAAAGTACACAAGTCTCACTGGGACCTGCTCAAACTGCTGTTGGTGGTTCCTGCTTGCGATGCTGTTATCGCTGACTGGTGTGTGCTGACCTACTGCTACACCCCGTGCACGTGTATTATTTGGGCCCCAAGCGACGGCGGGAGAATCGGGGGAAAGGCAGGTGATTCTCCTGCTGCCACAGTCACTTCCTATCAGAACCCGCCACAGCCACATGACTGGCTTTGCTGGGGCAAGGTCACGAGAACGACAGTGCAAGAGCAAGAACACGAGACCAAGGAGGGGAAAATCCTGGCCCACGGGCAGCTGGGGTGATGGGCACCCCCCACTGTCAGGGGAAGGCAGGCTGCACACCTGCAGACAGGAGGCTCTCGGCAGCACGAAGGCTAAGGCACCTAAGGCAACACGGTGGTAAATGTGCATGCTTACAGGCAACCACTATCTGCTCAAGTGGTTGGAGCTGACGTCTCCCAACAGTTCTTGCTCCTACCTGACGGATAAAGATTGCAGACAGAACACTGCAGGGCATTGCCTATGTGCGGTCGCATTTCTGAACAATAAACTGGTTTAAAGCAAGACTCTCCACTGGCTTCGAGGGTCATCAGCTTGATTTATTCTAGGCCTTCCAAACTGATACAGGGGCAGCATGTTAAAAGAGGATTTCCCGTAAAGCACACACAATTTTAAGTCTATACCCGGACAGCAATAGCTAAATGTATTATTTTGAAGTCAAAATTTTGAAAATAATTCAGATATTTAACTAAAGAAGTACCTTCCAAAATTAATCATTCGTACATAGGCCAGGATGGAAGAATACGGGCAGGATTCTGAACCTACCCATGGCTTCCACTGAGGCTCTTTGTGTGGGATAGGAGTAAACACCAAGTGCTGTCAGTGTAGTCAAATAAATGAACAAAACCATATAAAGAAAACAAACCAGCAGATCTTCTTCTACACACAACCGTATGACTAATCCTGGGCTTTTTGACTTAAACAGTTACTGGATCTGAGAGTACATCCTCTCAAATCATTCTGTGCAGTACTTAAAAATTAGAGCTAATCTAAAAGGAATTTTGCCTAAACCAAAGGTAACTAAAACACCAGCTCTGTAGGGGTAACAGGACTGGGCACCGTCAGCTCATGGAAGAAAGAGATGGTCCTGCCACAAAGAGCCTACAGTCCGTGGGGAGGCAGATGGATGCCAACAGATGGAGGAGCACAGGGAAACAAAGAGAATCTATTGCTTGGCATGTGAGGCAATGTTCTCAGCTCGCTCACAGTCAGATTGTTTCCAAATTTCTGTAGGCGTTGCAGCAAAGCACAGCGTTAAGGAGGGATGTGAAGGTGGTTAATGAATTTTAAGATGATCAGGCAGGCAAGGAACAGGAACAATGTTAGTCATATTGTTGCATTACACAGCAGTATCTTTGTGGAGCACAGAATTAGGGAGATGTATTGGAATATGTTGATGACAGAAGTAGGAAACACTGTCAATAAAAGAAGACTGCAATACTGTGTAGATGAGCTGAGGCACAGACAGACAATTGCAGATAGTTCAGTCCTCAAAGTCATCTAAGGTTGCAGATAGACAGCAGCAAGAGATTGTGTTGGTGAGTCTTATGGAGTTGCCATTGAAGTAGCTTAAACTACTCATTTATTTCCTGCTGAGAATTGACTCATTCACATCCCACAGCTCCACTGCCAAGCAGTTACTCCTGTATTTGCAGCCTGCCTACCCATACTGCTTTGATGCCATTGAGGGACGAAATAATAGAAACAGAAAAATTTAACAGCAAAAGACTTAACAGCAGAAAATCAAGTTAATTTCTGCTACAGAGAAAGGACAACTTCTGCCATGAAATAAAATTTTATGTTAGAAATTGCTGCAGTTTGTATCTGTTAGGAACTACAGGAAAAAAAAAGAATCCTGGAATGTTTTTTTGAAGTATTTCCAAAGCAAAGGCAGGTAAGCGCTACTGTCACTGGCAGCAGCATAGGTGTAGCACAAAGGCACTAGCACGGCTCATCTGGAGCCCAGTTCTGGTCAAGCAGCGCTGGTTCCCCCTCTCCTAACTCCAGACATGGCTAGCACAGATGCCTCGGATCTAGTTGCTCTAAACTCCCACTATAATTTACCTATTTTAGATGTTCATGTTAAGATCAGGAAAAGAAGTGATGCTTGATAGTACAGTGAGCTAATACAGCTAGTGCAGACACAGATATCAATAGTGTAAATACAGCCAGTCACAGGAACTGCACCCCACTGATTACAGCAGGAGAATTCAAAGTGAAGCTGGTATGAAGAACAGCTACTAAGATGACCAAAGCAAATGAAAAGTATGTATTACAAGAAGAACCTATAAAAAAATGTTTAACCTCACAAAAGGATCATCAAACCCTTCCTCTCCTCTTAGATACTGATGAGCAGTGATGATGTCCTTGAATACGGATTTTTGCCTCATTCCCAACTATTGGATGCGGTCAATAGCGTAGCATCATCTCCCCTTGCTCAGGGGAGGTCTTCATAGAGGAAAAGCAACACTGATAAAATTGAATGGCCCACTACACATGGAAAAGCCAACACATGAGAAGGACTGCATTTAAGGCCCTGCATGAACAGGTGCTATCCGACCTGATGTGCAAGTACAGCATCTTTGGGTGGACCACCTGCAATGTCCCAGTAGACGGTCATTGCCCTACAGAACATTGCCAGTCCTGACTGCTACTGATCCGTGAGCGATCAGTTGGGTGAATAAACTCACTATCAGTTTTTCTGTAGCTAAGGTGTGTACTAGTACAGATGTATTTATTCATTTTACAACTGAAAACTGAAAAGACCCAACCAAAATGAAAAAAACCCGACCCCAAACCAAGAATATAAACAATGGGCATTAATAGAGAGACTTGGGGTCTTGCAGGTCTGAAGAACTTAATGGAAGCTAGCACCTTTCAAAAAGGTCCTGCTACACTCAAGCCAACCACTGGCAACTCTAATGTTTGGGTCCACCTTAATAATTCATACAACTTTGCAGAATCTGTTGGTTGGACTGCGACAGAAAACTGGTCTAGCAGATATAGGCAGGATGAAGCTTGTCTGCCTCTGCTGTGCAAGTGACATTGCATCACAAGCACCTCCCTGTTGTGTCTTTTGCTTAATACCCACTCCTGGAGTGTTTAAAACATATAGCAGAATAATAGCTGTTTTTCTTGAGCAACATCTTTATACATTGCTGCTTCTGAGGCGGGTTCAGAAATCAAGGAGCACAACACGCTACCAGAGAAGCTGGAACACTATGGGCTGTTCTCATTGGCCTGAGAGTTATCTGGGTGCATATTAGTAAAAAGATTTATCTATAGCTATTTTTCTGGGAAGCAGAAAATTCTGTCCACATCTGGCAGACAGTGGACAGGCTTCCAGTAGAGGTCCTGAGTCCCAGTTAACCCTGGAAACAGTTGGTAATAGAGTTCCATTTTTCTCACAAGTGTAATGCACTGTCTTGCAATGATCCCAGTATTCAGAGCACGCGCCAACCACTTCAGCAAGGTAGCGCACTGGAAGGGCACACAATGCAATCCTGACAGTTTGTGAAGAAGGTGGGTATCATCATTTAACATAATGCCATTTTTTTCAGCTACCAAGGCACTGCTGATCTGACTAGGGAAGCCTATGGCACACCTGTGGATAGATCTGGATACATAAGACTCACAAGACACATCATTACTCAAGAGCACATCCACTCCTGTTATTACGTGTGCCAATTAGCTGCTGTTAATCCAAGACAATACATTGTTTGTTGCTCTAAAGGAGTGACATACAATAGCTGCTATTTTGCAAAGAAACAAGGCATTAGGCTCTTTCCTGTGAAGAACCTGCAATTTCCTTTCCGTTTAGAAGAGGTGGAGCAAAGACGGATGAGCTTCTTAAGGAGCAAGGCATGTCCTCTCACTCTGCTCTGCTCCCCAAAGTCCACTAAAATGGGTATCTACTTCAAGACACCCACCAGATATTGGCTCCTGTGCCAGGCTGAACATGTGTTCCTGGCTAGCCAGTCCTCAGTGGGTGTTTTTCACTGTGACAGTTGATATGAGAAATTATATTACAATCTGTGATAAGAACTCTTCACGTTGTGTCCTTTGCTGCTTCTGTGGCTGATGAGACAAAAAGCTGGACTGTCAGACTCCATGTCCTCATGGGTCCCTCACTCCATCTGCAGAGGGTCCCAGATCATGAGAGGCTCCATCACAGCATCCCAAATATCTTCTGCAGCTTGCAACCTGCATAGAATTGTAACCTGTCCAATGCACATATACACACAGCCCAGAATGAATATGAAGTTTTGAATTTGAACCACTTGTTTGTAAAAAGCTGGACAGATCATTCCCAGCAGTTCTGTACTGCTGCTGGGAAATTTTCTCATCAGTAAAACTGTGCACATGAGCAGGTGCATATGCAACTATTGAGCCGGGTTCTTCCTCCTCCTCCTCTACATCCCACATTGCAACCCTGTTACACACATGCCAAATCTTCACAGTGAATCACACAAATGAGAGAGCTTAAGAAGCAGCCTTCTGACATGTAATTCCAGAAATGCAGGTATTTGCATATTGCAGCTGAGGATAGGCGGCCATGAGATCTCCTGCGATGCCTGCAAATGACTGGGAGGCTTGCAAAGGCCTGCCATATTTTATGTATGAGAAAGACCCTAACATACAGTATGCTGTGCTTTTCTGTAGCTAGGGACATTTTTAATTTGTTTCAGAGCACAGCCACAGTGTGAAAAAATAGCCACAGTAGGGATGTTTGGGATATCAGGACTCTGGAACGGAAAAGGATTCATTCTAAGAAGATAACAGAGGTACATTCAAAGCATGACCACCTTTTTGGTTCTAATTGTAAAGCACTGATTTACAACAGAAGCACACAACTTCAGTCAATCATTTCACTGGTACCTCTGTTCGTTTCAAACAAAATTTTCAGATACTCAAAATGTGTGGGTTACTATATTCCATATGGCTTTATAAATTGTGAGTCATGAATCCTACAATGATTTTTTTTTTCTCCTTTTTTTAAAACCCAAACTTCAAGGTCTACACTTCAAAGCACCTGATCCACCTTCTAAACAAACCTGTAGAATCTTCTTTTTGGAAGGGCTGGAACTTCTTCTACATGTGATGACAGCTGAAATGAATGTGGAGCTATTATCAAAATGTAGAATTTTATTGAAATTTACCATTCCTGCATAAGCAAATGTATCTGAACATTGAGAAGTTCTGAAGTCTTCCTTAGTGGTCTGCTAGGAAAGTTACTTACATTTAGTGGTAATGGATATCTACATCTGTAACATCCAAAAATGGTTTCTAATTTAGAAACTGTAAATGCTTTGATCCATCCTTGCAGATAAAAAGGCCTGAATATATATTGCTGTATGCTGTGTATTTCCAATGCAACAGGCTTATGAATTAGTCCACCCAAAACACAAAATGTCTGTAAATTCTCTTATAAGACTTTAAACCGCAATATAAGAAGATATAAATTACTGGAGCCTTGCAAGTATGATAGAAAACGCTTCAAAGCTTTAAATTAAATTACATAGCTTTAGTGGGAACCTTGCTAGTTGAATTTCTGTTCTCGCACACTTTCTGACATGTCCCCTTGTTTTGTTTCCTTGTAATTGCCTTCACATTGCTGATCACACAAGGTTCCCATCCCTTACTATCTGTATTCCTATTTAAATGTTCTAATCCCTTAAAGACACATCTATTATTTCTGGCGTGTCATTGTGCCAGCACAGTTGTGGCTATTTAGCACGACTGATAATCTACTTTTAGGCATAATCCTATGTAAAGGTACATGTCTTATGTTGTGAACTCTCCAGCTGAACACTAGAAGATTCTTTCATCAACTTAAGAAGAGGGTAGAACAATCTATGCAGGAAATAAAGCATGAAAAATACATTAATCAAGAGAGTAGCATTTCTATAATGTTTATTTTTTCATTAGGTAGTCTTTATTCTGATTAAGCGTTGTGGCTGTCTGACTGTGAGGCCAACCAGAAATGATTAAAACAGAATTCAAATTACCTAGAAGTGGAAAACAAAACAAGAGGGGAACAGTAGTGAACATTTGCACTTTAGGACTTAGCATGGAGTTCTCTCTTCAGAGATCATATTTCCCATGGCACAACACTAACAGCTCACTAGGACCAGATGGTATTCACCTAAGAGCTCTAAACCAACCGAAGGATGAAATAACACAACTGCGAGCCGTGGAGTGTAACCTCTCACTGGGAATTGTCTCAGTGTCAGGGGATGGGAAGGTGGTGAAATGGCTAATTTTTACAAAGGATTCCAGGGGTGATCTGAGGAACTACAGACCAGCGAACCTGATGTCCTTGTTCAGCAAATCATAGAATCATAGAATTGTTTAGGTTGGAAAAGACCTTTGAGATCATCAAGTCCAACTGTTAACCTAGCACTGCCAAGTCCACCACTAAACCATGTTCCTAAGCACC
>NW_008796219.1:1749050-1751661 GCF_000699145.1 Aptenodytes forsteri | reverse complement strand
AAAAAAGACTTAGGCAAAGAAGGCATTAAGTACATCCTTTTCCTCATCCTTTGTCACTATGTTTCCCCCCGCATCCAATGAAGGATGGAGATTCTCCTTAGCCCTCCTTTTGTTGATAATGTATTTATAAAAACATTTTTTATTGTCTTTTATGGCAGTATCAGTAGGAAACATTGCAAGGAAGAGAATGAGCAGACACATGGAAAAATATATTGGGAAGCACTCCATTAAGCTTCTGTAAAGGCAAGACATACCTCACAAGCCTATTGGCATTTTTTTTGAGGAATCGACAAATAAGCGGACAAGGTGTACTAAAGTGCATTTTTAAAATTCATTGGGAAAAAAAAAAGCTCTTAAAAAGGAAGTCTCATGGGCTAAGAAGATCCTCATTTGAATGAATAAGCAATTAAAAGATACGAAAGAAAAAGCAGGAATGCAGAGTTTTCCCACTGGAAGGAAGTCACCAACACAATCCTCTGGGACTTTGTGCCAGGATCTGTGCTGCTCAGCAAAGTCCTAAATGACCTGGAAAAGGTGATGAATAACAGGGAAGCAGAGACTGCTGATTCCACTACAGTTATCACAGGGACTAAAATTGAAAGCTGACTGTGCAGTGCTGCAGAAGAGCACTACGATCACGAACAACTTGTGATAAAATGGCAGATGAAATTCCGTGTAGCGTATTGCAAAGTGGTGCACATAATTACTTAAACTGATAAGGACCGTTCAGGAATGAAATAACAGTTCTGTGAAGATGTCAGCTCAGTACCCAGTAAGGGGTCAAAAAAGCAACTGAATTATTTGGAAAGGACTAGAGAACAAATCAAAGCACACTTCAAAAAATGCATGGTGAACCTGCATTTTTAGTAACATGGGCAGTTTTGGTCCTCCCATCTCTGAAAGGATGAAGCAGACTTGGAAAAGATACAGGAAAGGGCAAAAAGGGTATAAAGAAAAGTAGGAAAAGTTTCTTTATGAAGAATGAGCAAACAGGACCCTTCAAGGTGGATGTGTCCTTTTACTCTTCTTCCCTGCTTCCTTACCTCCTCTATATGTCTTCCTCTCCCTCTCATGTTACCGTGTTCTTACCAACACTTCCATAGTCTTCCCAGACCTGCAGGCAAATGGAGGGTTTGAAATACAAGCTGTTGGGATTTTCTTTCCTCACTCAGAGTTAGAGGGAGGGCTTCCTCTGATCTTCCCATACTCCTTCTCCAAGGCAGGAAATGCATAAGGATTCACTGCCCCCCTGCCCCAATATACAAAGGAAAAAAAACCCGCCTTTGAGTTTTTTACCTCCTTCCTGCATCATAGCCTTGTCAACAAGATTTTTACTGACTGATTATCAGACATTGACTTCTCCGTTTCGGAGGCAGAAAGACTGCTTTCAGCGCATGACTTCTCTGTGAATTAGGAACTGCTGTGACAGATTGTCCCACCTTGAAGTTACTTTCAGAGCTGATTGTAAACTCCTCCCATTTCACAGCTTATAGAAATCTCAGTCAACTGCTTTTCCCTGATGGCAAGGTGGTACTACTAGTTAAGCATGGTTCAGTCTTACGTCTCACTTATGGGAACTTTGTGTCAACTTTATTTGGAAACGAGCACAAGTACTACAATAGCCAGGGGGTGCAAATGCCCTGGCTGCTTCATCTTAAAATTTAGCTCTGACCAGCTTTTGACTCTGATGGAAAACTACTCCAACTTGAAAGACATGTTCATGGATTCCCACTCATTTGAGCTAAAGACAGATATTCAGTTACTGAGAAACGCACTGCTTCAATCCTTGGCTCATACCACTTCAAAGACCAACGCACAGTTCAGTTCAGGAGGAACAGGACTGACCGGCTGCGGGCT
The DNA here is from genome assembly GCF_000699145.1 of Aptenodytes forsteri. NCBI lineage: Eukaryota > Metazoa > Chordata > Aves > Sphenisciformes > Spheniscidae > Aptenodytes > Aptenodytes forsteri. The sequence continues at coordinate 1,749,804 of NW_008796219.1, read as the reverse complement.
GGAAGCTGCCGTTTGTATAGGCTCTACAAAGACTTCCCATGAGGTGCCTATCAATTCATTCCTATGAGCTTCTATGCAAAAGCCTTTGCCTGCCAGAGACGATTTGGTTTTTACACTGGTCTATAGGAAGTGCCCAATTATACAGATTATGCAGAATCCTCCTTTGCTTGGTTCCCTACAGTCTGAAGCACTCATCTTCGTTAACTTAGTGTCACGTATTTTTGTGAGCGTTAAAAACTCTGTGGAAGGTTGAGTGTAGCATTGTGGAAAAAAGGTTGCCAGTCACTATAAAAATGCAAAGCACAACCAAGGGAGGGTACTTTAATTTCGGATAGACAGCTGTAAAATTGCTTAGCAAAGACAGTTGGAAATTTGTTTGCATTTCTTCCCAATTGCAATGCAGAGGTGAATGGCTGTGCACTGATAAAGCCATCTGTCTTGTGGGTGCCTGGAGGAAACCTCTGCACCAAAGCAATATTGCCAATTTTACAGTTAATATCCTGGTGCACAATACTCTTGAGCTGAGAGCTGGACTGCAGCCATTTCCGCCGCCTTAGGGCATACCACAGAACAGCACGCTCAGTTGTAATGACTCTTGCTCACAAGCACAGGCTGCCAGATTGGGAAAGGGAATAAATATCCCTGCAGGGCACAATGGCAATGCGAGCACACCATTCCATGCACTGAGATAATATTCAGGTCCACGGACTCAGATTTGAACCGAGGGGAGGGGAGGGGAGGGGAAGGAAGGGGA
>NW_008796219.1:1747389-1749017 GCF_000699145.1 Aptenodytes forsteri | reverse complement strand
TAAGAAAAAATAAAAGGAAGAAAAAATAAAAAAGAAAGGCGAAGAGAGAAAGAATAGAGAAGCTGAGAAAGAGAGAAGGAGAAGGAGAAGGAGAAGGAGAAGGAGAAGAGAAGGAACAGGAACTGTGGGTAGAATGCTTTTATTGGGTAGGTTTTTCAGATGACTTGCTTATCTTGGATATTCACAAAGAATAACAACAACAATTTAGGGGCTCAGCAAAAAAGAAAAAAAGGTGGTAAAGACTGGCCTATTTTGGATTTCCAACAGATAGTTTCATGGTTTTTGTAGTATTATAGGGTTCTTTTCAGACTTCTTTGGTTGGCTTCAAACAAAATACCATGCAAGAAACTGCTGTACAAAGCATCCATGATTTCTGGATACCAGTAATTCCTATGATTTGGATCAGCCTTGGACAACCGGAGCTGCATCAAGGTTGATAGAGAAGACCCTTAGTTATTATTCAAAAGACTAATTACCCTCTTAGAGATACTTGCTCAATGACATCTCACCTTTGTGACTTTTACCTCCCAAGTTTCCCACCACTCTCATTTGAAAGTGCAAGTCTCAGGTTATCCATGAGAATGTTGTTAAGCACAGCGCAGAACGAGTCTGCAAATCACCACCACAACCTACAAGGGAAAAGCTACACTCACATAGCCCCATCTCTCCTTCCCTCCTGTTCACATCACCTTGGTAAGTCACTGTTGCCAGTTGCTTCCCAGGATCTGCCCATGTTCACATTCTCATCCTATGGTACCTGCAAGGTAGTTTGAGACTGCTTTTCACTCTGTGAAACAGGGCAAGGCCTTGCAAATTATGGAGAAAGTGGATGGCCATGGGACTTCTAGAAACACAACACTCAGCTAAGTTTTTGTTTCTCAGGTACCCTGACGAGGACACCTGAAATGTTTTTGGCTTGATATTGAACTTTGAGATTTTTTGCTTATGCATAAGGGAATCAGACTGAAAGAAAGGATGTTGCCAGGGCACTTTGACAGAAACGCTGCTTTTTTCCCTAAGGCTTCCAGTGCAGGGGAGAGTTAAGGAACCTTTTGGAATCCTGCAAGGCATGTTCTGTGTTAGCACAGAGCCAGAACCTGGGAGCTGGAGGCTCTATGCTGTTTGTATGCAAGGGGTTTATACAGCCACAGGTCAGATTCTGGCTAGGGCAATTAGACTTTCCTCAAATAAAGCAGCAGAACTGCATTCACCAGCTTTATTCACACTGAGAAAACAAATCAATGTATCACTCTGAATATCTCTTGTCTTTGGCTCTTATCTTTGGCAAGTCCATGGGACTCGCTTTGAGAAACCTGGTCTACTTACTGGGGGCTGACGGGGTCCATCTGTCAGAGAAGGGGAAGAGCATCTTCAGTCATAGGTTTGCCAAGCTGGTGAAGAGGGCTTTAAACTAGAGATGCCGGGGGAGGGGAACCTCAATCCATCCCACTCCTACCAGTTTGATGCCAGGGCCAGCAAGAGATGCCCAGAGCCTGGAGAAGGAACACAGGTCAGCAGGAGAGCGCCTGAAGAGCAGCACAAAGGAACTCCAGGCAGTAAGACAGCTTCATCGGGGGCTCAACTTAAATGCCTCTATGCAAACGCACGTAGCCTGGGGAATAAACAAG
>NW_008796219.1:1708111-1744951 GCF_000699145.1 Aptenodytes forsteri | reverse complement strand
ACCTTATTGCAGCCTTTCAGTACTTAAGGGGGGCTTATAGAAAAGATGGCAGCAAACTTTTGAGCAGGGCCTGTTGTGACAGGACAAGGGGGAATGGCTTTAAACTAAAGGGGGGGTAGATTGAGACTAGATCTAAGGAAGAAATTTTTTATGCTGAGGGTGGTGAAGCATTGGCACAGGTTGCCCAGAGATGTGGTGGATGTCCCATCCCTGGAAACATTCAAGGTCAGGTTGGAGGGGGCTCTGAGCAACCTGGTCTAGTTGAAGATGTCCCTGCCCACGGCAGGGGGGTTGGACTTGATGACCTTTAAAAGGTCCCTTCCAACCCAAACTATTCTATGATTCTTTTGCAATTTCTGGTGCAAAACACTTCAGTTTTCTCTCCTGCCTTTGAACTGTGGGCTCCTGCAGCTGGTGCAAGAGTGGTACTTCCAGTTGCAAGTTTTTTTAAAATCCTTTTCCTTTCACGTTTCACCCCTGTACTCACTGGCCCTACTGTGACTTTGCTGGTTACTGCGCTGCTATGCTGTTATTACTCCTTTGTTTTTCAATTGCGTAGCTTTAGGGCCAGCCTGTGACACAGCCTTGACTAAAGGGAAGCACTGCAGTGAAGTGGGAATCCCACTGGCGGTTCCGTCTCATACAAGGGTCCTCCTGAGAATCTGCTCCTGCTTCTCTCCAGACTGTGACAGCTCTGGGCAGAGAGTGACCGGGACTTTTCTCTGCCATTTCTAGCTCCAACAGAAAATGTTAATGCTGCCTGCATTTTGATTCATGATACCAACTGCAACTTGGCACTCCATGAGCAGCAGAAGTTGGGAGATTAAGCTGAAGTTCAATTAATATCTCTGATGAATCCTTATACTAGTCTCCAACATTAACTTAGGGGTTAGTTAATGCTGATACCGACAGTTAACATGCTTGTGCTGTGGCCTCAAAATCTGCTCAGAGAATTGCTTCTGTAAAAAATTGAGAATTTGCATATTCCACTATAAAACTGTGCGTGCAACTTCCTAAGCAAACTTCTAAGTCTCAAACCTGTTTTTTTCATCAATAGTTAATGAACTTATTGCAAGGATCTTTCTTCAATTACCAGCTGGAAGAAATGCAACACAACAGATAATGCACACACTAGACACCTTCATAACTCAAGTTACGGATCACATCTCGCAGGAAAAGCAAGAAGTATGAATTTTCCTTTGATGTTTAAAAATAAGGAATCTTTCACAACACTCATTCTTAACTAATGTAAATCATTCCCTGCAGAGCAACAAATTGAGAACACATAAGATAAATTTGAGAGGGTATTTACTTTGAATACTTTTCAATTATTCTGCTTCCCCTTAAACATATTCTAAAACACATTCTATAGCTTTTTGTACAGTGTCTTTAGTTTGGACTCTTATTCTTACCTAAAAAACATTAAAGCTTGTTCTTGTAGAAAACTGAAGAAATACTTGTTGACAGCAGCAGACAACCATTACACTTTGTGCTATTTAGACTCCTGTGCAGTTACATAGTGCCACATGACTTTCTGATCAAAACAAAAAAACGATGTAAGACAATAAAGTACATGTTAAATACATTAGAAATCCACTAGACGATCTCAGTTTTCTGTTTTCAAAAAGAAGGTATAAATAGGGAACTGTGACTGAATGATGTTATTTCTCTTTGAATCCCATAAAAATTAGTACTAGTACTCAACACCATTCAGCATTTTTATTAATGATCTGTAAGTAAACATAGAATCGTCGGTGGTAAAATTTGCAGATGACACCAAGATTAACAGATAGTCGATACTAATGAAAGCAGTACAGGCACACAAAACAATCCATCATTTACTAATCTAGACATAGTCAAAGAAAATTAATGTTAATATGGCCAAACAGAAAGTCAGACATTTAAGAACAAGAAGTATGAAACCAGGGACTAAATCCTGGAAAGCAATAAATGTCAAGAGTACTCCTCTACTATGACAAACAATTCAACATGGATTCCCTATACAACCCTATGGCAAAAAGTGGACCCACAAACAATGGAGTAGTGAGTACAAAAGTCGGCACTGCTGAGATTTTAAATAGAATCATAGAATAGTTTGGGTTGGAAGGGACTGTTAAAGGTCATCTAGTCCAACCCCCCTGCTGTGGGCAGGGACATCTTCAACTAGATCAGGTTGCTCAGAGCCCCGTCCAGCCTGACCTTGAATGTTTCCAGGGATGGGGCATCCACCACCTCTCTGGGCAACCTGTGCCAGTGCTTCACCACCCTCAGCGTAAAAAATTTCTTCCTTATATCTACCCCCCTTTAGTTTAAATGAAGTTCTATATGCAGTTCCAGCACACTTATTTTCTAAATTGTGGGAAAAAAATGGAGAGAATGTACAAGAGAGCCACAAAAACAATTTGAAGGCTGTAGAAAATGCCTTAAAACAAATAATTTAAAGAGATAATGTTTAGGGTAGCAAAAAGGAGGTTGCATTGTAGCTTGATTACAGTGTTCAAAAACTTTCACAGACAGAAAATAGTGGCTAGCGAGGGACTACTTAATCTAGTGAAGAAAAGCATACCAAGAACTAATGGCTGAAAGTTAAATCTAGACAAATTCAAATTTAAAATAAGGCACATGTTTCTAACCGTGAGAGTGATTGAGTACTGGAATAAATGACCAGAGAAGGGGCTAAGTCTTCATTTCTTGATGTCCTTAAATCAAGCTTGCCTGTCTCTGCAGAAGACTTGCTTTAGCAAAAACCACAAATTGTGCTTTTGTCAGACTCAAGTTACTGGTCTTCACCCTGAAGTAAAAGGAAAATTTATGACCAGGGATCTAGATGGGGTCAAAGAAGATAATCTCATGTCCTTTTTAGTCTTACCCTCTATTAATCTATCAATTTACTGAGTGAGCACAGAGAAAAAACTTTCTGAGTGACTTTTGCCATCTGGATAACAATGGGATCTGTAGCAGATTGTAAATTATCCAGTAATAAATATATGTCAGAAACTATTGAGATGAATATGTTCTTGCAATGCCTTCTAATTTAGAAATTTAGAATTATTTAATATTTTACACATTAATTTTATACTGGGTAATTGAATTAATGTGAAAGGGTTATGCAGACAGGCTAATGAAACGCTCAGCTTAATGTGGTTGGAAAAATCAATGCACTTTGGTCTGTCAGTTAGCAATCACGGATTTAATTGAATAACATGTCAAGTATTTTAAACTGTTTACCAATGTAAATAGAATCCAGCACTATAGTAATGGTAATAACCTAAGATGCTTTCCCTGAATTCCAATCAGATTTGAACATGACCTTCATTTTAAGCTCCAACATGCCAGACGGAGAGCAAACAGCTATCATTATGTCTACAGAGTTTGGTGATTACTCCTGTGATCCTGAAAAAAATATATTTTCTATTGATTCACTCTCTAGAACACAGGTAATGGGTAATCAGTTTGATATTCCTAGCAATGGTTACTCCTTCTCTGTGCATTTATATTGACTTCCACTTCATTATTGTTACTGGGAGGAGGAATAAATCACACAGCAATCTTTTACTAAGCCGATCTGAGAAGTGGTGGAGGCCACTTTGTGCATGATCGCATAAAGGGAACAAGAGGAAGAGCAGAAGCACCTCCTCAGCTTGTGTTGGGTGAGTTCCAAGCACAGCTGTACAATAGATCCTTGCTCTTCTTCTCCTTCACCCTTTTACCACTCCCAGGCAATGATTTCCCAACAGAAGACATGAAAGCAGCAAGGGGGGGGGTCCAAGTTGAAGGAGCTTGCCGCTGCCAGACCAGCGCCAGGAGTAGGTGACGTTTTGGTAATGCAACATGTACATTCCTGTCCCTGTCTCAGATGCAGTAAATGAAATTTTTTTGACAAGATCCAGATGCCTGCAATGCAGATGTTTCCATCTGACCTACCTGTTTATGCTCCCATATCAGTCAACGTAAAGACATAAGTTCTCCTATTTGTACCATTGTTCTTATCCTAAAATAGATGTCTAGAAGCAATGTTATATTGGGCTGTACAAGTATCTATTTCATCCCAGTGATTACAAAGGTCTTTAGGATAGGCAGCTCAGATGGAAACATCTACACTGTAGACATCTGAAGTTAGGAGAAATGAATCCCATGCTGCATGCTTCCAAGCTCTCCTTAGCAAGCTGCAGATGAACACTGCCTCCAAAGTGTCTACTAGGGAGAACCAGGTCTCCGTTTTACTAGCCTTATCACGTGTGCGATGTAAAATTATTATGCCATTTTTTAACTATCAGCAGCCTTGTTTACATGTTCTAGCATATTCTTGATTGTAGTTACGTGTATTACATTCCCCTAGCACATTGGCACCTCAGATGTAATAGAAATTTGCTGTGCTGGGTGCTGTGCAGCAAGTCAAACCCTGCACCAAATTGCTACTAGTTTAAGAAAGGAGAAAAGAAATGAGAAAACAGGCAGATTGATGCGGGGGAGTACACAGATACAATAAGGCAACATTAGTCAGCACAGTAGGCAGTTGTCTTAGCACACTACTGACCTAGCTGTTGCCAAGCTTTTGGGCAGCATCATGGCAAAGGAGAGTTTTAAAGAAGGAAAGGAAGACGACAGAAAGACTGCTCTGTAGAGAGCTGTGGAAGGCATTGTGGGAAAAAGCACAAATGTGTTAATCTGAAAATGTAGCAAATGGGTGATGGAAGCTAGTACCAGAGGCTGAGAGGATGGAGGAATCATCTATGCACTGACTGAGGGACTGAGAAGACTGGTAAACATCTTGAAAGTGAAGAAAAGCAGCCTCTAGTTGGTGCAACCTATAGCAGCCTAGAGTTGATGCAAAAGAAAAGAAGGTACTGAACCACAGATTCATTCCTTCTCGATTTTTCTGTAGTCCTCGTCAATCTTAGATAACACATTTTTTTTGCATTATGTATCCTAAACCAGGATGTAGCATTGCAGTAATAATGTAAAAGAGAACTACAGCTTGCTTATACATTTTACAAATGTATACAGTTCATTAAAATGACTACAGACTATTCTACAAAGATAAGCACTCAACTTGGAGAACGTCCTTATTAAAGCTAAATATTTGACCTTGAGTGACTGTGGTGCATATACACTGTTTTCAAATAATCAAATAATAGAGTTTTTTCCTAGATCTTTAGATGTAGGAAACATACAGCATTTGTAAATTTCTGCTTTTTCTTTATGCTTATGTAGTGCTTTTCCCCCATGGCTTAGTTCAGCATATACCTAGCAGTTTAAAAATATACATTTTGTTCATCTAAGAAAAACATATATTAAAAATTGTGAAATACTCAGACATTATAATTATCCTATTCAACAAAATTTACTTAGATGCAATGCAGAAGATAAAGTAGTTAACAGTGAAGCCAAATTAGCTGCATAAACATACGCAATGCAGCCGTCCTTAGGTGCAATCTAGGGCTGAAGCAATTAATCACAAAATCTACATAGCTGTAACCTGAGGTTGGCCTAAATATTAAATACAATGCATTTTTCCAATCTTACAGTTTGCTGGTTATTTTCACTACCACTCTTTGTTATTAGACTTACTGTGTAGCATACTGTACAAGCATAACATACATCACTTTCCACTCCACTTTTGTGGACTGGTTTTATGATATACCAGGTATTACTGGGTGAAATATATTTTCTCCAGTCAAAGGCAGCCTAACAATTTTCTGCCTTCATGCTGCCACTCACCATTTTCTTCCTTCCATGTCTTTTTTTTTTTAAAAGTCTTTTTTTTCCCCGATGTAATTTCAGAGATTCAGTCTACTGAATAGTACCCCCCTGCACTGGTGCAGGGGAGAAAAGCCAGCTGTCATAGAAAATGCATTAAAGAATTTATAACTCTACATGATTGCAAAGTACTATATAAAATATTGCACCACTTATGAAGCAGTAAAAATCTGTAACATTCGAGACTGATTCCCACATTACATATCCACAAAAAAGAAGAATTAAGGTCTTACAGGCGATTTTGAGCATAAAACGTACCCATATATAGAGATAACGGCTTTGAACTCATACCCTTGCATGCAAGCGTAGTGACCAGCTATTCACTACTACAGATGCCTGAAACTACTTCAGCCTCTGTGGTCTTCCTTGTACACGGAGCCTAAGGAAAGGACCACCACCTACTCAGAGCCCGATTTCTCTCCCACTGTGCTGCTGTTCCTTCCTTACTGTGTAAAGTTTAATTATGCAAACTAGAAAGTTAACTCTTGAAGCCACATACAGGCTACTTTCTAGCTGATCCTTAAATTCTTCCTACTGTTGGAGTCCATGTAGGTTTTAAAAACAAAATTTTAAAGTTCTATCTTCCCAGAAGTTTGAAATATGCTGATAATAGTGTGTGTACAGTTCAGTCTGAAGTTCTCTGATGCAAAGTCCACTAAAAAAACTCTTCCATGCCTCAGAAATTCCACAATACTGCATATTCATTAGACTGAACGATGTGGAAGAAGCAAAAATTCAAGGCCATCTCCTTTGCCATTTATGAGTTTAGTATGAAAATCCAAAGCGATAAATGTTTCACTGCTATGTTGAAGGAGCCATGTACAGTGAAATGTAAAACACGCTGTGTTCACTGATGGATATTAATTTAAATTTTTCAGTTTTCATACCCCAGCCATGTTGGTTATACCACTGCTCAAATAAACCATAAAAGGTGTAGGGAGATTCAGCACCATTTCTTTTAGACAAGAAGCAGAGAAAGTGACCAGGTATTAAAATTCTGGTGCATGAAATCTTTTTGACTGCAAACGGGATGTTAAACATGGAACCAAACAATCCTCCCCCCCCACCATTTTCAGTACATTGCCTAATTGATATTACTATAGGATGGGTAATGTCCATTTCTTTTGCTTTTAAACTAGATCTTTCTGCTGTGTTCTTTCATGTATTGCTCTTAAGTGCCCTTACGCATGTTGCAGTTCAGCACACCATTGTTTGGCACGTTTGTTTCAGAAACAAATACACTCTTATGCAATTGCATTTATCTACAATGACAATCTACAATTTATCTGCCTGAATTTGGTCCAATTTTCTAAACTCTCCAACATCTCAGATTTTACTTTATCCTCTACTCTTTATAATCCCTGTTAGTGTAACAGTGGCAGGTTTGATAAGTGTAAGATTCAGCTCCTGTCGCAGGTCATTTACAAAGACATCAGATATCACTGACTAACTAGCTACGTTCTGAAACTGTTCCCAGGCTTGCTTCGTGAGGACCCGCTGATTTCTGTGCAGAATATAAGGCTCTTACAGTGGTTAAAGTGAAAGGAAAAAAGAGAGACTGAAAGCAATCTCTTCCCCATTATTACCCCAAAGCAAAGTACTTTTTTGACCTGAGAAATTTTACTCACATTCTGGGATTAGACTACTGATGGTACAAAATATTTCTGTTTGGCGAAGATACCCATATCTGCTCCTCTGTATGCAGCTATTTAAAATTCAGCGTAATTTTAAAAATCACTTTTAATATTATGAGAAATGGCTAAGCACTGAAACAGAAATAATAAAGAAGAGAAATTAAAGCAATAAACAAAGCTGTGAGACAAGTGTGTGAGTGCTTGTGAGGTGAGTGTGTGAATGTGTGATAGCATGTGTCAGGCTGGACTAGCCAGTGAGTAGGAGACCCGCAGAGCAGGTAAGAGGGCCCAGGATCCAGGCAGGGATATGAGAGAGGCTGGGGGCCTGTGCTGGTATTGGAGGGATCTGCGAATGGGGGTATGCTTGTGAATGTAGGAAGTGAAGGCATGTGTGTTTTCACTCATGAACTTCAATTCCAATCAGTCAGAGAAGGTGACTGTATTTGTGTTTTATGTGAGTCCTGGCAGGGTTACTCATGGGTGTTGTTAAAGGCAGTGCCCTGTCTGTGGCAGCCTGTGTAGTCAGCCGTGTGTCACATGTGTGTGCGTGCGCGTGTGTGTGTCCCTGAGGTATGTGCTAAGCCTCGCTACCAGCTGAACCTGGAAACATGAAAGCTGCAGTCAATTCCACCGGCGTGGGACAGAGAGACCAGGTCTCCAGGTGCACCAGCCTGGGATCCAGAGGACAAGGAGGAGGAATCCCCAGGTCCTGGGGTCCACCCAAGGCAGCAGCCTTATAACATCCCTCAGCACAGTCACTCGAGTATCAGGAAATGCAGGCACTACAGTTGTTTGTATGGTCCTAATTTGACCTGGTTTGTATTTGTGTTTCAAAATACTGTCTTTAATTACATGATCTCATTTATTTTTTCATATTCAGTGTATAGGCCAGATGATGCTTACCTAATGAGTTGCTACATATCCTTTTTGTGCGGTTCCTAGGCCTCATTTACTGCACAACATTCAAACCTTAATCTGAGGATGAAGTGATTAATTTCCTGTGGGGTCTGTCAATTGAGTATCTAGGCGTTTCACATTCAAGTGATATTTTCATTCTCCAGATGTGTGACTGAGGCACACAGCATCTCAGTGAAGTCACAGCTACAGTTCAGTGCCTGTGTGTTAGCAAGTCAGGAGCATTAAAACAGGGAACACACTATTAGTTTCCCCTCCGCAAAGTCTGGTTTAAATGTCTTTCCTAGCAGATACAGACCTAACTCAAGTTCTCCAGAGCTGCACACAGCTGCCTTCTCCATAAGACCATTTTTTCTGCACCTGCAATCCTTTGGCATGATACGGAACCCCTTTTAACTTCTTCAATTAACGAGAAAGAGGTATGATTGTATTTTTATTACACATTTTTGAGTGTCACTAAAAACAATGCCTCACAATAGGATATATCAGGCAATATAATAAAAAAAACAAAGCAAAAACCCCACACAATGTTTATATAGTCTTGTCAGTAATATATCTCCAAGCACATGTTGGAGGAGATAAGTATGTTGCCCCTATCCTACTGATGAGGAAGCTAACATACTAAGATATGAGAAATGGTTTGCTCTGTATCACCTATCAGGTGAATGACTCAGCTGAGGGAAGAGCCTCTCACGAAGCATTTTTTTCTTCAGGATTCCAAAACACTTCACAACCACAGATATTATTTACTGTATCATCTACACATGGATAAATTCAGCTGCAGAAAGACTACACAGTAATCAGTGAGACAACCCAGTCCCATAATTCTGCAGTCAGTGAAGACCATCAGATTGTAACAGGCTGGGCCATGGAAGAGTTCTGAAAATGCCATCCAAGTTTCTGCATAACTCCAAACAGTACCTACATGACCCACATGTAGAAATTTATCTATTTCCATAGTTTAGCAGTTTATTCAGCAAAAATACATTCCTCAAATGTACTGTTGCTTAAATTTAAATATAAAAATATATTTCTGTTTTTAAGGTAAACAGATATATCAGATAAACAAGAAAAGTCAAGAAATAAAACTTCCAGAAAGAAACGATCAATTTATAAACAAAAAATAAATACTACACTTCTTAAACAAAATACTTGATACAGACTTTATCATTCCAGGTAAGTCCTAAAGTGAAATGTACATACTAATCCAGCTGAAGACTCAGGCCACACAGCATATGCATATTCATGACCAACCAAACACAAAAATCACATGCAGTTATACCCTGTTTATTGTCTTCTGGAGTTTGTAACACAGAAAAATAATTCATTTACCTGAAGGTGTAGAATGTGCATTGACACTGCTCTTCCTGAACAATTGCTACTTTGTTAAGAGTTTGTATATGAAATTTTAACCCCGCGCATATGGACACAGGCAAGGCTTTATTTCCTGTTCTTCACAGGAAGGATATCTGTAATCCAGTAGTGAAACAGACACGTGACTATCTTGGTATGATCTGAAACAAAGAAAACACATTCCTCCTGAAATACCTCTATGACATTTCTGAACTTTAAAGAAAAAGACTTGTGCGAACATCTGTTCCCATTCAATGTTAGCATTTCAGTAAAACCAGTGCTGATACTGGAGCTTGAAGACTAATACATATGTATTTCTAGCTGAACAGGTGCATTTTCTTTTAGGAAGTCAGTTATTTGTATGAGAAACAATTTTGGTTCTATATTTTGGAATATCCTATTTGTTATGATTCAATAATTCAGAAAAAAAGGAGATTGAAATGACATGATCATATGGGTAAGGCTAAAAGAGTACAATCTTCTCCACTTCTTTCTGTCCGGAGAGTAATTTCACACATTATTATTTAACTTACAGTAGCACCTAGTTGAGAATGAGTCATCTTGTACAGACAGCTGCATTAAAGCCTCAAAATGCCATGGCTTCTGTCTTAATTCAGAGATTATCTATGTGACTTTATTTTTAACAACAGGACTTTCTACAGTACTTATCACATTTAAGATGATTCTATAATGTTATGCTAATATAGGTTTCACATTTAATTTCCTTTTCTTTGAATGTTCATTCAAAAAAAAAAAAAGTTGAATTTAATCATTTTGGGGCCTCTGTGTATCCAGCCTGTGCATTGTTGGCACACAGTAACTGTATTACTTCTGGTCTGCAAGCTGTACCCCTCCCACCCCCAGCAATGGAGACATATATAAACGACAACTCTCCAAAAAAAGGCAGTTAAAAGAAGCTTCCAGCTCTTCTGTGAGTGATAATTTCCTAGGCAACAAGGGAAGAGTATATTTGAGGCTTGATACTAACCAACAAAGGGAAAATGTTAATAGATAATGGAATGAAGTTGATGAGTGGAAGCTGAATGAGTTCATAAATTAGGAGATAATGACTTTTTTTTTTAATTAGGCGATCACCTATGCTTTAGTAATTGATGTGAAATGAAAATTAAGTAGCCCTCATTTAAAAAGTTACAGTTTCCAACCAGCAAATGGAGCATTACTTCCAGTCACAGCTCTTCTCCTTTGCCCACTGCACTGTGCAGGATCATGAAGGTGTCTGGCTTCCTTTTGCAAATGGCCGCTGACTTTGTGACAAAGTTCAGCCGAGCCCCCATCACGAGAACTGTGTGTCTATTTGACTTCTAAACATATTCTTCCCTGCATTTTAGGGATTTAGGTAGAGGTAAGTACTTTTTGTTAAAGACTACCAAATAAATGGAAATAATAATAGGACATTTTGTTCTTTTTTACAGTCTGAGAACAATGACACTTTAAATAGCCATGTTCAAACAAAAACTCTTGACCAACCTCAACTTTGTATGGTTGCTGAAGTACAAGGTCAAAGGTAACTTGATGGAGTAACTTGAAGCACAACGTACAAGGTAAGTTGGTGGAGGATGACAACTAGACAGAACAACCAGTATCTCTTAACCATAGAGGATTTTCTTGTTCAAGTATGTTTTCTCATTTAAATGAAGGGTTAAAGATAATACCTTCATGTTGATAATTTTTCTGTTTCAATCTCCTTAGCAATTTCCTCTTCCTGCAAAATATTTCAGTCCCCACCACCAACCCTGTTAGACCTTTCTTTGATATAACTGCAAATATTGGGATCTAAGAGCTCAAGATAAAACAGAACCTTTCTTCTTCATTGTTTCTTTTTTCTTTTGGTTGAACCATGATTCCCAATCTGAATAACATGTTAAGAGATGTGAAGGAAATACCAAAACATGGTCTTGAACCAGAGGTTTTCAATTTGTGGTCTGCAGACCTTGGGCAGTCCATAGCTTTACTCTAAAGGGTCTGTAAAAAGTTACTAAGAAAAGCAAATTTATCATCAGTAGGCATAAACTTGCCAAGTGGGACTTGGTAGCCCCAGTGGAAAATTAGATTAAACCATAACATACATATATGAAGAAATAAAAGAGATATAATGGTATGTTTACTTTGTAAAGTTTACTAATGGAGAATGTGCACTTATATGAAAGAGATGGATCACTTCTCATTTTTTCCCTACTCTTTCCTTCCTTGAATTAAAGACAAAACTGAACAAAACATAGCACCCATTATTATTCCTTTGCTGCTGGCATCTTAAGTAGAACCAACCATGGGAGAAAAAGGGTTAACATATAGCTTCTTGAACTAAAAATAGGTTTATTTTGTAAAAATAATACACCTTGCTAAAATTAAGAAAAATTGTTTTCTTTTCATCATGTTAATAAGGAATGACCTTTTCTTCCAGTACATCATGCCCCAGTAAAAATAAACAAAACAGAAAAAAGGAGAGATAATCAAACTTGTAAAAAAAATTGAGATTACGATGTACTGTACATTTTTATCTTCATAAACAGCCCTAACCTGTATTTCTATAACAAGAACTTGAGTTTGCTGAGACAACATTATTATTCCTTTGCTGCTGGCATCTTAAGTAGTACCATAACCATGGGAAAAAGGGTTAACATATAGCTTCTTGAACTAAAAATAGGTTTATTTTGTAAAAATAATACACCTTGCTAAAATTAAGAAAAATTGTTTTCTTTTCATCATGTTAATAAGGAATGACCTTTTCTTCCAGTACATCATGCCCCAGTAAAAATAAACAAAACAGAAAAACGGAGAGATAATCAAACTTGTAAAAAAAATTGAGATTTTGATGTACTGTACATTTTTATCTTCATAAACAGCCCTAACCTGTATTTCTATAACAAGAACTTGAGTTTGCTGAGACAACAAGTTTTTGTAGTAACTCTTAACTTTTATCACCTGTTCATTGGGAATGAAATCTAAAATTTAAAAAAAACCTGGGCAAGATGACCTATTTTTCAGCCAAAAGTAGGAAAAAAAGCATAATTAAAAGCCTAATTCAAGGTAAAATTTCAAAGCACTATATTCTCATTCACTGAAATTCCTGAATTACGAATAGAATGTATTGCTAAACTCTGCTGAGGCAAATTAATATCTAGCAGGTGTTTAATTATGCTTTAATAATTGATAACAATGTATTTTCCTCTTTCTTATCTTGTTGTACCTCATGAATATCAAATCAACTACTACGGTTACACCACTGCGAACTTGGAATGAGATTAGAATTGAGCCCGGAGTGGCAACAGTTACTAGGAAAAAAAAAATCAACTGGAAGAGTAAACAATTTCAGGCTGTATCAGCAGAAACATAAACTAATTTTAAAAATCACTCAGAAAATTGTTTTCTGCTTTTTCAAGTGACAAATACGTACATCAGAAAATTAGGGTAGTTGCATGGATTTGTTTCTAATTTGCTTCTGTTTTCTCTTCTCCCTTCAGTTTGACATTTCTGCTATATAAAAGTAAAGAGAGCAGCTTGCCTCAAGGCTGCAAAACCCAACAAATTCCTACTGTATTGAGTAGAATTTGGATAAAGCCTGTAAGGAATATCCTGAATGTGGTCACTTCAACAGTTCCATTTTGATTTAATCAACAGAAGCTGAATTAGGTCATTTAATAAAGGGCCAATACCATTACCACTATTCCTGCTGAGTCCTACTTAGTTTGCAAATGTGTATTACATCCAATGAGACTATCTGATTATAATTAAGATCATAGAATCTAGGCTTGAAATTAATTATTGAATGCACAGAAGGATTTTGTTCCATGCATATGTGGATACTTCAGATCTATCAGAACCTTAAAGGCTGTCATACTCCATATGTACACTTTAAAGAATACCTATGTAAGAGTGTCCTTTTCAAAATGTATCAGCTATGAACTCTACAGGCAAGAATTCTCTCTTTTCTGTGTTTCTACATGTAGCATGCATGTAGAATGCATGCAGTAGGCTCCAGTCTTGACTAGAATCTTTAGCCACTATCATGCCGTAAATTATTTAATGACATTACAAGCAGTAGTCCCTTCTTTGAATGTTATTGCTAAGCCTCTGATGGCTATGACCTTAATTACTCTGTTACCACACTACTACCAGCTCAGTCATTACTCTTCAAAGGACTTAGAGCACTATCTAAAATGGTTGAGATTCTCTCGTGCCATGGCAAGCGCTCTCAACTCTGATTAAATTCTTTGGGAGGCAAGAAAATTCAGCACATCTTGTAGATTTGGCTGATGCTGCAACAAATGTACTAATGACAAGTAACAATGACTGTTTAAATGAAGACTACTTGGAAAATGAATTATTATAGCTTCTATGGACTACATGCTGATCCCACATTCACTTGAGGAACTATTAACTGTCCAAGAAGAAATTCTACTAAAATTATAGGGTTTATAATAGAGAACAAAAGGAGCATGAATGAAATCAGACTTGTACCTCAGGGTTAAAAGATTTAGTAACAGAATAATTTTTCTTTTTATGAATGACTTTATAGCATCATTTTTTATAAAGAGTGACTTTACATTTTTACATAATCAATGGTATTTTTAAAAAACTTAAACCAGATGTTTATATTTAAACAAAAACAAAGCTGTAAATCAAACTTTGGCATGCAAAATCTACATGTAAAGAAGCCACATAGGTAACCAAGAAGAAATTAAATAATGGGCTTTATTGATTATTATGCATGTAAAATTAATCCTTAACTGGATGAGTGAAATCTCCAAGATAAACAAGTTAATTCCTGTGATTTAAAAAGTCTACAAAGAGAATGTATTAAAAATATGCTTTAAACATGATAAAATCTTAAAACAGTTAAGATTTAAAAAATATTGTTTTAAGAACGTGAATCATCTTGTACTCTATAGTTGCTGCAAAGTATGAAAAGTTTCTGTATTGATCATAATCAAACAAGAAACAGGGAAAATCACTGTATTTTCAGTGGGAATTATGCTTTCAAATCTTGTATAAGCATATATTTACCACTATATAATTATTTACAGCTTCCTAACACAAAAAACCTGTGACAAATCTGAATTTTAATCCACACAAAAAAGAACATCAGTGAATGAACGTGAGTGAATGGAACCTACCAGGAGGCATCATGGATTGTTCTTGGAATTGTTTCAAAGCATCCTTCAATCTCTCAATATCCTGTAGCAATACAAGGGATTTCAGCTGATGCAGGAGAGTCACATCTGAGGAACAGATGGTGCGAGATTCAAGATATTGTAAAAGCTCTTGGGCAGTTGCTGAATTTACAGCAGAATCTGTGCCTTCTGATTTATCTGGAAAAACAATTGCAAAAGCACATTAAAAATACTCAGTGAGCGCAGAGAATTTTCCTAATTATACTTTCTTTTCAAAGACCCCATCTTCCTTTTTAGTATAACTTACAACCAAATATCAGGTACTAAAGAGCAGCTTGCTCCTCCCATTTTTCGTTAAATGTTAAAACAATGGTAAGAGGGGAAAGTATCAAAGTCAAAAATTAAAAAGGACAAAAGGATTCATAGTGACAGAAATGCAAGAGGAATCTAAGTTT
Organism: Aptenodytes forsteri; assembly: GCF_000699145.1. Taxonomy (NCBI): domain Eukaryota; kingdom Metazoa; phylum Chordata; class Aves; order Sphenisciformes; family Spheniscidae; genus Aptenodytes; species Aptenodytes forsteri. The sequence goes on along the minus strand of NW_008796219.1, from coordinate 1,729,702 downwards.
TCAAAATTAGCACAGAAGAAGGTGTGATGAAGAAACTGTACTGTGGCCAAAGCACTGTGGTTTTGCTTCCTACACACTATGTATTATAAAAATGCACACACGTGGAGACAGGGAACAACTCTGTGGAACTACTGCAAAGCACTTCTGGAGGCATCCAATTATCTTGTTACTGTACTTTTACGTTTTTACTTAAAAAGAGGGTATTACAGCATGCAAGGCAGCAGAGAAGGACATACATTGTTTCTACAGCACTAAAGCATAAATTCATTCTTCCATTCCAGTAACAATGTATAGTCTGTCCCTTTAACCAGACTCCCTTTATTTCTTCTGTTTTTACCAGCAAGCCAACTGAGAAGAACAGATTTTCCTGATTCAGCTTTCTGACATAAGTACAAGAAGTATAATCCAATGTGACCATTTGAAAATGCTGCTAAAAGCAATGGCTTCCAATTTTTTTCTAAAAAAAAATGGGGAGTGTTAAAGTCACTCAACTATAAAAGGCAAACAGCATAATGTCAGATCTATATATAAACTGGGATTTGCCTAACAAGAAAGTTAGTCACATTCTGATTTATGGATGTGACATCTTATCTGCAGATGAACTTTCTTCTATCTGAGAATTTCTCTCTGTGGATTCCAAGGTCCTCACTGGCTCAATGGTCCAATCTGCAGGTTTGACAGCAGGGCCAGTCAGTCTGTCAACCACTGCTAAAACCTGAACTTGACTTCCAGGAAAGCTGGAAGCTCAACACTTTCTCTTAAAATTCAACATTCAACACAGCTGTGGATAACTGACCAGGTTTCTGTTCTGGGTCATGTAGTAACAGCAGAACTGTTAACTGAGTTTACAATCTTGCTCAGCTACTCTGGAGTTACACTACAGCAAATGCACATATTCTAGCTTACTTAGCCGTACACTGAAGTAGTAAAGTTCTTATTTTTGGTGATGGAAATACAGTAGCCAGAAAGTAGGATGGATTTCGAATGCTAGGCTTAGTATGAAGACCTGACATGGCAGAAATATTTTAACAGTAAGCAAAGAAAATTCTATATATAAATCTTGAAAAAAAAATTAACATGAAATCCCTGATGTCATCTTAACAGGGGTTTTTAAGTAATTCTGTAGTCAAAGATGAATTTTATGAGACTAGGAGGTGACAGCTCTGAGTTAAGATGGACTCATACAGGTAGGTAAGCTGTTTAATATTCTTCATTCAGCTCCACAAAGACAGTCAAGGCCATGCACTTTGAAAAAAAAATTTCACTGCTTTTTTCCAGTTTTACAAGACAGTTATCGTTTTAAAGCTATGTTCTGAGCTAAGCAACTAAAGAACACACCACCTTGCCCTTAAGAAAACATATTTAATTCTAGATGATACCAACATAATCTGGTGTATGTACACATAATTACTATACTTACCATTAAAACTTCATTCTCTCTGAAAGGCATTTATGACATAAGCACCATACAAGCAGCTTTTTAGGAAGGCAACAGAAGAAACATATAGCAGGAATTTCTCTGATTTTAGCGGCCAGATGAACATTCAATAGGCCATTAGGGATAACAGCCATGCAATCCTTTTTAAAGTTCTACGGAATGTGCATTGAGCATCAGTTCACATCCATCTTGTTCACAAGTGCTTTATGCCAATACGCTTTCCCAGTGCCTACAGTATCTTCCCCTTTCCTCTTGGATGCTGTCTGTCTAGATTTCCTTATATATCACAAATAAATCTCCTCCTGGGGAGGAGAACTTTCTGAAAAGTAGGTTGGTTCAGAGATAGTAAGCATGAAAGTAATTTAGGATAGCAATTATTGCCCTCATTTGAAGCTCTCTGAATGCAAGTAATCCTTCCGGATGTTTGCTTGCAGAGGAAAGAAGATTTTGGTCCAATTTAACCACTACCTTTACCCCAAGTGCATTGGAATGTTTTAAAAAAGAGCAAGGAATATTATGTATATTTTCAAAGACAGAGAAACAAAGATATTAGAACCACAGTTTTTTATATTGGTGTGGATTCTTACATATTCATGTACCCACCAGAAAACGGGACAAATACTACGTACTCGCATGTCTTACTGAGTTCAAAAGAGACGCTTCTCCAGTAGATTTGGCCCATTCTACAGCAATAATAAGTGCATATCTATTTTCCCCTATGCGGTAATACTCATGAAAAGAAAGGAGAAAGAGTGGTACATACTGTCAGCAAAATAAATTTGTTGTGTTGCCTGCAGGAAGTCCAGAATGCTATCTGCCTTTTCATCTATGTCTTTTAAGCCTGCTGCTTCTTCTCTGTTTTTTTTGTCAGGCTGATACGTAAAATCCACACCGGTAGTTTTTGTTACCAAGCCAGCTGCTCTCATTTTTTCTTTCTGTCGCTTCTTCTTCATTTTCCTCTTTTTGTTTTTGCTTATTTTGGGACTGTCTATCTGCTGCAGCTGTAAATTATCTTGAACAAGAGTCTCTTGCATTCCAGATTCTGTTTGTTCTCCATGTAAATTATTAGAGTTTTGCAAACTGTTCTTTTGTTTCTTCCTTCGAATGCGCTTTCTCTTGGTTTGTCCTTGATATTCCTCCTCTGCAGATTCAAAAGAGACATGATAGTTGTAAATAAGATCTGTAATAAGCATTTTGGAACTGCATACAATGAAATATTACTCCCTTCAAATTCTGGGATCTCTGAGTGGCTCTAACATTACTTTTATGCTTAGAATGCCTTTCAGTACTATGTCAAAGCCAACTTTTCTGAAGGCACTGAGTAAGAAGACAAGTTCTTTTCCCTTCTGCTTTCAATAAAGACTGTACTCTCCTTCATGCGACATATTTGACATCACATTTACTTTCTTAAGGCAGATAATAGGGTTCTATACAGAGTGAGGTCAAAAGGATCGCCAGGGAAAAAAACAGTATGGGCAGGCTGGGGGACACGGGATGAGAGAGCTCCCCCAAGAGCCCCACACCACCAGTTGGTAGACTTGACCAAGAATGCAAGAAGAATGCATGTAATTCACAATAAAAGATGATAGCGTTTATATCAACGATATCCCTCCATGATAGTGCTGTGCCTTAAAAACACCAGGCATCTGTTTCTGATTCTTCTACTTTCTCCTCCTTAAACATTCTCCTCCTTTGGGATATCTTACTGCTAGCTCAGCCTTGGACATCAACTTTATAGGGAAAGCATGCAAGGCATCAGTGACCTTGGCAAGTAATCGCTGATCTCTTTAACAGCCTGTCTTGGTTCTGTCATTCCCTTGCTACATAATAATTTCCTTACTAGCGAATTCTTCAAAAGGCTCAAATGTTGAGGGAAAGAAGTCTCTCTTGCTCTCCAAGACCGCTTTCATGCTTCTTTACTCAGATCTTATCCCTGTACACAAAGCCAGAGTTCTAAAGTCATCTCTGACCCTGAACTGACTGCCTCTCCTACACACTCCTGCGTGTAAGCCCTCCTGGCACTAATGAGGGAAGACTGCCAGAATCCATCCTCCCTTTGACTGCACTGCTGCTGAAGTCCATATTCATGCCTATAGTAATTCCTGTCTAATTAACTGAAAATCCCTCTTCCATGGTCTAACAAAATCCTCACACTTTTAAACATCATGGAGTGCAGAATGCCAGTGTTCTTCTAATGTCTTGCTCTAGAAAGTTAAGCCATTTATCCTTCCTTCAACCTCTACCTGCATGTTTCTAAATTCCTCACAGTGCACTGAGCCCAGTGTTCTTATTTATCTGGCTTTACGCCATTGTCTTAGGGTCAAAGAATCTTTGCTTGGCTAATGCTGGTGTAATGCAGGAGAGACACCTGAAGCCCAATGGTTGTTTCCAAATGATCTGCATCATCTCCTGAACTGCCACTGACATTCTCAGCTTGTTTGGCTTTCTCATCACTCCTCCCCCTACCTGTCTTTGCCTCTATTTTATCCATGATTGGAGGCCCTCTCTTTCATTTCTGTTTCTTTTTCTGTCTTGAACTCTGTCAGCTCTGAGCCACTTTCTCTCTTTAAATATCACTACAAGACTTTTAGTTCTTTAGCTGACACATGACTCACTGCAAAGCAATTTTCCATACTTTCTATGAAGAAGGCTGCATAAAAATAAATTTGCTGTATTGTAATTGAACACCATGGCATGTTAAAGACACACCAAACGTCACCTCATACCCACAGTGTGGAATGTTTCGCACGCATGGTATTTGAGCTAAATATCTTTATACGTGATTTGGACATATGGGATGTGGGAAAAATAACGTCTGTGTCGTCCTGTAGGAATAAAATATCAGAACTGAAGGCAGATATGAATGGTGAAAGATACTATAAACAAAATATCAATGTTTCCTCTTAAGATCTAATTTGGATTTTCATGGGAGTATTTGTGTTATAATAGGTGAATTTCACTGTAAACATAGATACATTGTTCCGTAAAATTTCTCAGCCCTCTGTTAACCTGAACCACAGTGTTTGCTAATAAAGCTACTCTAATCTGTGCTCTCAGCAAAGTGGCCCAGCATGCTCTTTAAGCATCCAAGAATCACTAAATCTCAGCACAGCTACAGCATGTTGTGCAGCCAAGCACCCTCAATTGGTTTGAAGCCACTTGAAAAAAAATGGTGCAGAAGGCGGAACAGGGCTTAAGAAAATTGATGTTTTGAGTCAAATCCAAAAGTTTGCTTATCCTTAGTAGCTCAGGACAGCAGAAGGTCTGAAGAGACCAGGGTGAGGCTGTCAAAACACAGAATGAACGAAGTCTTCCTATGTGTATGTTATTAAGATAAATACCCAACTGAAAGGAAATCAGAACTGTGCTGAGTTTCCTCCAACACAGAAAACAAGTCAAATGCAAGACTTTACCTAGTTCTCTTGAGGAGTTAAACTGGCAGTCCTCTAGCAGTTTTTGTTATTCTTTGCCCCATATTTTAATGTCTTTTTAGTATCTACTGCTCCATGTGTGGGAGCTACTAGCGATGCAACATCAGAAACAGATGAAATTAGATGTTGACAAATGCAAACCAATGGACACAAAAGGGATTAATTTGAACAACTCACTGCTAGGGTTAGAGCGAACTATTATCAGCTGAGGAAAAACAAAAGAAAAGCCAGACCTGTGCATCAGTATGGAAAGCTCAATGAAAACATTTTCTCAGTGGGTATCAGTGATCAGAACAGCAAACACCTTGTTTGCATACATAAGAAAGAGGATCGAAAATAACAGGAAAAATTTAAAAGCTATTATACAAATCTGTTGTACTCTTCAAGCTTGTAATGCTATGTTTCTTAGCATAGTCCCAGCACGGTAAGACTTTGGCAGACAAGAGGAGGACTCTCACAGAAGTTACCAGAGAAAGAAACTCCAAAAAGATTCGTACGATTTGACTTGCAAGAAGGAGTAATAAAATGGGCTCTGTTTCTTCCTCCTCATGCAAGAACAAGGTGACATATAATTAAACTGAGCAGCTTCACAAGCAAATAGAAGAAAGTAAATACTTGTTTTACAAACGGTACAGTTAGCTTATTGAATTCACGTGTGTGTGGTATGCATAGGAGCCAAGTTCTTAATGGGATTCAAGAACTGGTTGTTTATATAGCCAGCAAGGCTACCCGATTATAACACCTATGCTAAAACATAAGTAAGAGTTGTACAAGAAATATAAACCATAATGTTTAGGTCACAGCCCACACAATGATCTTAACAAATGAAATGTTCAGAGGGATTCACCTCCCACAACTTTAGCTGTCTGAAAAGAAAATAGTGCATACTTAGACCTATGCTCCCTCTGATAAACCAAGAGATGCTAGCATGTTCAGAAAGCAATTTACCTCATCCTAAACCAGCTGGGATGGAAATGCACCCTGAAGGTCTTCATCTCTCTCTCTCCCCTTCCATTAACTACAAAGGAAATGTAGACAATGAATTTGGACTAGATGCTTGCAACAATTGAGAAGAATTAGTCTCTTTTACAAAAATTAACAGTATGGAGGAAGGTGCTTCTTAACATGAGTCTGCTCATCAGACTGATTTTTACTAGTTAACAAAATCCACTGTTTTATTAAAAAAACCCTTTTGACTGATTCTCTACAATTTCAAACCAGTAGGGAGGCCTGATAAATTTCAATAGATATGAATTTGGTTCTAATAATTTTTTCCACTGACTGAAGAGGTTTGTTATGTCAAAGCACCATAATTATAACAAATGCAGGGAATATATACTACACAAGCAATCTTAGTAAGCTGTTTAATACAAACTTAAGCAATGTCGATAGGAATATCAGCTTTTGGACCATACTAACTATAGCCACAACTGTAGCTACAGCTTGTCCTAATTCCACAAGAGCTGATGACTCTTCTCCTTCTGTTCCATAATGGCCTGTCACCTCTCTCCCTCCTGAGACGCATCTCTGCTCCACAAGTGGCTTAATTTATCACATAATCCAATTATCCAGAAGCAATTGTCTTTAACTTGTTTAGTTTGGACTTGGTGCCCTCTCAGACTGAGAAAAGTGGCTTCCAGACAGAATGCTCACATACATTTTTCCGGCCACGGTTGTAATTTCATAAGCATTTCTTTCAGCCTTAATAAGAACACCCTCCTCAGGAACTGTTCAGAGTTAAAAATAACTGTTTTCTTTGGGGTTTTCTTTGTTTTAGTCTAGATTACTTTCCTGATGCAGTTTACCATGCAGCTGCACAGTCACGCTAGCCTGACTGACAGAATGATATGGAAGTGGCAAGGAGCAGCCTGAAAAGGAAAGTCAGCACCAAAAGAAAAAGTCATCTTCTAACAGCCTATCTGATCTGGTCTGAAACATCAAAAAGTTTTCTCCATGCAAACTGCATGTCTCCTTAACAGAACAGAGGCAAAAATCGGTCAAAAAACAGACTTAAAATGAAATCGAGAACTCAGTTTATAGATACCGCTTATTGAATTTTGATAATGGAAAGTCAGCACATCCAGTTTATATCTTCAAGGAAAAGCAGAAAATAATAAAAAAGATTATTTACATCAAGATTCCAAATAAGGTGACTTTTATTTATTAACTTCTATTATATTAGCAAGTTATTTTGTATTCATCATCAGGGCAGCGGGAGACATGAAGAGATTAAATACAAAGCTTAACATAGGCTAACAGCAACAGCTGAATGTTCCTGCCATCCGGACTAACCATCAGCATGAACACATTGCTGGCAACTCCGTGATTGAAAAGATGAGCTTCCTCAAGTTTATCTCTATTATTTCAGTTCCTTCAGACAATGGCAGATGGAAACACTCCGGGAAAGCATCATATAAGACAATGAAAAATGAGAGGCTATTTACTTAGGTGTCTGCAAGTCTAAGGTATACAAAGTTCCACAGCATGCCAAACTGCAGTTTGGCTTTGAGTATCTGAGAATAAGCTGACGTACTAGGGATTTTTAAAAACCAGGTCCCTAAATATTATTAGAACCAACCTTTAGAACAGCACATAAAAAAAAAAAAAAAAAGAGATGAAGAGATAAAGCAAACTGAGGAAAAGAAAGTCAAAGAATATCCTCTGAGCTTTAGAAATCTCCTCTAAAATGTGCTCATCATGACTCAAGTATGGCAGCTGGCTCCCCTGCTCAAGGACCAAGTCCCACAGTAGGCCTTCCGGATGTTGTTCATGGTAATTTTGTTCTTTTGCTCAGATGAAACAGGACATGTGCCTCTCCTGATTTTTCATCCAGTTTAAACTCTCTTCTTCTCCCTGATATACTGGATGGATTTTCCATGGTGTACCAAGCAGTCAATGCAGAGGAATCTAATTTTGGTTTAGGATCTTGCAAGGGAAAAAAATGTTATTTTTAGTGCCAATTAAGATATCAGCAGCTACAATTTGGCCACGAGTGAAAAGCTGTGGCTAACAAATGCAGTAAAATGTAATGGTTCATTAGAATAAAAGCAATACTGAAAAGATCTCAGGAGCACAAGATGACAGTAATATTTTTACACTCTTTTTTTTAGAAATTGTTTCAAATCATCATTTGAAATCAGAAAAAAACCCACTTCAAAGGTTTTAGTAATCTACAACACTTTTGATGCTGGAGAAAATTGCAAAAGACAGGAAGCTGTTTAGGATAGGGACCATCTTTCGTTTGTTCATTCATACTATGTTTGTATACTCACAGATGAAGAATTCATATAAAACTGGCAAATGTTGCATATATGCTGCCTACCACAACAGAGTACTACCTCTTGGATTTAAAGCAAATCCAATTAACAGTAGTGACAATAAGTAGTAAAAGCAGATATCATGGTCTGCCAGAGTCTTCAATCCTCAATGTTTATCTGACTGTATATACAGACAAATTTCTCTTACTCATAAGCTATGTCAAATTTCTGCCATAAGAGGAACCGCACTTGGTCACAACAAACATCTACCTAGTACCATAACCTGTATCAAACAGTAGCCATACACTGCATTCAAGATAAGGTAAACTTTGGATTTATACAGTGGTATAACGATGTTCCTTCTTTTGTACTTCTTACCCTAATAATTGCCATAATTTTATCTGTTTTTTGACTGCTGCTGAGTGCTGAAATGTTTTCACAGAGTTATTTATCATACTGTAAAATCTTACTCTTGCTTTGTAACAGCCAGCTCCGAGCCCACCATTTTGCAGGTGAATTTTGACTGGTTGTTTTTTTCCTAAGTGCATCACTTGACAACTATCTAAAATGTGTTTCACCTGCCATTTTTGACAAATCACTCAATCTGAGGTTACGGTGCACCCAGCTGTTCCTCTAGTGCAGTCAATATCTGTGTAGCCATCAGGAAACCTTCTGACTTCACTGTTCACTCTTTTTACTTGACCATCTAACGAACACAAGCCTCCAGTTGTGACCTCCCGGTTTTGAGAACTGCTGCATTCTTTTCCTCTGCTTATCTATTCTGGAACTTTCCCTTTCACACTATGTCTGTGTGCCCCTTTGGTGAGGGGCTTTTTCAAAAACTTTGTGGAAATTCAAGGAAACCACATCAACTCTAACACCCTTATCCACATATATAGAATTCCAAGATATGTGTAGATTTCCTCTTTGCAAACCTCATGTTGATCTTTCCCATGCAGATGACAGGTTTTCCGGCATCCACAAATCTTGTTTTGCATTATAATTTGCGCTGAACTGCCTAGGGCCAACACAAGGATTACAGGCTTGCAGTTCCCTGGATGATTTAAGAACTGTTTTAAAAAACTGGCATCACACTATCCAGCCTCAAAGTCTCTGTTAACAAGGCGATTTGAAAAGGAAGTGGTTATGCATCACTATCAATAACACAGGCAATTTTCCCCCTTAAATTCTTTCAGAAATTTTAGGTGAATAAAATCTGGTACTAGTGATTTTATTTTATCATTTATTTTGTTGCATGACCATTAAATCACATCCATTTCACATATCCTTTGAGAAAACCCAAGAAAGAATGTTCCAGCATGGGATTCTCCATGGTTTTTTCCACAGATAACATCAATGCAAAGAATTTATTTAACTTCTCTGAAACAGGCCTCCCTAAGTATTCCTTCTAAACCATGATCATTGGCGAAAAAGACTGGCAGGCGCATTGCTCCTGATGCATCAGAAGTAAGACCTATTACCAGTTTTAGTTCTTTGTACCATTTGCTCAAATACTCCTTAGCCTGTCTTACCATGTTTTTACATTTAAACCGGTTTAAAACATCATTTGGGTGTGAATTCAGCTTTTTAAAGGACACCTACTTCTTTCTAACAACTTCTTTTAGTTCTCTCTGCTGTATTCCTTTCGCTTTTTCCTCAAGCCTTTCATGACAAGTGGTGGGCGCTGGCCTTGAATATCACATATGGTCATAAGGACACATATGATGTCCTTAAGTAGCTTCCACACCACCTGGTACAACTTCCTTCTCTTAGCTGACCTTTTTTAGGTTCTTTTTAGTAAGTATCTTTATTTTTGTGTAGTGTCCCTTCTTGAAGTGGATCACAACTGTTGTGGATCTTTTGGCATTTTTTGTTGTTGTTGTTTCAGTAGGATGTTGAACCTAATGGTTGCTGTTGCAACGTGCCTCTTGTGAACCAAACTCCACCCCGGACAAAGTCAAGAGTCACATTTCTTCTCACAGCCCCACCAACCAATGCCTTAGTTATTGATTGTGTCTAAAAACAGACTTTTCACAACATCCTGATGTGACGGTCACGTCATCTGAATGGGGAGAAACTGAAGATGCCATTACTACTCTCTCTGCTGCTTCTCTGATCTTTCAGCATACAGCCATGAGTATTCACGATCCCAGCTGGATATGTAAAGAAACAGATGCTAAGCTTGCTTTGCTTTAATGATACGTACCTCAATCCACACACACATCGATGCAAGGAACGTAGGTCTGAGAACAATTTTTCAATTTGTTTAAGCAGTAACAGTTTCCTTAACTTTAATTAATTAACAAATGCAAGTCTGGTGGAAAAAAAAGGCTCATTGCAAATGCAAATGTTTTGCTGAAGTCAAAGACTATAGCTTCATTTGGCCTTTTCTTTTTCACTTTGAGAACACACAAATTTTTGCAGCTGATTAGACAATGCAGGCTGGCTAAGTAGGTATCATACATTTAAAAAGATGTGTGCTTCTGTAATAATTATATATCTTACATGATTGTTGCTGTTCCTATCTGTACAAACTACCCAAGTGCTTTTACACTATACTGCCATTACTCTCATGGCTGCATCACATGCTACTCATGAAGCACATGAAAAATTATTGCATATGTACCTGAGCATTTTCTGTGGGGATACAGGAGATCAAAATTGCTTTCTTGGAAAGTAAGTTTTTTTTTTTTTTGTATAAAGAAACCTGGATGGCTGTTTACTTTATGAAAAAGTACTTTTAAAAAGATACCAAACCACACCACCAATGTACTATGTTTTTACAGGTCCTAAAGATACAGGGTTTTATGCACAGATCAGCTCTGTTTCAATTCTTTCCAAAGGACAACTAAAAGAGATGCAAAATGAACCATGAGAAAGTGGGTCATTTACTTATACACTGATGAACAAAGAGAAAGTAGGACAGAAACTCTACAAAATTAGCGGCTTTAAACCAAAAACAAAGTCCAAGAAATCTGTAGTAAGGTTACAAGCTACCTGCACATCTCATTAGCAAAACCAAGTTTCTTAAGGCTTCACTGGAATGCTTGAGTTTGAAACCACCACAAGCAATGGTTGTTAAGTCCCCCTCCTGCCCCCTTCATAAAAGCTATCTGTAGTCAAGCTGGACAAGAGGCCACACAGTACAGGTTTCTATCTTCTCAAAGAATTGGCAGTTTGGGAGTCACAGGACTTTTTTCATTCTGGAATACTAAAGAGTTCACAAAAATCTTGCAGCAAGTGACATGACCAACAAACCGCAGCAATGGCTTTAGGTTCTCTGGAGATAAGGGCCAGAGCAACTGACCACTGTGAAAGCAGAACTGGGAATGGTGGCCGTCTGGATGGAGATAGCAGATGCCTAGCTCTGTGGTGTTGGCTACTTCTCTGTCTAAGCAACATCAAGGGAGACTGCTGCCTAAATTTTACTACTCGTTCATCCTCTGAAGGAGATACATGCTAACCAGGACTTCACACAAGATCCACTTCTGCCATTACCTTATACTGCAGCAGGTAGAGAGAACTTCTACTGTACTAACAAGTACAGTGACACAAAAAGCTGGCAGAAGTTCACCAGAAAATAGACTGTGAACAGCTCAAAATAATTCAGGGCTTTCCATTTACTTGGCTTTTAAAATAAGCATTTCACTGCAAACAAGTTTAAGTGTACAGAATTACTGCCATTAAAAGGGAAGATATAAAAAAGGGAAGTATAAAAACCTTGTAAATACATTTGAACTAATGGATATGTAATACACAATGAAAGTTTATACAGCTTGTAATATAACTGCTAGAGGCATTTCACTTTAATACACATATTTAACCAAGAATGTATTTAATAAAACAAAAATGCCAGTTACAGAGTGAAAAGGAAAAGCACTGTAGATGATCACTACAGAACACATTCAAGTAATTTAACCATTGCATTTTTAGATATTTTTCTGCATATGTGCAAAAGTTACTACATCATCTATAAAGCTTTTGCTGAAGTTCTCTATGCATATACATATGGTTTTGCACTAAACAAAGTGTGATGCTTATTTTCAAATGCAAACATTTCTGATTATTAGTAGATGCTCTATACCATTACAATTTCTAAAGGTATGTCAAAGAAAATACTGTAACAGAATTTTTTTCTTGGGAGAAGTAATTTCTGAGATTACTTAAACATACATCTAAATTCCATGCAATCACTAAAATATCTTACAATCTGCTTGAAATTAGAAACACAGATACATACATGTGTGTAATACATATGAAGTAAGGAAACACTGCATATTATATTTGATAATCTTTCATTCTTCCTTGATATATTCTTCTTCCCTTTCAGAGAAAAAACAAAAATATCTCCATCCAAAGCTGTATAATATTTAGCATTAAACAGTCTATTCATCGATAGTATATTCAAGATTATGGTACCAAAGTTCAGCTGAGCAGCATTTCAGAACTGACTATGAGTACTTACTTCACCAGGCACCTATATACCTTAAAACAATCATAGGCAAATGTAGTTAAAGAATCACTGAAGAGCAGAAAAAACAAAAGGGGCATCAGAAAACGTGTGTGTGGCCCAAAATAAACACAAAAAGCCCAAGAGACAGTGAGTTCGTAGTGGAGGTAAATGGGAGATTTCCATTGGCAAGTGCTACAAAGGAGATGCCAAGAAAATCTGGCATTTTTTTGCAGGAGGAGAAAAGCTGGCAAAAAAGGACAAGATTAAACCTGGATCCTGAGATGAAAGCAAGAGAGCTGTATCACTGTTTTATTACTTTAAGTCTTCCCATTTATCCTAAGGCTATGTATTTCCATTTCTTAAGGAGCTGTAACAAGCACAATTAACTTTTCTCTCCTCTACAGTGTTCACCTATATACCAAATAAAGAAGCACTGAACAAAGAATCAATCAATTCTTTTCTTTGGCAGAACAGGAAGGATGGACACCATGTTCTTTTCAGTAAAAATGCTACAGTTCAGCTAAGGTGTTTAACTGAGATGTATAAGCTACCATAATATTCACTCCCCTTTCTGTGGTCACATAAAAAGAGGCAGGCTCCTCCAAACGGTAAGTCTGATCTAGCTAGACTTTATTATCATCACTTGCTATAATATCACTAGATGCTTCACTCTAATTATATGAGCAGTTCAGTAGAGTATTCTCATATGCTTCAGTGAAGAGGTGGAATAAAATCAGGTCCTTGCACAAACCTGTTCTACTGCAGCAGTTCACGGTATGAAGTGTTATAGACCTGCAGACCAGCCCCAAAGCCTTCAGCAGTTGCTGCCTCTCCATGCGGATCTATCAATACTGTCTCAATTTCAACCACATTCCTATATGCATATTTTTGCTCGTCTTTATACATCTAGGCTTCCACAGCAGAATCTTTACTATTTTACATAGCTTGTAATATGAAAAGTGCATCGATCTGAGCATTCAGTGAAGTCAAGTTCTCTGGGGAATGACTCTTAATAAATGTGCATACTTAATTCAGCTATCTTGTCTTTAAACCCAACACAATTGTTTATTAAAACAGCACCCAAAGATGTTTGAGCTTACTGTGTCAGCATCAGTATAGATGATGGACAGAGATATAAAGACACGTGGGAATAGCTAAGACTGAAAACAGACAAGTAACGGACTTAAAAGTTAATGGAAAACTAACCTAAATTTGTTAGTTAAGTATAAAAGAATCAAGGCTTTTTAGTATATTGAATGAAGGCTGCAAAAGAATAGGTGCTACACTTGAGCACTAAGAACTACTTGAGACATTTTCACTTTATTTGCTGCTTCCTCTAAAATGCTAGCTGAGTAACTACAGATATAATTCCTATATTTAATGATAGTCACTTTTCATGAAGTTTCACAGCAAATCACTCTCCTATCAACTAAACAGCTGCATGCCTTTGTCATTTTTGGAAATCATATCTTATACTTTGTTTTATAATCAGGATAACAAAGCATTCTATAAAAAAAAAAAGACACATGTAATAAAGAGCTTCTAACTCCTCATCTTTAGAGAGACAATGACCAAAAAATTAGAGCTATTTATTTGTCCAGACTGAGAAAAGATGTTTCCATTTGTAAATACTCAAGAAATGCTGATATACTAATGGAGTTGAGTGCATACTAAAAATGTAAACAGAATGGAATGGCCTGTGAACATACTGCAAACCTAAGCCATCCAGATGAGAAAGTTGGATTTAATGGATTTAAGACAGAAGCATGAAAAGAATTAAGCTCATTGTGCATTAAGGATACGTCTTTTTTATTAAATGTTTGTTAGCTTCTCTTTAAGGTGTTGCTTTTATTAAATGGTTGTTAGGTTCTCTTTAAGGTGTTGCAACCATTACAGTTCCATTATACTTAATATTTTTGCATCTAGTTAGTCTATTATTCAAGCTACCAAAACAAAGTTTTTATCTAATATTATATCTGGCATTTTGACAGTGCATTTTCTATTTGCCAGTGAAAAGCAAAGTAACAAAATAAATTTATTTTTGTGGTTAGCTATGCAAGGATGCTGATATCCAGGTCAGTGTTACACTCACACCTCGGTCCTGGTTCCAAAAATCCCACCACCACATCACCCACTGAGACTAATGTACTACACAAATTTGAATTGGCAGAATCTGTTTCTAGCAGTCAGGACCTTCAGGTCACATGGCATTTCGCATCCTCTTCTACACACCTTAAAGTTGGACTTATCAGTGAATTAGGCTTATGTTGCATTCTCTCAATGTTTCTAACATTTATGAATTCAGCTTTTAAATAATCCCTTGTAAAAAAGCAACTTAAGAAACCTTTCATTCATGCTTATTAAATTAGATTGGTAAAAAATTGGTATCATCGGCCTAATGAAGCAAAACTAGTTCAGTAAAACTGGTTCTGAGTTCTCTCCTACTCCCCTCAGCAGCAAGGTGCAGAGAGATAGTTTGTAGAGTGAGATATATGGAAGTCCTTGTCAAATATCATCAACCTACCCAGAAATAAATAGCTCTAAGAAAGTAAGGTAACTCATTTCTTATGGAAAAGTACAGAATTTCGTGTGAATTCACACAAAACTTCACCTGTCATTAGACGAGCTGGACAAAGACTGGAGGCTCAAGACTACTGTTTATAATATCTGCATCAAGAAAAGGAGGAAATGTTGGCAGTGGCCCACAGGTCAGTGAAGGTCATGTTCCCCACTACAACCATACGGAGCTAGGTGCTCAGCTACTGTAAACTAGCAGATTCATTGACGTCAGTACAGCTGTGCTGGTTATACCAGCTGAGAGCCTGAGAACACTCAGATTTCATGCAGAGGAGTTTGTGAGGTGGAGCATGATCAGCTGGATACAAAGCATCTAGTACTGTGAACCAGTGATGCAGCTGTTGAAGTGATTCACTCTTTATCAGGAGAGACTGCATATTTGCCCGAATGCCTACTCGTGCAGTTGCATACTGCCAAAGCAGCTGGGAAATTAAACTAATGGTACATAGATGCAGCAAAGGAATACACAACTTTGGTAGCAATAAGAAAAACTGCAGTAGCTTGGGTCAGCCAAAACATGCTGTTCGAAGCAACTTGGGATTGCTTGTAGTGCATTTTGGCTAGATTACAGCAATAAATTTGTTTGCACTGGTATTTCTGTCTTTTGCTATATCAACATAACTTCCATTCTTTTCAGCCCTCCACAGATCGCTGGAAGAGAGTGAGTGAGGCTGATGTATGGCATGTGCAATGCAAATCCTGTGATACAGAGCAATCATGATTCTACAGTGAAGTATGGGACTTCCTTTCTCTCCATTAGTCTAATATACAGAAGGCTCTGATAGAGTTCAAATCACTAACAGGGCATACTCCAATTATGAACCAATTTCCACTTGCAGGGATAAAATGGAAGAAAGATAGCATGAAAGTAGCAAACAAAATTATTTAACGGAAGTATTGGGAAAGGGAGATGGATGGAGGACAATTTTCAAAGCTTCCTTGGCACAGGTTACAGTTGTACAGAGGGTTGTTCAGTACTTTAAGAGACTGCTACTTGTAAATTTTGCAGAGGGCAGTAACCAAAGACAAAGGATATGAGATCAAGAAATTTCCCAAGCGGAGACTGAATGGAGACAGCTATATCAATGTGTGGTTGTAAGCCTACAAACTGCCATAAATTAAAACAGCTGCTATAACAGAATAACAATGAAATTAAATCATTGGGTAGGCCTGATTCTGACTTCCAACATGAGACAGCAGCATTTCCTGTATGTTATACAAAACACTTACATAAAACTGTTTAAGAAAAAAAAAGACATGGTTACTACTACTCACACTTTTTTTTCCCTGCTGTCTTCATTTTCCTTGTCCGCTCAGCCATACTGATTGTAAGCCCCTTTGCGTTAGCAATGAGCTTTCTACTCTGTTTTTACAGCGTTCAGAGTATTTAAACAGAAGGGTAATATATAACAATAGGTATTCTGCATTCAAACTGCTTTCCTCCTCCCCTGCTCCCTATTTTTTTTTTTTTTTTTGAACGTGAGAATTGAAAATACTGCATTGAAAAAAGTCTTGTTAGAGAGAAAGAGCAACATGAGCCCTAACAGCAAGAGGATGAGCCAGGGTCACATTCTCATGCTTAGTATTCACAAGTGTGTTGTCTGTCAGTGGATATTTGAGTCTTGACATGTAGGACAGCAACATGTTGCTTTGGTTCAATACTAACAGGTTCATAAGCAATAGCAGAGCAGTGGAGGTTATAATTTTACATGCAACCAACTATAGAACTGATAGCCAAAATGAAAATATCATGTATGTTAATAGTGATCAGAAACCTCTCCGAGATCTACAAAACAATCGAATCTCCTGCTTCTACAGGTGATGAACTGAGATACAGAATGATGAAGCACTTGAGCAGCCAGAGACCAAGCTCTAAGTTTACCAACATGCCTTTCCCCTTAATCCAGCACCCTACTGACTTTACCCTGCTGCTCCATGACAGTTTAAGTACAAAAGCTTAGGCCTTGATTATGTTTTCGTTATGAAATAAGGAGGTGAAAGTAGTCAAGCAGTGTCAGATTTCCAAAGTGTTGGGTGTCTGCTCAAGTGAGGCAGCAATTATAACAGCGCTGGCTTTTTGCTGGGATCGAAGGCAGTTGTTGGTGCTGTTCTCTATTTCTTTTCTTTTCCTTTCTGATCAGTTGCCCACTGTCACTATGACAACGGGAAGCCTGCAACACAGCTGCAAGGAGGGAGAAAGGGGGAGCACGCTCCAGCTGAGAGGGGAGAAGTGTGTCAGTGGGTGGGGGGCAAGAATACAAAAATGATACGGGAAGCTAAAAGGGATGCAGTCAAGAAAGTCAGGAAAGAAGAGAAAAACAGAAGGCCACAGTGCCTCTTCATTCTGTGAGGCTCATCTATTAGAGGAGAGAATGCTCAACCAAAGTGTTTGTCATCACTGTAATTTGAAATAAAACAAAAAGCAAGGAAAAAAAATGCCACAAAGGCCCTAATTTCCCCTCCTCCTGCTTCACATACTGCCCCTGACTAGCTGAACCTACTTTAACCGAATTACTTTCAGACTTACGGACATGTAAACAAGAGGAGATTCAGTTTGAAACACTGATTGTATCATGGAGGAATAAGAAACAAAGATAAGATGAAGGACAAGAACCACCACAGAAGGTGAAGGTAACTGCCAGAGTAAATACGTCTCATTAAAAATGCACTTGTTGGTGAGTTCCTGCTCTGCGTAAGCACGCGTTTGCCCTCTGGGTTCCAACCGAGTGTTCTCTTTACTTTGTTAAAATGTAAAGGCATAAACCAGGATTAGGGGTACATTGTTTTCTACACTACAGAAACACACAGGAATGAGATCTCATTTCAAAGGTACATTTTTGTTATTCAAGTATTCAAGGCTTTCTCAAAAGCATGTTGAAAGTTAACTAATACTTATAGCATCTGTAAGTGTACTTATTTACAGTTATAGAAATATAAATCAAAGATCTTTAATAAACCATTAACATGCAGCCATGGCTAAAGTAAAGCATTACCAGTGTATCACGTTACTACAAAGTTTATTTTTTCCTTAATACATTTTCAGCATTTACAGCCTTTCCTAACACCACACACAAATTTGGGCTAAAAATCTGGGGCAGAGTTCTTTGCCATTCTACTTCCAAAGACATTTTCCAGAGTGTTGTGGTTTTTTTTTTTTTTTTTTTGGTTTTTTTTTTTTTTTTTTAAATGCGGTGTCTATCAATGTCTTAATGTTAGAAACTATCACACGAGAACTACTGAAGACTTCAATAACATTAAACAACTCCTGATCTGTACCATGATGCACGAGTTCTGTAGAAGTCCCATATGCTTGTGGATATATTGGCATTTAGATGTAAATAGTTACAGACAGTGGTAGTTAGAAATGACTGGTTTCTACATTGTATATTAACCTGAACTAGTGATCCATACCTACAAGTTTAAATTGATAGCCCAATCCTGTGTTTAAAAATCCTCAGTGGGCAGCAGTGAATTTCTTGGTGAATTTCACACTCACCTTCAGGAGGTTCAGACTTGTTTGTTGTGAAGTCAAGAGAGGTGATTACTCAATTCTAGCTGGCTGCTTGACAGATCACTGAAATTGCTTATAATACTGCTACAGGGTACCAGTAGTCTGGAGATGTTTCCTGTAAGTGACTGCCCAAGCTATACCTACCTCAAGCGTTTATGATCTGTATCACATGTGGTACACTAAAGAAAGATTTCCAAAAAGAAGTGATCACACTATTCAGCTAGCTTTTGCAGCATGGTGCATCAGCAAGAATCTCCTTTTAAGCATACATTTAACTCCTTGGAAGTCAATACGATAAAAGTTAGACACATGACTAGAATTCTGGACAACTCTTAAGTTGTGTCACTTTAAAAAGGAAACCTTCTCCTGTTCAGATAGAACAGGATTTAAAAACTTTCCAAAGCAATATTAGAGAAGTTGATTTAGGTCTTTCTTAACCTTGCAGTTTAATTCCAGTAATGTAAGTCAACTCATAACAGCGTCAGTGTAAGTATGGGCACTACTGGATCTAGATTTTTTTTTTTTTAAATTAAGTCTGAGATAACAAATGGTTGAATACTTTATCTGAACTCCGAAAATAAAAATGCTTATTTAATCTTATTCAATTTCAGAAAGAAACCTGTGGCAATTTTATCTATTAGGGATGTCATTGCATCTATCAACAAATACAAGGTCTGCAGAAAGGATATCGAAGGAGAAAACATCTGAAGTACAGAATTCTTCAGCTATAGCTGTCCCGTATCTCTACTTGTTTGTGGCATATTTCGCTGTAACTGGTTCCAAAATGTCAAGTACGCTTAAGCTGAAGACAAAACTGGCTGTAGAGAAAGTTGCTTAACTTCACAGACATCTCCCCTTCCAAGTTATCGATTAATCTATAAACACCAGCAACGTTATGGAAAGACTTATATTAACAGCCTTAACAGAGGTATCATTGTTGCTACAGCTTGCTTTCCGAGGATGACATACACATGAGAATGCCTGAAGCTGTTGGGAGCTCAGGAAAATCTGCCATTCACAAACTAGGAGTCATATGTTAATTTCTGCAAGGACAGAGCTAAATTACAGAATGCTATCACCTATAATTTTATCATGCACAAGGATATTGTTTTAATAATAAACAGTGACATCCAAACTGGCAGAGAATTAAGACCAGAACATCCAAAACTAACTAGGGGAATTCATTAATAGAAATTTAAAAAGACTTAGCCTGACCATCAGAAATACAAGAGCCAGAAGCACCACAAAATCACTGCTTCTTCCTCGCTGAATTATTGAAAACCAGTTTTTAAAGCAGTAACTCTTTTACAAATAAGTTTTCAACCTGCAAGTCCATACTATCCTTTCTAGAAGAAGAAAGACCCATGCTAACAAGTCTGAGGAAAGGAGAAGAGAGAAACAAACCTTACAACAATAGTTTTGGAAGTAGCTGAATGCAGGACAGGAAATCTCTCTTTTTTTCAGCAAGTTGTAAGAAAAATCTGGACATCTGCACATCAATCTTATTCACTTATTAACGCTATCATTTGAAATGTGATTTGGTGCATCTGTGTTGCAAAACACTGACTATAATACTAAGTTAAAAGCTGTACTTTAGCATCTCACTATTTGGAGATGATTATTTAGTATCTTTCATTATTCGGGAGTACTTAATGAAGTCCTACATTAAGATATGATTTTTATCTGTAAGCATCCTTTAATAGGTTTGTTGTTCAATTTTTTTTTAATGGAATAAAACTAGATGGAAAGAACTTTATTATTTTTGTTTGCAAAGGCAGAATCCTCACCCCCAAATCACCACAGTTCCCTCCGTTTGTCTTGCTAAAAGCTTTAAATATTCAGAATGCAAGAAGTTGCCACAAGATGGAGGACAGTTAGTCTAGAAGCAGCTGACAGAACATACTACATGACAGCCTGATTCCCAGCATTCTTTTTTCATAGCTCTTTCTCTCAGATACCAGGTTCAGAAAAGCAATTGTACATGTGCTATATTAATATATAGGGAAAATAAAAATACTTACAGATTTAGATAGCCTTTTCTTGCAACACATACAGCCTATGAACTCATAGCACTGAGATTTTGAGACATGGTTTGAGATGACTTAAAAAAAATAAAAACCAAAAAACCTGTCAAATTAAAAAAGCCCAGTTCTGCAGGGGCTGGTAGGAAGCTTGCAGCTACTTGGCTTTTTCATCAGTGACTAACATTAAAATTACTGTTGACAAAAAAAAAAGCAATGAGAACAGGGAAGTTATACATAAGCACTACTTGATAACCTAGTTCTAAAAAAAAAAAAAAAAAAAAACACAAAACAAACCCCAAACAAAATCAAAACCAACCAACCAAAAATACTAGACCCTAAACCACACAAATTTTAAACATGGTCGAATGCAGTTTTTTTATCAGAAAACATTTTCCAAGAGACTGACTTTTGGCAATGGCAAAGGTATCAATGTATCAAATAACAGGAGATCTTGTTGGAATGCTGTGGCAGAAGAGTGTTGATGCAATTTCTTGACATATTAAAAAAACAGAGTAGTGGATAGAAATAAAAAAGACTATTTTATTTCAACACATGGCCTTGTTGAAACCACAAATACTACATGCAGTACTGGAGTTTATATTCTTAAAAAGATGTTGTGAAAAGGGAGATACATGAGAGCTACAAAAGTGACTTGAGAATGAAGTAAATATGTATGAGCAATACACAAGTGAATCATAGAATCATAAACATAAAGGTTGGAAAAGACCTCTAAGATCATCGAGTCCAACCGTCAACCCAACACCACCATGCCCACTAAACCATGTCCCTAAGCACCTCATCTACACGTCTTTTAAATACCTCCAGGGATGGGGACTCAACCACTTCCCTGGGCAGCCTCTTCCAATGTTTCACCACTCTTTCAGTAAAGAAATTTTTCCT
>NW_008796219.1:1697162-1705226 GCF_000699145.1 Aptenodytes forsteri | reverse complement strand
ATCACTGCCAGCCTGTATAACCAACAGCGGGTAGTAGTCAGAAGGCCGTACCAGACCAGGGAGCTTCCTAGTGATGTCTCTGACCCGGGCCCCAGGGAGGCAGCAGACCTCCCTGTGGGATGGGGCCAGTTGGCATATTGGGCCCTATATTTTGATTAGATCTGTTTATCTAATCAAAAAAGATTGATGGCGACTTGATTACTGTGCTTCTTTGTGGTAAGAAAATACTGCTTAATAAAGGCTCTTTACTCAAATGGAGGAAGACAGAAAAAAGCCATTTTCAAATTGTCTTTTTTTTTTTTAAAATAGAGTGAGGCTAATTAACTATTAGAACAAATTACCAGAAAATAGTGGAGCCTCTGTGACATCTTTGAAACGTGCATGGTATTTTTTTATTTTTTTTGCAAACATAAACTACTGAGCTCAATATGGGGTAAGACCTCTGTAAACAGGTACAGAAGATTAAATTACACGGTCTAATGATCCCTCTGGTTTGAAGGCTACAAAAAGATTCATAATGCTCGAGTTTCACAACTGGTGCTACCTACCAGTGAAAAAGGTTTGCTGCCGGCCTTAGCTGTTTAAAACACATTGTTCCCTTGGTGTGCTGAGTATATAAGTTCTGCAATGTATCACATTTGAAACCACCTGCCAAGAACGTAAGTAGTCAACACATGATTCATACTAGCGTCTCCTTAGCAACAAATACAGGCTTAAGCATTAAGTCTTCCTAAAATGGCTGCCTTAAACCTTAAGTGAGTCAAGACACTACAGACAGATAAGAGACTAACTGATTATGCCTTCAACAAATTTATCTTTTGCTGATTAGTAAGTCCAAACATTTTTGCCAGCAGAACCAAACTCAAGAAATGCAGTAGCTTTTAGGCGGTCTGCTAAGGACCCCTCCCCAGTGCCAATATCCTTCGCTGACATAGCTAATAATTTCTTGGGATGCATCTCATTTGAATAGCTTCATTTACTTGTATATACATGACAGAGATCTCCAAATTCATTCCCTCAGCTTGAACCTCTTGCTGCAGCAGTAGCGATTCTCTTCAGTATTGCCCTGACAGAAACAAATAAAAAACCCAGAAGTCCAAAGGCCAGCTACATTAACAACTAACTTGTATACATCTATCATGTACAATTGCACTGCCTCAGGCCAACAAGCAAATTTAACTAGGTGAGTAAGTGTCCCACAGAAGTACCACCTTCCACATTATTTCAGACTTGCCAGCTGCCAAAAGGTAGAAAAAATGGGGTTGTTTGCTTCTATTTCCCTAACGTGACTTCTCAGCATGGGAATGGAGCATCCAGACCGGACTCTTCCTCATAGCTAACTCTGTCTCATAACATACCCATTAGGAGGTAGGATAAAGCAGTTAGGTCTCGCTCCTTTTGTCTATATGAAGGGTTTCACCAAAACTGGGTAGGTTGTTATCAAGATAGTAAGAACAGGATATTACCAGATGAATACTGCATTGCGGTTCAAAAATAGGAAGGAAAAGTGAGTGAGACTTGGCAAGAACAAGAAGAATGGGTTATGAAATTAAAAATAAAAAAGATACCCTAAGAACACTTTTCTTTGAATTCTCTTTATCTATTCTTTCAGGTGCCCTCAACTACTGCATATCCCTGAACTCCTATGTGCACAGTCATCTTATTTTCCACAGTCTCTGGGTCAGGAATTAGCTCTGCTATGACTCTAAGAAACACCAAATACCACTTTGGGACTCTACATAAAAATATGGATTTAATATTAAAGCACTTCAGAGAGAAATTATAATCCAGCACACTGTGCACAAATAAAATAATTTTATAAGTTATATTCTATTATCATAGCTTAGAGTATCCACGAAGAAACATTGCTAGAGAAGTAAAATTAAACAGTTTATCTTTTGGAAGGAATAAGGTTACATTTTTAGCATTCATATTTTAATGCAAGATATAGTATTTCCTATTGTTTCACCTGTCTGAAAATAAGAAGCAAGAACTCCACAATTTAACTTCATCTTATGAAACTAAACGCCAAAACAAACCAAAACTAAGCTACTGCTTCCTAGTAAGTTAAGGAACACATAATTGGAGTTTCCTGGATTCTCCTTTCATACAGAACACCCTTTTAAACATGATGGTGTATCTCTCAAGTGACTACTCCTGAAGAAATATTTCTCAATAAATAGATAATAAAAATAAATCAGGGATCAAAATTAATTTAAGAGCTTTAAGCTAGGAGGATATTGAGTTTACGACTAGAATTTGATGGATGATAACTTATCTGTAGCGTGAACATTACACATTTTTAATGCCCTTGTCAAAAGTATAAAGTCTATTGCTAAAAGAAAGTTAGCAATGCATTAACATGTACCAAAGTCAATTCAAAAATCACATGAAAAACAAAAGAAATTCTCTGCATTATTTCCTCCCTTGACTGTCTAGTTCCTGTTACTCAATTCAGTCAACAGAAGGTTGACATGATCACACCATCATAGTGACTCAATTCCTCCAAAACAGTCAACGGAGTTTTAAAAAAAATTAGACACCTAAGTAACTTATTATTCTAAAAATGTTGGATAAATTTAAATTTTCATTATTTTCTTGAAAGACAAGGCAGTCTTAGATTTTTCTTCTCATTACTACAGGTTCAATCAATCACCTGCTTACATGAAGAAAACAAATCTGAAAGAGCAGCTTTATTCCCCCCCTTATGGGAAACGTGTAAGAGAATTACACAAGGAAGCCAAGACACTTCACAAAAGGTTAAATCCCAGTACCATTAGTCATTTATGCATGCATCACAAGGTGACTGCGTAATGGTAAGGGCATAACTGAACACAATTTATTTGACATGGATGAAAAGTGTTTAAAAGTATTTGAAAAATTATTTGAAGTGCTAAAAACAACATGCAGAGACAGATGGAGAAAGACATACGGAAATATTCACACAGACCTGCTTTGCCTTTTTTTTTTTTCTTGCTCAGAAGCTAGTCTGGACAACATGATTCATTTCATTCTGACAGTATCAGCCATAATGTAACTACTAGTTTAAAGAAGAATAATAGTGGACAAACCCAAACATATTTTAGAGCTGACAAGAAATTATTTTAATTTATAATTAACTCCAACTTTTAAATAACTTCTCAAAAACAGCTGATCTCAAAATTCATATTCTAGTGACTGAATATTTCATTCTTCCACAGATGAATTTAACATACTAAAATCAGCCATGGATATTATTTGAAAGACATGGATTTGGTTTTCTTAATTTATTGAAAAGACATAGCAAATCACATTGATATAACTAAGTTACAACTGAAAAAATTTAATCCCAAAATATGGTCAGATTATTTTCTTGAAACAGGTTTGATAAAAAACAAAATTATTTTTTGAGTCCAATTCTGTGGAAATTCAAACAAACAGAAACCTATTCCCTTACTTCTAGGTCCAAAGGCTAGAAAAGGATAGCAAGGCAGTCTTTTGTTACCCAGCATATATACAACATGCTCTGTTTTTTAGGAAACACAGCAGAAGATAGCCTGTTGCCCTTCAAAAATATATCCTATAGATAGTATTAGGAGTAAAACAATGCAAACACTAGATCTGTATTTCTGCCTTATGGAGCTGGTTCTTTGGGAAAACCTGAGACACTTCTAAACAAAACAGATTTATTTTATATGTATAGAATGTTCATATGTACAGACATGCATACTCCTTTTTTCTTCAGTGTCAAAGGCTCTCATTGGAGCTTTCTTTTATCCTTTCAAAAAAAGATCTAAAGGCATATACAACTAAATCTAGATGAGCAAACTAAGTAATCCATGGTGCGATTGTCTAAACTGTTCCTTTTGTATTTTATGATCACTGCCTGAAATCACAGCCTTCATCCTGCAATAGATTTTATGTATATGCCTAAATTAACTACTGTAAAAGACATACATGAGTAAAGTTAACCATGTCCCTCAACCTTGCAGGATTAGCACAGATCTCTAATTCTGCAATCCATATTTAGACAGAACAAATAAGGGCCTTAAGCTGCAGCAAGAAAGATCTAGCATTAAAGGGTAGTGAAACACTAGAGCAAATGGAAAAGAGCATGTAAGAAAAGTCTCCCTACGGGGAGTTTTTTTAAGAACAAATTAGGCAAATACCTGGCAAGAATGACATTTATAGTCAAACCTACCTTGCAAAGAGAACACAGATTAAAAACCTCCAAAGATCACTTCAAACTTAATTTTTCTGGATTCTGTGGTAAACTGTAAAGTCAAATAACAAACCAATTCAAAAACAAGTCTCCCAAAATTCCAGATGCATTTGTTAACTGTTAAAAAAAAAAAAAAAAAGGCTAAAGTCCAAAACCTACTCTTCCTGCACACTGAGACTGGGATCAGCTAAAAGAGATCACCATCCAAACAGTCACTGTCACTAAGCAACACCAGAACACTACTTATTGCTATCATGGTTGAGTACGTTTGTTTTGAAATACTAGAGGAAAAGATAAAATCTAAAAAATGAGCAAGTAAAGCCATTGTTCAATAATCTACCCATTGTAAAACCAGGCAAATATTTATATGACCCTAAAAAGGGACAATATAATGCAATCCTAAATTCTATTCTACTTTACTACTATGCAATATATCAACATCTAATATGCACTGCATATTGATTTATTCATAGATTTTAAACAGAAGCTGAGTAAATTCGCCACAAAAGTTCTAAGCTGATACCTTAATACGGATATCTCTCAGTTGCAGTAGTGTTCAGAGGCCTGCATTCTAGTATTTTATTTAGAAGTCACTTAAGTCCCTGTATAAGAGTGAATGTTATAGATCTATTTACCTACAAAGTTTTATAAAACTTCATTTAGTCTTATTAGCAAGTTACAGAAGAAGGAGAGCGTCCCTCTAATATCTGAAAGGAGATCATATCAAAGAATAAACAGAGATTATACGGCATGGAGGGAGAGAAAGGGTACTTCGATATCAGAACAAGCAGCTTGAACCCGACGTGCTGGGAAACAGAAACCCAATGAACTGTCCAAAGAGAACTGTGTAACTAAACAAATTTAAGGATAGTCTAGAAACTGACTCTGGATTCTGAACATGAAACCTATCTAACATAAAGGGAAAAGCACAACCTGGAAGCTGTGCATTAGAACACCTTCCTATCCATAATCCCAACAGTATCAAGATGTACTGTTATGTTATTCTGATAAAGTTACTTCTTCCCTAATCCAAAAAACATCTTTAAACCATTTCACACCAAGAAAGAACATTCTTGATGTGCCACTAGCCATGCTGTACTTTGCTTCAGTCTTTTGGGCTACTTTGATGTTTTACTTGTATTCAGATTCTGAATGGAGCTCAGAATAGAGTGCAGACCCAACTTCCAAGCCAAAAATTCACCCCTGTGGGTGCTGTTTTCAAAGGTAAGAAACATTTGCCTTTCTGTATCTGCAGGTTGTATCCCAGGTTTTCCTTATATTTAGGCAGTCTCCAGGCTGAAATAGATACAGTAGTTTAATAAACACTGCTTATCAAGTGTTTTACTTCAGCAGGCTCACCTGGATATTTTCTTTGCTGTAGACTGCCCCTAGCAGCACGTGACAGTGATACACACTTTTGGACAAACATATATCCACAGGAACATAGCAATTGAAAAAGCTAAACGAATTTGTCTTATCTAAGTTTAGGACTTCTTTTTAAGACAGACAGAACCAATTTAATTCTGGCAACACCATTCAGAAAACCGTGTTTTTAACTCAGGTCAACTTAGAGCCCACTTCTTTAACAGATGCTGTGCTGCTTCTCTTGTATCCTTTGACAACACTAAATATTGTTTCTGAAGTTACCTGGTCACAGTTTCTCATCAGAAAGCCTCTCAACACTAAAGGATTGGTATCTCCCCCCATCAACTCCAGTCAGGTGAACGTCTGTTCTAATTGGGAGAGGTAAATCTGAAAGGTCATTAAGTCTTTGCCGAATTCCTCAGAACATCAGGAGTAAGACCTATTAAAACAGCTTTATTTAACATTTACTCTTAAAAATAATATGACTGTAAGCAGGCATAATATGAACATACATTTGGCACTTGAGTGGGAGGAGCTGAAGACTATCTTCAGTTACACTTCACGTGACTTGCAGTAAGATCAGCGGCCCTGTATGGCTGTAACCAAATATTGAATCTGCTCTTCAACCTCTAACAATGGAAATGAACCCATAGGGATGTACATCCTCGTTTTGCTTATGTTGCAAAACAGTGACACCCACTGGCAGCAACAGTTTAAATACTTAATTGTTGCAATTAGGATCTACTTGATAAGAGTTGCTAAGAAGTTTCTCTTGAGAAAAATTCATCATAGTAACAACCATACAGACTTACCTGTTGAGTCAGCACTACTGTCTGAGTTTTCAGAAACTGCAATACTAATAGCATCTGGAGTAACTGCAACGCAACCCTCCGGAGGAAGATTCACTGTGTACATTCTCCTTGGAGACAGAATTGTATTGTCACTACCTACAAAACAGAAAAAACAAAGTGTCTGGCTATTGATCTCAGTATAGATTTTTTCAAATGTTTTCCCAACTACAGCAATGATAGTAAGTGGTCTCAAAAATCCTTATAGAGAAAAAGAAAGTGAGAGAAAGTCAGGTGTGGAACACTGAAATTATCCTACGACCAACAAAATTGCACCGAATTCTGTAGCAGCTACAAATAAACAAATACTCCACAGGTTAGTTCTTTCCATCAGAAACACTTTTTTTTCCTTGCATCAGACAACTCTTCTGTCTTAACTTCAGAAGAAGCTTCCACTTAGAGTGATTTTTAGGAGACACTCTGTACATTTTTCCCCATTCAGCATGAGCAGATGCTATTTCTTTAAGAACTTTTTCATAAAAGATGGATGGAGAGATACAAGCTGATTACGAAGTGATGGAAACAATAGAAAAAGAATCACAGAACTGTGGTTTGTCCATTTGTCGACCTTTTAAACATAGCATATGCTGTTCTGAAGGTCACAAAGATAAAGGGAGTTTGAAAGCCACACTTGACTAAGCCTCAGCAGTGCCTGCCCAAGAGAGCTTATCTCCTCATCCTTTCTCTGCTTCTTTCTGGGGGGCTGGGGGGGAAGAGTGCTAAGGGCCAGCTTTCTAACTATTTCATTGTACAGGAAACTATTTGTGATGATGGCAGTAGACTGTTGTTGCAGGATTTCTTTCCCCTTTAAAAGGTATTTGAAAATACATGCAAGAGTGGCAGTATAAACTTTTCATTTGCTCGCCAAACAAGAAGTAACTCTGTAGGAATGACAGAGACTCACCTCTGCTCCAATTACGTGAAACCAGTCCAAATAGCACACTATTTTTTTTTTTTTCTCAGTAGTGACAATAGTAGAGATCAACCACAGGGAGACAAAAGCCTTTCCAGAAGGCCAGGATGTTCAGGGTGTCTCCAGGTGCTACAATGTAATTTTTGATGGTTCAGTGTGTTCTTTTTACACTCAGCCAGCTCCATAAGCCAGTACATACACAGCACTAGCCTTCCCTTCTTGGGGGCAATTTGCCCCTTTAAAACACACAGACAGAACTGTTAAAATAAAATATCTAATAAAAAGTAAAAACGTCTTTGGCAGGCGGACACAATTAACTTCTTTACGCCCCAAACTTGCTAGAAGATCCCAGATGATCCGAGTCTATTACCAAGCTGCAGCTATGCTTGGACTAATACCTAAACATTTAAAACACAGTTGTGTCTGATAGATCCCTAACAAGAATTATTTCTATGTTTCTAATATAGATCACTATATATATATACACACCGCTATATATATACACCACTACCAGAGAGTAGTGGTCAATGGCTTAATGTCCAGATGGAGGTTGGTGACAAGTGGCATCCTGCAGGGGTCCGTACCGGGACCGGTACTGTTTAATATGATTCTATGATCCGAGAGGAATTTCTGAGAGGAAATGGCCTCAAGTTGCGCCAGGGGAGGTTTAGATTGGATGTAAGGAAAAATTTCTTTACTGAAAGAGTGGTGAAACATTGGAACAGGCTGCCCAGGGA
>NW_008796219.1:1678244-1696288 GCF_000699145.1 Aptenodytes forsteri | reverse complement strand
TAAGGAAGAAATTTTTTACGCTGAGGGTGGTGAAGCATTGGCACAGGTTGCCCAGAGATGTGGTGGATGTCCCATCCCTGGAAACATTCAAGGTCAGGTTGGAGGGGGCTCTGAGCAACCTGGTCTAGTTGAAGATGTCCCTGCCCACGGCAGGGGGGTTGGACTAGATGACCTTTAAAAGGTCCCTTCCAACCTAAACTATTCTATGATTCTATATGTAATTTAACTATAGACATTGTATGCAAATACGTAATTTAACTATACACTGACTTTTTTCAGATAACACACTTCAAAGAGTTCAGCATGACTGATCATGTTAGATATTATGATAAAGTACATTTCAGAACATTCAAGGCACTTTTGAAAAGCTACATCTCAGTTGTTTTCATCATCAGGATGTAATAATTTTGTTTTTAGAACACATTAGAAAGTTATTGTTTTCCCTTGAACAAGCCAGAAAATTTCTAACTGATATTGATGATGCTTACTTTAAAGGGTAATAAAGGAAAAGAAATAAATAATTCAGAAAGATGAAGAGCAATTATGTGATTTGGATAAAGATCCACTAAAAATTAATTTGGAATAATTCTTCAACAGATCCTTTCTATGAAGATGATGCCAAATCCCTGAACTGCCAGTACTTGCATTGATTGCTGCCCCCACCCCCCAGGTTGTTTAATGATGAAGTGCTAATTGGTGATAGTTTTAAATGTAGAAGTGTTTCTTGAGTTACTCCTTTCTGAACAATTTCAAGTTTCCCCTTTTTTTCCCTTTATATTTAGGTTTTGTAGAACAAAGATGACGATGAAAACATTAAACTCAATTTGCAGCAGTCCTGACTAACTCAAACCCTTTAATCATAAAAGGAGTAGATATATTGGGATATTAACTTCCCAGGACAAAACAGTTACTCATGACAGAATTTGGGGGACTATCGCTAACACCTATCTTACAAAGAAGAACAGTAATAACTTATACTATGTAAATGAGTGATGACTCAAAACTATTTTAAGTCGACCTGTTTAAATAGGAGTCCCCAAATTACATATTTATTCACCCCATATGCATTTTCAAGTAGTTTACAAACCATAAATCAAGCATTAGTCTTTGCTAATCCTGTGCAAGTATGTAAAACCAAACTATTACCATTTCATTAAAAAAAGTATACACACAACTATATAATCTCAGTGTATCAACAAATCTCCCAGTCTCAAACCATTAAGTCTGGATTTTTCCAGCCTGGGGCCATAGTCTCCTTGGACTAAGAAGAGATGGGTTGTTTATGAAGTCATAAACATTGCTGCAAAGCAAATAGCTAAGCTTATAAAAATGTGACATTAAAAGGGTTTTTTGACTAACAAAAGTAATCAGATACCAAAGATATTCAAGAATGCTCTTCTTTCAACTAGTTAAAAGTTATGAATCCCATTTCTGAAGTTTTGGTTTGGGGGCGGGGGGGGAAGGAGGCATCTAAAGGATGTTTACAAAACCAAAAGAAGAACAAGCATTACTCAAAGGCAAACTAAGAATACAGAATAAATATTTTGAATCGAGTTGTCTCCTATTCATGTTCTTCTCCACAACATTCCCCACAGGAAGAGCTCCTTTGCATGTAAATCAACCTTGTGCACAGAGTAGGGAAGTGCATCTAAACTATGCCATCCGTATACAATGGTTTCTCTCTGCTGCTCCTTCCTTCTCACTCTTTGCCTATGCCAGTGGGGGTTCTCCATGGGCTGCAGTCCTTCAGGAACACTTGCTCAACCACAGAGGACCTCCTCCTCCTCCTCTGACCCTGGTGTTCCCACTGTTGTTTGTCACTCCTTTTAGTTCCCTCTTCTCTCAGGAGTGTTGTTCTCTCCTTTCTTAAATACGTTTCCTCCAAGGCGCCACCACCTTGGCTGCTGGGCTCAGCCGTGCCCTGCAGTGGGTCAGTTGGAGCCGGCTGGAACCAGCTGTGTCCAGCATGGGGCAGCCCCGGCCTCTCCTCACAGAGGCCACCCTGCAGTGACCGCTGCCAGCGCCTGGGCACCTGCACCCAGTACAGTTTCACAATCTTACACAGAAATTTTGTCTTTCCCATGAATTGCTTCCCTGCAACTCAGAAAGCCTTGGTAACCTACTGCTGTGTTCCCATAGGGCAGGACTCACAGAGCAAATAGAGGACCCAAGTCCAGAGGTCAGCTAGAACATCTTGCAGCCTCCCGCAAACAACTGTCAAGTTAGCCCAATCTGACCAAGACTGTGATCTTTTCCACAAAATTATCCCTTGGAAACACCCGGCTATCACTTCTCCAAACAGAAGAAAAGAGTTCATCCCCAAAAAGAGGTCTTTACAGAAAAGCACAGGAAGAGAGGGATTGATGCTGGATCAAATCCAAGGTCTGACTAGTTCAGTGCCATACCTTCTACAAAAGTCGTTATTCTTACTAAGCACTTACTGTGTGGTGTTACAGTAGATATGATCTGGACAAAAATAAGGCTTGAAGAAGGTCTGTTATCTCCTTTAAAAAGTTTGTATTAAAATATGTTTTTACTTGTTACGTAAGCTAGAATATGACCACGTTCTAGCTATTCCTCATTTTTATTACATATAAGTGAGATTGAGACTACAACCCAAAAACTATGACAATCCCCAATGCACATATACAACTCCTCTTTATCTCTACACAATATAGATGCACTATCACTTTCCCCTTCATTGACTAGCAAGACAAGCATCTTTAAAGACAGTGCATATGCAAATCCTGGGCAAGAGTTTTGTCTCCTCAAAAACACCTTCATAAACTGAAGCATAGCAAAGGTTATATCAGTGACTAACTGTAGACAGTTAGTCTACAGTTAATATACACACCTTGAGGGTCCTCCTGAGCTATGGTACCGAAAAATAGGTACTTTTCCAGTTGATCAATGTAAAGACATCAAATTGTTCTTCATCAGCATGAACATTATAAAACAAACCTGGTGATCCTAAACACACCCCCATCCCCCAATGTATACACATTTTTGTTCAGATGAAATCCAAAGCTACAGTGACTTTAGTCCGTCATGGTTTCATGACATGGTGTCATGGTGACACCTCATGTCACCTCAGTGGACATGAGGTGTTATATTGTGTACAGTCATCCTCTGTTCACAGGTTGACTTTCACAGGATTGTTTTCCAGTCTCAAGTCAACACACACACACTAGAGTGCTTTCCACAAAGGCAGAACCTTTTAGCTCAAGTAGTCTTCTGTGCAATCAGAAAGTACAAACCTTTTCCTTAGAGTGCTGCAGAATTCCTGCTGCTTGACCTCAGCCTTCAGCAGGACTCTCTCCCTCAATACTAGATAATTCACACTGGGTAGAGAGGAAAAATGATTATGATAATAAGCAACCCAGCAAAGAACGGACAGTCACTTACTGCTGGTCACTTGTTTTACTCAAATGATAATCATCACACAATAATGGAAGTGTGCTACTTTGCTGGGTGATTGGAGTAGTTGATGAATTATTTCTGTACAAATTCACTCCTGCAGGTAGGAACTTGCCTCTCACAGAATTATGGAACTCCCTTTAAGGAGAGCTAATAAATATAGTTTACTATTACAGTCTAATTCCTTTAGCTTGTTTTAACACCTCTAGTGCCAAATCTTACTAATTTAACTAATAGAAAAATTTCTCTCATCTGCAAATTTTAGTTTCCAATCCATCCCCCCTCATTATCTGTACTTCATTGGAACAAACAAGGAGAGTCACTCAACAGTTTTTGGCTGAAGAAATACTTCTTCCAAAGATTATTCATCTCTTTCTAAATAAAAAAGTTTACTGAATGTCTTTTGGACATCTAATTATCTCATGTTACGTTATCTGCTACTGTCACATATTTTATTGGTACCAATACCTGTAACAGAATACTGAAAAAGTAGTTTCTTCTGCAGAGTTCACTTCAGCTTTAAAATTTTAAAGATGTCTGCTATCTGTTTTGAATGATAAATTTCCCTGCTTGCCAGGTAAAACTTCAAAGTGTATAGCTCTATTCCAAATTGCACAGTTACATAGATTCAAACAACAATTTAATGAAAGAAAAAAACCAGATAATTAAACAGATACATATTGTCCTCTGGCTCAGAAAATCCTCAAGCAGCAAACTGTTGGAGAACATCGTAGGGAAGTAGTACAATATGCTCATTTTATTTCAGTACTCTTTTTGGCAATATTACTGGTCACTACATACTAGTGTAGACAGCAGTACTGAATTTTTTGGATTAACCTTAGTTTCTGCTACTTTACTCAGCTATCTTTAAACAGAAAAAGTCCACTATCCTTTGATGTTCAAGAAATAGCATGTTTTCACCGCATTCCCAGATTTTTTTTGTAGAAGCCTAGCCATGTTACAGAAGACTGCTCCCGATTCTTAGGGTGTATACTATTTGTGTCTGGTAACATGTTGTCACTCAAGTCAGTTCATTCCAACCTCCCTCCTGACACTTCACATCACCAGAAGTGCTTCACTTAATTAAAAAAAAAGTCTAGATTACAAAAGTTGTTCCCTCTTCTCAAATAATGGAAATTACTATAATGTAAGTGAAGTCTGTAGTTATGGGAGTCTTTCCTAAGCATCCTTTTTATGACCTGGTGACTCAGTATACTTGATTAGATAAATAAAACTAGGTCTTTGAGGTTTATTTTTGAATGAAAATTCCTTTTTCTACCCATAGCCCGTGGCTCCTTGGCCTGTAATGACTTGTGCCAGTTATCACACTGATGGAAAGCCACCAAGATGGATGAGCACAAGTAGTTTCTCTTTCATCCCACCTTTTCCACATGTAAGAAATAAGACTAGCATATGACAATCTCTGCCGGGTCCTCATGACCACCAGGCTTCTTAGGAGCTCAGATGAGTACAAGATTTCACTAGGTAAATCCCTAGGGAGCTAACACTTGCCTAGGGCTTAGCACAGATGAAGGGTCTGGAACCAGCTCCTACAGCAGCTCCCCTCCCAGCTCTCTCCCCTGTGGAGAGCATGCAAATTGAAGAGAATGGAAAAGGAAAAGGGTAGCTGATGGCCAGCCTTACAGTTTGTCCTTTCCAACATACTAAGATAATGACTAGATTTTCAGTGAAGCCAGATACAATCATTCAGTGGTACCCATGAGTTTGGTGGGATGGATTCCCAACCCTTTTCAAATAAGCACATTGTAATATTTTTTGAAAGAAGGGTCTACTTAATATTTGACAAGCTACATTTCAGCCTTCCTGTTCAAACATAAGTATGATGAGAAGGGAGGGGGAATGGAAAGAGGAATAATGACAGCATCCAAATGAATGATGATCCATGCACTCATCTTGCATTAAATGACTCAAATACTTCTACAAATATTGCCAACTTAGTTACCTTTTTGTTAAGCCCTCTGCACTTTGGAAAAGCTGTCTACTTTGGATTTTATTTATTCCGGTTTTAAATTCTGTTTTGTGTTTTAAATTAACTTTCAATTTTATTAAAATCTACTGTACTAAGGTTCAAACACCTGTCACAGGTTATCTTAACACTTCCTTATTCAGATTCGTCATCCAACTGAGAAGCATGTAACTACAGTTTTGTTACCCAGCAGCGCTGAGATCTTCTGTAACTCCTAAAACTGCTGTTAGGGTTTATTTGCAATGAAGGGCAATCAAAGCCCCCTTCTTGAGGGCTTTAGAATAGGGTGGGGCTTTTTTGTGGCAATTATTTGCCCAGAATTATTTTTCAAAGTTGCCTCGTTATCTACTCTGCAGGCTTAGTGAAGTCTTTCCCATACAATAGCATTTTCCCACACTGTCTTAGGATTTCTCTCATTCTAATGGCTAGTAGTTTATATCCACCAACACATTTGCACTTCTTACACTTCTTATAGCTATGTATTTATTTCAATGTAGATTGCAGCTTCTTTAGTATAAAATTAACATTCTCTTCCACTGAATACTAGGCCTTATCATATTCTCATATGTATTAACAGCAGGAATCCAATTTCTTTCTTAAGAGCTGAAACAGGTGTAAGATGACCTAAAAACAAATACAAAGGTTTTTTTTCCTATTTTAAACATAGGTCATTATATACCTATATAAAGGAAAAAACAAACAAACCAACCACCATTTTCTCTTGCTTTTCGTTCCTTACAAGCATTTTTTTTGTGGTTAGTAAAAATTACATCACCATCTAAGTTTGGTTTAAAACACGCTTTTAAACTGTCCTGTTTTCTGATAATATTTCCAGTGGAATAATTGCAAAAGTTATCCATGAAAGTGACATAGTCAAACTTGGAATTTACAGACCTCATTACATCAGTAAAGTTTTGAGGGAAGAGAGGAGGTTTGATGCTCAGAAGACTAGAGCATTAAAAGAAAAACAACTTGCGAAAATGTTCGGAAGTACTTCCTCATTATTGTCTTTTCCTTCAACTTGATGGAAACCAAAAACTTCAGAAGGAAATTGAGGTCAATAAAGATACACCCATTTTACAAGGCTCAAAGTTGGGATGGGAAATTCATAAAAAACAAGGAACAAGAGAGCTCAAATTTATTTCCTTTTTTTTTTTATCACCCGTACCCTAACTCTTAGATTTTTTTTTTTTTTTTAGACACCTAGAAAGGCTGTATTATAGCCCATTTTATTGGAGACAGGACTTATCATTATAACTCATCCTTAGTTTCATTAAATCAGAAGTGGAAGACATTCTTTGTCACAGAGAAAAAAACCCAGATTAAAAAAAAGTAGAAATCTTTCTTCCTCTTGTTCTCACTCATTTTCCCTTATTTTTATTTATTAAAATATTTATTAGTTATTATTAGTTATTTATTTAACTTAAAAGCTTCAGTGTCTCATATATGTCCTGGCATATGATTATAGTCAATATTTTGATTAGATGACTAAGAATTCTACTGTATAAACAGGAGAATAAAGCTATTTTAAAAATGTTAAGTTAGTACTCAGCCCAATTATTTCTCTAGTGCTGCAGATCTTATTTGTCCAACACACTTTTCAAAAGCCACATACATCCCTGTCAATCAATATATTTTTTTAAAACAAATGCAACAACACTGAATCTAAAAGGCCATGCCTAAGTTGCAATTAGTTAATTACCCTCACTGATTAAGTGATTATATCATTACTGGGACTTACCTGAAACTAGACCAGGAAATAAACAGATGTGCTCATCAGAATAAAAGTAAACAAAGTTTAAAGTTCTAAACACCCCCCCTCCCCCCAACACACATTTTTTTATTCCATAATTGGAAGTCATCAGTAACAGTCCATTCCTGTTTGTGTACAAAAATATTGCAACCACAGAAGCACAAAAAATTACGGAAAATCATTTGCCCTGTTCAGTACCAAGTTCACATTATAAGCATTTCCTCTTCTCAAATAATGCTTAGAGGGTACAGTGGGTAGGAAAGACAAGTAGGAAGTAAGCATGCGTAACAGCAGAAAACGTGAAATTTGACCCTGAATAACTACGATTTTGACAGTGGCAGCTTAAAGTAATGAACTCCCCAGTGTACACGGGAGCAGGGGAGGCATTTCACACAACCTGTTTTGTCATCAATACATTAAAAATAATTTCAAACAGGGAGACAAGGTGGACAGTGGGAACACTAACACACACAATTACTATGCTACAGTTAGAGTCACCTCAGGACTGTCTATCAGCCCTTCTCTAGATGAAACAAGTCCATTTTATCAAGTTCTTACACAACCCATTTTTCTGCTTCCTTTCTCAAGATAATTAGTTTTCCTGCAGCTGGCTACATTTAGGTTTAGAGCTTGTTTACACTTACAGCTAAAGCTGGCATTTTCTACTCCAATTAGGCAACTGCTACATACTATTAGACAAGCTACTTGTTAAATTGCTTTCAGTTGTCACAGAAGCCAGCAGATTTCTCTATGACAGCTAAGCTGTTTGAAACGAAGAATAGAGGAGAGAGGGGAGAAGAATGAGTGAATGTATATACATAAGAACACTGGAAAAGGAAAGCATCTGCTAACCAGCAGCAAAAAGAAAAAAAAAAAAAAAGGCATTGCTACAGGAACCGGAGACTGAACTACAAGGCTGTTTCTGTCACAACAGAAGTTAGAGATATTATACATGCAGCCCACTCAGTCTGAACAGAGACAGGTTTTTTTGTTTGTGTTTTGTTTTTTTTGTTTTGTTCCACCCCCCCTCCTCCCCCAAACCCCACATCTCTATATTCCCCCCAAGCATATAGCTACCAGCTTGTAAATCTGGTTGGGCACCATTTCTACCATAGTCACCAGAGGTTGGTGTCTTCAGTCAAATACTCACTTCTGGTTATATCTGTCCCATTTTCACAGTATAATGCCACTGTAATATTGCATGTAATGAGAGAATTTTTAAACCCTTGAGAGAAGAACATAAGAATGTGTGACAACACTTTGTTGTATAATAATTATAATCTCCATTGCTCTTTAGCTTATTCACAATAGACAGCTCTTCAGAGTAATTAACTAAAACGAAGTCTCTAAAGCTGTTTACTGCATTGGGTACTGCTAGAGTTTAGTTTCTCAAGCATATGCACTTCATCAATTTCATCTACTAAAAGCCAGGGCTGCCCATGCATATTTTTTAGACAAATTTTGTCTTCTAGGCATTTCCGTCACAAATTTAAGTTTTCTATAATAGAATGGCTGCAGGAAGATGGGATTAGGATGAGTAAGGACACAGTCCAGATGTCCCAGCGATGATTTCTTAAACACAGTATACTGTGAGCATTAATAATTTCAATGGAAAAAGAAAGGAGAACACACACAAAAAAAAATCCCACAGCTGTACTGAATTTCAACAGGAATTCCTTATACAGGATAACAATGCTGGGATATTTCACAGTTGATAGACATTCACATTTTTATTTAATGAATATGGAGTAAATTGCATTTTGTCTATTTATTTATATAGCACAATATAGATTCCTTTTCTTAAAAAAACCCCTAAAACTTAGGAGTAATAATAGCTTAGTATTTTTCTTCATTACCTCTTAAATAAATGAAGGAGACAAAAATGATCAAATAGGTTGTTCTCCACAAGATCTAACACTCTGCCTAGGCTCTCTGCATTTCAATTTCCTTTTTCAGAATCAGGGAAAACACAAAAACCAAAAGTGGAACAGCATGCTTTATACAAAAAAATTGAATATGATACATTTAGCTTGTATACAGTTATCCTTCTTCAGCAACTCTTAAATTTTAATTTTTATAAGGAAGGTGCTAAACAGCTATCAGTAAATCCCAAGTCCTTTAAAAAGTGGTTATAATTCTGACCAAGAAAAAGGCCTGAGACTAAGGAGGCCATTAAAAAAGTCAGTTCTACAATTAGCAAGTTTCTAGTCAGAAGCATGCATGTCTACTTTGACTATATACTATAAAGGTATTAAAAATAATTAGTGAGGTTTTAAAGTACCAATAAAAGTAAAAAAATCACAGAACTGCAGACCTCAAGAGAAACATTCTCCATTAAATTAGTGCTTGTTGCAAGTAGATCCTGCCCTAACAAGGGTCAGAAACAAACAAAACCAATCCTCAGAAAAATTTAGTCAAAGGCCATATCCAAGCAAGTCATTCATACTTAGAAATGCTTTCTCAGTCTTTTGCCACTTTTTTTTTTGCGGTACAGCAAGTTTTTAAGCATTTATAATACTGCACTTGGAAGCATATTCGCAAGCTTAGGGAAAAAGAAATTAAGTCCTCTTATTTGTAGTTTTCCATTTGCTCTCTTTAATACTTTGCCTGCCAAGAAGGCTCAGGTTTACTACATGTATGCGTAACTTCTAAATGGTTTAAGGTAATAAAGCTGGTTATCTAGATCCTCTTTAATTTTATGTTGAAGCAAGAAAAAACTCCTTTCTTACATCTTCTGAAATTAAGAACTATAGCTCTTGCAATGGAAGAATCAGGTTTCTCAATGGGAGAAGTGTTTAGAAAGCCTTATCTAATTGTCCTGGGGAGGGGGGTACCCCTATTTTGGTTACATCCATTTTCTGAGCATTTTGGTAGAATGGGGGGGGGGGGGGAAGTTAGTAGTGTGGGGGTGATCTGATTTAGGACAACCAGAATCCCAAGGGAAGGTACGTCTTAGTATGCCCTTGAATGGAAATTTTGGTCACAGGCAGGTCGTTGGCTTTGTTGGTTTTTTTTTAAGTCACTTTAAAAAAAAAATATTTTTTCAAGAGATAAAATATAAGCAACTACCCTCCTTCTTCGGGGTTCAGAAGAAGCGTGGCACCTCCATGTGTTTTCTCCATCCCTAACAGAACTACAACTTTCCTAAAGAAAATGCAAATACCATTCAGAAGATTACTCTGTAGTCACAAAGGACAGCATCCCTTAATTTTTCTTCCATTTCCAGTTATTCTGGGTTTTATAGTAAGCTTTAGTTCCAGAACTGTGTGGGGAGCTTAACGGGACAATGCTTTCTGATACTAAATTACTAATCTTCCAAAATTAAATGAGAACCAGTCATTAATATGGGTCTTGATCTTCTATATACTTAAGCATCTCAACTTCAACTTGATCTCAAAAGAGACATAAATGCAAATATATTTACAGGATATAAAAGTATGATCTTAAAATTTTATGGGCATAAGTCCCTGTTATGCTTCAAGATGCAGACATTTAAGGCAATGCTGCAAACTGCATTCCAATAATATAAGAATCTAGGGGGGGTTAGGTTGTGCATATCAGTTGGTTTTTTTTTAAGTCACTTTAAAAAAAAAATATTTTTTCAAGAGATAAAATATAAGCAACTACCCTCCTTCTTCGGGGTTCAGAAGAAGCGTGGCACCTCCATGTGTTTTCTCCATCCCTAACAGAACTACAACCTTCCTAAAGAAAATGCAAATACCATTCAGAAGATTACTCTGTAGTCACAAAGGACAGCATCCCTTAATTTTTCTTCCATTTCCAGTTATTCTGGGTTTTATAGTAAGCTTTAGTTCCAGAACTGTGTGGGGAGCTTAACGGGACAATGCTTTCTGATACTAAATTACTAATCTTCCAAAATTAAATGAGAACCAGTCATTAATATGGGTCTTGATCTTCTATATACTTAAGCATCTCAACTTCAACTTGATCTCAAAAGAGACATATAAATGCAAATATTTACAGCATATAAAAGTATGATCTTAAAATTTTATGGGCATAAGTCCCTGTTATGCTTCAAGATGCAGACATTTAAGGCAATGCTGCAAACTGCATTCCAATAATATAAGAATCTAGGGGGGGTTAGGTTGTGCATATCAGTAATGGTATTTTCACAATTTGAAAATAACTGTTAAAGGCAAGTATAACATTGTGATAA
This sequence comes from Aptenodytes forsteri, assembly GCF_000699145.1. NCBI lineage: Eukaryota > Metazoa > Chordata > Aves > Sphenisciformes > Spheniscidae > Aptenodytes > Aptenodytes forsteri. Next base: position 1,684,954 of record NW_008796219.1, on the reverse strand, counting down.
GTTTTGTAGTAAAAACTGTTATTTAATGCTAGAAAATACTTAGACTTTAAGTCAGCTTCTCTTTAAAGAAATCCTCAATTTCTTATTGACACTAAATTAAATTTTTCAGTAGATTTTGTAGGACTGAAATAATAATTTCCAAACTAGGAAGGAGTTCGTATCTACACAAAAAAAATCCCTCTCATTTTCTATTGTCCATCTTAGATTACTGCTACTTAAATGATCAGCTGATTCGTAGGCATGCCCATAACCTTTGGTCTACAAGAAAAGTTACTTAAAATAGTATATGATAAAAAACCCAACAATGACTATGTTTTTCCTTTTCCAAGGCCACACATTATAGCTCCAAATCTAATAGCCTATCACTAAACATGTACTTTCAGTGTCCAATGCCATAAAAATCACAACATGTAAATGACTATTCATACAAGAGCTCCTTAAATTTAAATGAAATCACAACCAGAGAAGAATGGTGAAGTTATCTTTTGGTTTCACAGATGGGTAACTGATTTCTCTTTTTCCTGAGTTTATCACCGCAAGCCTCTTTGAGGCTTTTTTTTTTAAGTACGCATTTGTAGAATATCAATCAAGGCAGAACCCTTTCTGTACTACCATAGCATTTGCTTTCCTCCAACAGAAAACAAGCTCAGTTAGTTTGCTGTTAATTTCAAGAACAGCCTTAGTTGCTTTGCTGTGAAAATCATAAATACGGAACTGTTCTTTTTGCTCCATGTTCCCTTTCCCATGAGCTACATTTTACCTGTATTAGGATTCTGGATCAAAAGCTTTTGTTTCGTTAACTTGAAGAACACTGTATTAGGAATCAGGTATAAACAATCAGAGGAGTTATACATCACAAGGTCAACTAAATTCTCCCCCTCACCTCCCACTTCAGTGGGAGTTTGGGCAGGCCCTAATTTATAAGGAATGGTATAGACTCACTACAAATGAAGGCGTTTTTAGCTTAAGAAATTACTCCATAGTCATGCTTATTTAGCACGTCTTCATCATAGAGCCAATAAACAGCCTGTTACCTATTTCAAAAGGACAATTGTTTCCCAATGCTATCAAGTATCATTTCATAGAATAAGCTTAATGCTTTTTCAGCCTTTTGAAAATGTGCCTCTCATTACTGACTACACAAAAGAAGTACTAGAAGTACTGATCTAGAAAAACAAAATGGGTGTCAAACAAATGGAACTGCAACAAGTTGAGATTTCCAGGTGATCTGTCACAGTAATGGGATGCAATTCAGGACAACAGCCACAGAATCCTTCAAAAGCAAATTCTACCACAGACACATGTAAGAAAGCCCTATAGCCAACCTGTTACTAGCCATCCTTGTTACAGATTGGGGGGTGGCTTTCTTTTTTTAAAATTAAAAAAAACCCAAAAACTCCCAGTAACACAGATTTCTACAGTAATTATGTTGGAAAGGACTTTTGGAGGTCATTAGCCCAAACCCCATTAAAATTTTAGATCAAGTTTTCTAGTACACTGTTCAGTTTTCAGCTCCTCCAAGGATGGAGATACCAAAACTCTCTCTGGACAGCCCATTCCCAATGTTTGATCATCTCCAAGGTGGAATTCCCTCCCCCATCTAGTTGGAATTACTCTTGCCACAACTTGTTTGTTGCCCCTTCTCCCGTTGCTGAGCACCTCCAAAAAGTGCGTGGCTCAGTCTTCTCTATACTCCTCCTTCCCATTTGGTAGTTGAAGTAATGAGATTTCCTCTTAACCTTCTTTTCTTATGACTTAAACTCAATTCTCGCAGTCTCTCCTTATACATAAGGTCATCTGGCTCTCTGGCCATTACGGTGCCCTCCATTGGACTCACTCTACTGTGTCACTACCTTTCTTTTACTAAGGACCCCACTGGTCACAGTACTTCCCGTGTGGACTCACAAATGCTGCTCCAGTGTGGTCTCAAAAAGAACAATCACTTCCTTCAAACTGCTGGCTACATTGCTAATACAGCACAGTATGTCATCAGCCACCTTTGTGGCAAGGATGCAATGCTGACTCATGTTCAACTGGGCATGCACCAGAACCCCTAAGTCCTTTTCTGTGGAGCTGCTTCCAGCCAGGTTACCCCCAGCCTGTATTGTTGGTTATTCCATGTCAGACACAGGACTCTGCACTCCAGTATTAATCCCTAAGGTACACCACTAGCACATGGCCATCTATCAAACTTTGTACTGCTGATTACCATCCTTTGACCCTGACAGTCTATCTGACCATTCATTTACCCAGTTGATATCTCACCTTCTTGGCTATAAGAATACTACAGGAGACTACACTGAAGGCCCTGCAAAATAAATTAAAGAACATGCACTGTGACCTACCTATCTACAAGCCAGTCATGTCATCATAGAAGGCAACTGGGTTGCACAGCCTGCCTTTGGTAAATCAAGATTTACTGTTCCCAATTCCCTTTTTGTCCTTCACATGCTTTGAAAGAGCTTCCAGGATTTACTCTGTAACATGTTCACAGTTCTCCAGACCCTCCTTCTTGCCCTTCTTGAAAGTGGGTATGATGATTGCCTTTTCCAGTCACCAAGGAACCTCCCAATTGCGATGACTTCTCAAAGAGGATAGAAACCAGCCTCACAATGACATCAGCCAGCACGCCTGGATGCACAACATCTTGTCCTACTGACATGCAATTGCACAACTGGCTTAACTACTCCCCATTTATCATCATCTACTGTGGGTAATGCTTCACTCCCATAGACTTTATCATTACGCTCAGGGGCCTGGGAGGCCTGAGGACAAATCTTACCAGAAAAAACAGGCAAAAAAGGCACTAAGTACCTCAGCCTTTTACTTGTCTTCTATCGCTAGTCCCTTGCGCATTGAGCAGTGGGCCCACATTTTCTTTAGCCTTCCAGTTGTTGCCCCCACCCCTTCTTGTTTCTTCCCACATCCCTCATGAGTTTCAACTCCATCTGAGCTTTGGCCTTCCTAACTCCATCCCAGCACACTCAGGCAACATCTCTATATTTCTCTTGGGTAGCTAGTACCTGCTTTCATCTCCTCTGTACTTCCTTTTTGTGTTGTAAGGGCCCAGAGCTCCGTCTTAGGAGCTTAGCTGCCTGCAGTTACGGGCAGCTCTCTGATAGGACACAGCTGTTGAGCCAGATTGTTGTGAAGAAAGAGCTACTTATGAAAGACCTGTAAGAAGCCACCTCAGCAGGGGCTGCCCTCACATCACTCAGGAGCTGCTTTTTAAGCTGAGGTTTTTAAGCAGCTCCAAGCCTCAGCTAGACTGCAGCCATGCCTGTGCCTGGGCACATACCCCAGTTGATGCACACCCTGACTTCACAGACTTTACATACTGGCTTGACCTCAGACCTGCCTTGTGTCACTGGATTGTTGGTTGAACCTGGTTACTGTTACCGGACATGCTCTGCTCTCCTTTTTCAGGTACTGTGGGACTGCTTCCACAGTGATGACAGCTCCTGTGCCTGCCTCGTCCCAGCTAGCCTTCCCTCACCTTCCCCTTGCTGCTCCCTGACACATCTGAGCTCAGTCAGGCATCCTGCCACACTTGCTCAGTTTTCTGCATGTCAAAATGAGCCATTCTTGTGCTTTGAGAAGGTTATTCTTGAAGATCAACCAGCTCTCCAGAGCTCCCTTGCAATTCAGACCAGCCTTCCATTTGATCCTACCAAGCAGGCCCCCAAACAATACAAACATCTGTTCTTCTGTAGTACAGGGTTCTAATCCTACTACTCATTTTGCTCACTTCTTTCAGGACTTTAGTCTCCTGCCCCGGACCACATCCACAATCAGTTCTTCCTTGTTTGTGAGTAACAGGTCTAGCTGAGCACCTCCCCTAGAGAAAGCTTTTTATACTCTCAGGAAACATGCCTTTTTATTTCAAGTCAGTTTAACAACCTCTTTCAGTTATGGCAAAATTTGGTTTTAGATGAGCTACAATACAAAGCAATTCACACTTCTTCTACACTTATGCATAGAGCCTTTTACCCACAAGTAATCCCACAGCTACCTCATTTTGCAACTCCTTCATCTCTCGGCATAGCATCCACATTCTACAACCCATTTGAAAAAGGTCTTTTACTTACCTGTCAAAATATTCACTTTCATTGCACAAACACACACAAAATAATGCTCTTTAGCAGGGTACTAAGTGCCTGAATTGATATTTGCCTTCTGTTGGGTTTACGTTCCCCATGGCGTTTCTGTTGCAACATGAGAGCAGGAGGAAGTGCTGGATCATGTATTCCCACCAATCTTTAGGTGTATCTCTAACAGCTGAGCAGAGTTGTACCAGTGTAAGTCATTTTCTCACTGTTCAACAGACATTACACCAAAGACAATTATAGCTTACACTGAAGTTTCATATTAGATACTGTTAAACACTGCGTTCATGCATATACACCAAGACTATTTTCTTGGCTTTCACAGGACTTATGCACTGACCTCAAGTGTTCTAGGTATTAAGTACCACTAGCGCTTGTATTCAAATTTGTCTGTTGGTATCAATAGATGAAAAAAGTAGATACTATACTGTTCTCAAGTAAAGTAACTATATTGAAAAGCATATTATCAGAAAAAGGACTGTGCAGTCTCACCTTGAAATGATTTGCAGGGTGTATCTGTTGATGTACTAGCATCTGCTGATGAAGTCTGTACATTATCCAAATTCTTTTCTTTGGATTTTGAGCCCAGATTTCTGAGAACCGCCTCCTCTTCTCTACTTGAAGTATGTGCAAGAGAAGATGATGAAGTTTCAGCATAGAGTCGTTTCAGTACTTTCCTTATGAACACTGTGGGGTAAGAAAACTTTTTTAAACAGAAAGAAATGCAGTGTTTTAAAGGTATTTTAAGACTTTAAAAAACCAACAACTAATTGATACAAGACAGTTTCCCTCATATTCCATGCAAGTCTGTCTTCAGTAGTCCCTACCTCTCACAGGTAAAGCTGAATATAATATATTAAAGTCCTAAACTTGAGTCAGAAAAGCAGCTTTAAAACCCCAGAATTCACTAGCAAGGTTACATTTAAAATCTTCTATTTGACTACATTTTGGCAATAAGTTAATACAGTACATTCACAGACTAAATACATTATTTTTTATATTTCTTTTAAAACAAGTATCTTCCTACACAAGTGTTATAAGGCTGCTCAAAATGCAGGTCCCTTCTGGCACAGAGGCACTGCAATTGAATCACTCATTAAAATCAGTAAGCTACAACTATTTAATCACATAGAAAAACTAGAAGTAGACAGTAGCAGAAACACATGGTAACCCAATTATTTCTACAGAATTAGCAGTATTCTTCTACGCCTCTTCCTCTGACGGGCCCCTTTCTGACGACACTGGCAATCTGCTACTAGTTACTCAAATGCAAGCATCATTTGATTAAAGAAAAGAAATATATGCAAATAATCTACTCATCAACAAAACTATCATCTTTACATGGATGCATGCATATTTCAATCACTTGAAATTGCGTATTACATAAAAATATAAAGTAATACTAAGAAATCTTTTATCTATTGCAAAACAACATCCCCAGTTTCATGGATTCTACACAGTCAAGCAGGTATTGTGGGATGGGGGGAGGAGGGAAAAGAGAGATTTGGAGAAAAACATGTTGCTATCTAAACTCCAGTTTTAAATTTAATATACAGTATATAGACACTATACAAGCAACCTGGTGCAGATTCCTAAAAAGATATTTCTGCTAAGAGAAAAGGACTTACGTTGTTATAAGAAGAATGGCTCCTACTGCAGCTTAACAGAAGAACATACTATCACCACATAACTCTCTTCAATAAATTACTTTCCTTCACAACTGAAAAAAAATGACCTTCATCGAGCTGGGAAATCCTTGAACCACCAGTCCTTGATAGACAAACTTTATCTCCACATGTACCTTGGCAGTATGCTTCAATTGTCATGTAAATGACTAACTATGGGGGAGAATGTCGTTAGACTTTTTTTGAGCTCTTACTAGTTTATACACGATCACTTACTCTTTGCTTGTGCCCAGTCTCTTGAATAATCGGTGACCTTATGAAAGGCCTATGACAAGATGTAAGCCTGAGGAGATACTTGTGCAGAAAGCTTTGCTTATGAAGCCCGAATTTTAGTTTTTCTACACTTATCCATCATTCAGTGACATGAAAAAACCTGTGACAAGGTGCCAGCAATGTCCCCATCAAGTAAGTACAAACCATTTTGCAAGTTATAAGTTAAGACCACCGTTCCCAGAAAGACAGACATCAACAAGTGACCGTGTATTTTCTTTTCATAAGGTTCCCTTGCCAGGATATTCTACAGCTAGAAAGACAAAATCCACAATTACTCTCCTCAGAGGACAACGAGAGAAAGTAGACAGAAATAAGCAGTGTAGTAAGACAAAGTTAACTACCCTTTGCAGATCTCTGACTCTAAAGCAAGTTACCTAAGAGGTTTATCCTGGATCCTTTCCCTGAGTACTGCTACTAACACTGCAGCATTTTAATGAACTCCAGTAGAGCCGTTACTAAATGTCATGATTTAACCCCAGCCAGCAGCTACACACCACACAGCCACTCACTCACTCCCCCGCCGGGTGAGATGGGAAAAGAGAATCGGAACGCTAAAAACGAGAGAACTCATGGCTTGAAATAAAGACAGTTTAATAAGTAAAGCAAAAGCCGTGTGCGCAAGCAAAGCAAAACAAGGAATTCATTC
>NW_008796219.1:1664323-1677962 GCF_000699145.1 Aptenodytes forsteri | reverse complement strand
TGCCAGCACTTGTATTTTTCCACATGGGTATTTCACTGAAAAAAAAACCCCCCCCCCCCCCCCCCCCCCCCCCCCCCCTTGACTCTGTGTAAGCACTGCTCAGCCATAAACAAGACATTGGTGTGTTATTAACACTGTTTTCACCAAAAAATCAAAAAAACATGGCACCACAGGAGCTGTTATGAAGAAGATTAACTCTAGCACAGCCAAAACCAGTACATAAAACTAACATTCAAGCACTTGTATTGAGGAAGCTATTCTTCATTGAGATACTGATGAATCTATATATGGAAATACATTTTCTCCAAATCTGCTGAGGAGGGCCAGCCTCCTCATAGCTACAGTCGATTTTATGCTCCCCATCTTGAAATCTGATTTCTCTAGTCATCTGTTCAGTTACCCCCACAAAAAAACCCCAAAACTTCACTTTTTCTTTCCTTTTTAACATATAGGGACTATACTCAAACGCACATTAGCATTGCTTCAGAAAAGCAATATGAGACCAGTTCTGATACATTCATTCCTTCGCATTCACATGGGCTCTCCCCATCTCTAATACTTATGCTTGAGAAAGCAAGCTGAAACAATGCCTGCCTTGGGAGGGTGTGAATACTGAGGAAAGTATTCTTTCACAAAAGTCTCTCTTGCTTAGAAAGAAATATCTAGATCAGTAGCAGCTATAGATTTACTTCAGCAAAATTGTGGTTTAGCTGCCAACACCAAAGCAGCATCCAATCTTACAGGCTGGGGTTTTCAGCAGACACAGGAAGAAGCAGCTGGGTGCAGAGTGGGGGGAGTTCATTGCCTGCAAAGCTTTCACACCTGTGTCAGTGCGTCTCAGCACTGCAAAGTCATCTCTTAAAATGACTAGTAATTCCCAATAACCACAACAGAATGGAAATGAGCAGCAGTGACACCGAGGCATGACTACATCCCTGTTTGGAACCTGATGTATTTCAAGTCTTCTGAAGACAGCAGGAAGCAATGTATCCCAGCAGTACACCTTCCTTGGGAGAATGAAGAAGGTGGTATCACTAGTGAGCAGCTGAAAAAACTGACAAGTTTAGTCTGAACTATTTGGAATCTTAAGTATATTCTAGCCTGAAAAAAAAAATAAAAAACACAAACAAGTTTGTCCTGCGTACCAATGAACAAGGAAATTAGGCTCTGAGGAATATCTATCCTGCCATACTCAGCAGCTTTACATGCTCCAAAGACGCACTCTGCTTTGTAGTTAGAGTCTCAGAGCTGAGCTACCACAACATTTTTCAGATGACAGAGGATGCTCTTTCCTCAGGGTTTTATTGCTGCAATTACTTAAAAAAAGATATCCTGTGATATCCATGAGCATTGGCTTAACCACAGGAGGTTGGTCTTGCCTGATGCTACAGAGCAGCTTTTCTCCCTTATTCAAAACTCTCCTTAACCTGATGTATTTGGCAGTATGCAGCACCAGAGATCAGTCCATCTGGTAAGAACTGTTCAAACCCTTAAAAATAACTACCTCTTAAGAGGATATTAGCAATAAAGAAAATGCAAGGAAAAATATCTACCACCAGCGACATATCTAACCTATCAGAGTTCCAAAATGGAATAAGACTGGCTCTCACCATATCCATAACATAGCCAAGTACATATGGTTATTTGTTGCTGTTGTTTTCCAGTCAACATAACTGATGGAGGAGCTGTACAGATTGATGTGGTCTTTCAATAGACCAATCTGGGAACACTTTTCCACTTTTCAAAGCAGGCTGATGTCTCTAAACAAGCATATACAATTTTGAGATGTGTTTTTAAGAAGACCTCAAGAAAAGACAAGGGAGACCATAGAAAGATGAGGGATACGCTATTTGGAGTCAGAACCAATGAAAATTGCCACATTTACATACAGCATTAATGCACAAGGTACAAGGGAGTGAATTTAATATATTCTACTGGGTATGTTTTTGAGAACATTCTTGAAAATTGTATTCACATATTACAAAACCTGGTGTTCCAGTCTGGAAGAGAAAGAACAGTTTGAGGGGAATTATCTCTGGAACCGAGCCTGTAATCGAACAGGAAAGAAATGTGAACAGCAATAAGAAGCCAATTACAAGGAAAAAAAGGGAAGCCTTGTTGTACAGACTACTGCAAATACATCTCTCCTCTTAGAACAAAGCAGTCTCCGGAACTAACAGATGAGAAATTGGAAATGAGAGAGGAAACCAGATAAGCTAAGAGGTTTAGGGGCCAGAAATGGCAGCGATGTGGATGCAGCTGAAAACAACATAAAATGTTTGTTAGCATTAGCTCTGCATTGCTTTCTACTGTCCTTACTTCCCTACAAAGTCTGAGACAGCAGATAGTAATCCAAGAAGTTTTATAGGGCATAGACCAGGCAAGAATTAATGAAAGGAAGACTTCAGTTCACCCAATCCACGGTAAGTCTTTGAAAACTACCACTGTAGCTTATCATGGCTCTATTTCTCTGAGGTATAATTGATAGCTCATTACTCCCAACCTACTGAAGACTAAAGATGCTTTCTGAGTTCTATAGGGAATGTATTCTGCAATGTGAAAAAAAAATTCCCCATAGCTATTCCTTACTGAAGGAAGACATAGTTCTGAACACCTGGTCACACAGTGACAACTGGAAGAAGCTCTAAGCCTCTAGGTTAGATGAGCATGGCCCAGGGTCCACCATATTTTGGAGTTCTGTGTTATCATAGCAGACTTAGTTGCCCTTTTAGTTCTGAGTAGCGTGTGGAAAGATTTTTCCATTGGTGATGTCTCCAGAGTTCAAACAGTCCAACAGTCCAAGTGCAAATAGAACTGTGAAGAAGTGCTTGCCACATTTTGTGTGCCCTTTCACCTCCAGGAATCTGACAGGATTTTAATACTACAATGGATAGATTCTTTATGCTGTGGGATGTATAGTGTTGAAAACAAGACACTGAAGGTGAGTGAAGCATTAGACTTTTTATAATCATCAACTAAAGGTGACTGTGTTCTGAATCTACCTGGATTTGCCAGACATCAGACTATGTGTGTGCACACGTGGTGGTGAGGGCAAGAGCTGTGCATGCCACATCAGTGTTGTGGAATAGATTGAACACAGTTCTAGATTATACAAAGGAAACTTCACAAAGTTAGAGCTAGGCATATGGCCAAAAGGAGGTACTGCACAGTAATAACATTAACAGGAATACCTGGCCCAAATCCTAAAGGTTTAAAGAGAGTCTTCGCTCTTTTGCTGTAGGGGAAGACCAGGCTACACTGACATTGCCTCTGTTAACAAGGTTGTAAAGATTAAAGAGAGAAATAAAACCTTACAGACTTCCCCCCCCCCGGGGGTGGGGCGGCTCCACGCTTCGGGGGACAAGCAAACATTCCTAAAGGGAGATTACTAAACTGGAGGTGACTACAGATGAAAACCTGTGTGTTTAATCAATCATGAGAGAGATTGAGCCACTAGTGTGATGGAGGTCACGTACAATGACAATGTGATCCAAGACCCTATTGGGCCAAGTATTGTTTAATCTGAGACAGGAAAATGAACTACATTGATATATAACTCTAGAGAGAGCTCACCGAAAACCTTGTACAGCCTTAAGTCTGCTGTGTACAAACCAGCTGAACTCAAACCTGAGCAGACACAGAGAAGAGTTTTTACAATAACCAACAAGACATAGAAGGAGAGCTTGGGATGTTTAGCATAAGCAAACAAATGCCAAAAGAATTTTAAGCTAGTGAGAAGTGTTATGTAGCTCAAGGATAAGATTGCATTAGATCATGCCACAAAAAATATTAGAGACCAATGATGGATGAGAATTGCCAATCTCAACACACTGATGAGCATCTAGAAGTATTGCAACATTCTTCTAGTAAACTAACAGGAGAAAATAAAACTGTAGTTAGAGAAGTCTCTTACATTGAGGTCTAACTCCTACAAACACTACAGGGCTGACTGCAAACAGAAAGGACTAGAACCAATTGCACTGAAGACTGCTTTTAATACTATATTCTTCATAGATCACTCCAGGGTTCCTTACATTTGGTTACTGACATGTACGCAAACTAAGCCAGAGATCACACTGGATCAGTACATGATCACACTGGATCCTTTTATTTGTTAAAAGGAAGTAGACAAAGTTTATCTTAGTTATTACGAAGGTCACCAGGGAAAGAAAAGTTTTCCTAACATAACGGTGGAAGAGTTTTTCTAACATAATGGTGGATCTATTACACAAAACATATTCTGGATTTATTATATGTATGATAGATTTAGACCACTGTATGAGAAATTTAGACCAATAAGAGGTCTAAAACAGGTCTCTGAAGTTAAAGCTAGCAAAAAGGAGTCATCACATGTCAAACAATACAAGATAAGTTGCCTTTCATTAGGTACATGAATGGTGTACAAGACAGACATTCATAAAGAAAGAGTAAGTTACTAGTTATATCCACTGCATGTCTGTTGCTTTTTTAAAGGGGTAGAAGCCACCTAACATCTTAGTGCAGTAACCAAGATGCTGAACTTGGCTTACTACTTCAGCAGTACCTAAGGCACAGTCACATTTAAGGGCAGTACATAAAAATGCATATATACAACTAATTTAGAGCATTAGGATGAGATTTTGCTCAGCTTCCTCACAGAAATCCCACTGACATCAAGTTTTCCACTCAAAGACAAGGAAGTGTAATTTGGCTTGTAGTAGTGGCAAATAACAGTTTAAAAAGCCAACAGTGGAAGCTTTTAATCTGTAGAGCCACTGTACTTTCATTCAAAATATATTTAAACATAGGAACTTTCCTCACAGGATTGTTAAGAGCCTATGCCATTTCACAGTGAAGTACATGGCTTCTGTGTACTTCTATAGCTTCAAAAAACACTGTGGTGGTGTGTCTGAGATGTAGACAGCTGTAAACACAAGATGAAGACAGAAGTTGGTGTATTTCTGCAGTTACAATATTTCAGTTGGAAGGGACCTACAACAATCATCTAGTCCAACTGCCTGCAAGTTTTCAGTAGAAAACTTCAATTCTAATGGACTAACAAATGTGAAAAGCTTACATACTCTAGTCTTGCCTTCTGAGTAAGTTTCCTATTTAGATTTCAAAAGTGAAACAAATTCACTTTCCAGCTGAAAACAGGCAACACTATCAAAATACCCAGCCTGTAATTGAAAGCACTGAATGTTGCTTTAGCTCATTGGACAGTAGGAACACCAGAAGACATACCTTTCCAGGAATTCTTCAGTGACGAAAAGGAGCCACTATTTTCAGAAATGAGACCAAGTTGTCATAGGTACCAAACTAGTTGCATGGCTAATTCTTGACAACTCATGTATGGAAATAGTGAAGTACAAATACATCAGAAAACTGAAAAAGCACCAGGTCTCTACAGTTTGACATTACATAAACAAAGCAAAGCATAACTCCAAGAAATAGAGTGCAGAACACATGCTGGCTAGTGATACAAATTGTGAACATCCAGGATCTTTCTACCACAATTTTGCGAGACGAGTAAAAAGCCTCCTTCAAATAAATGCATTGTTTGGCATCTGTGTATTAAATTGACACCACTTTAAGTTTCTTATGTGCATAAGCAGATTACCCACATACACACACGTGCCAACACTGGAATAGCACTGCAGATTTATAAAGGTTCTCCTGGGGTTGACAGCATGACTTACAACTCAGTTAAGACTAGAGACTGTAACAAAAGCATGCTGAATAACTAACCAAATAAAGTTCTGAACAACATCAGAAGTGTTCCTGTCCAGATGAGTGTAGGAGGCAACACTTTCCTCAAAAACATTTCTGTGGAGAATGCTTGCCACGTACTTCTGGTTACTTGCCATACATACTGTAAGCACCCCCACCACATTTCTCAACTGGTTGCCTTCTTCCTACTCAAATGCAACTTGGGCAGCAAGAATAAAATAAGTGGCATCAAGAGCACTGAACACATTAGAACTCAGTGAAGCTTGCAAGTTGCCCTACTTGGTCTCTCTCTCCTACAAACAGAAGAGTTTCCCAAAAAGGGAAGAGTCAGGAATTTCTTCTGAAACCATCCCATATGTAAGATGTGTTAACGTGCTATTTCTGCTAAAGGAGAAGAAAAGATAGTACAGCAGAACAGAAGAGCATGGAAAGAGCACACAGAATGATAATCCACATGCAGAACATATGGACAAGGCTTCATTAAAATGTTCAGTTCATCCCTGTTAGCGCAGAATTACTCTCAGATATTCAAAAGGATTTAAATCATTGAAGTCTCTTTTATTATGTATCACATCTCCTACGAAGGCCATGACAGGACAGTTACTTTACAGAATGGTCATAAAAATCAAAGAACCATTAAGGTTGGAAGGCACCTCCAGACATCATCTACTCTAATCCTAATGCTCAGAGTAGGATCAATTAGAGCAGATTGCTTAGGGCCTTGCCTAGTTGGGTATAACAACCCCATTGCCTGGATAATCTCCTCTTCTCTAATCACGGCTGGACAGTCAACTCTTGATGGGAGATGCTCAAGGGGACCACCTGAAAAAGAGATACCTGGATTTCATTAGGACCCAAAGCAACAGGGTGTAAAAGCATTTTAAGAGACCGCTACTTACAGAAAATGTTAGTCAGACTGCCATTCTTACCAGCTAGCAGGTGGAAGGCTGATGATAACTTCTGGCTAGGAGCTACTATCCATTCCCTTAAACCATTCCCCACAAAGCTTACTTGCCCTTTAACCATACAGGATGGAGTTTCATGTTCTAGGTCTTCTGGGTTCTTTCTGAAGGAGTTGCTCAACTGGCCAAACTGATGAATAAAGGTCTTCACTCTGTATTTCTTTGGCCTAACATACAGTGATTCTTGGGTCATGGCTCCATAAGTCCCAAAAAGACAAAGGCACCTAGTTTGTATTTCAGACACTAGGGGCAAAATTCAGTTTGCAGTTATGATGCCTAATAGTAGACACATGCAAGGCGTCATACTCCATTTACACATTAGACCCCCCTCCAGAGACCTAGTGTATACAAGACACCAATTCTGCTGACCAGCCACTGGGTCTCCAAGATGTACCCAGTATCCTATATTACGCAGTAATCCTATATTAGTATATCAGTATCCTATATTACACAGTAATTTGTTTCCTATGAGGATCTCCCTACGGGTTAGAAACCTTGATTCTGAAGAAGAGTCTTTTGGTCTGGAAGGCACAGTCTCTCAGCCTCATATACCTTACTTTTAACGATCTGCCTTCGCAAAGAAAGCACTTTTTTGAACAAAGGCTGTTCACCCCATTTCCCCCCAAGGTGTTATCATCTGGGTCATAAGATGTCAAGGAGGGTGGATTGCTTGGTTTTAATTTTTTTGGAACTGCAAAACTCTGGAATTAAGACCGAGTAGGAACACCATGGTGAAATGCTGGTATCACAAACTAATTATTTTTAACTTGACTAGCTCCTTACACAATCTTTTAGTTCTATTAGCCTCATAAAACTTGAATGACAGCTTAAAGGGAAAAATTGTAGTTTTTGGCAGAACGTCTATATATATGGCGGGAATGGCCCTCTTTCCCAGTTTTACAATTGATCTCATTGACATTCCATATAACATAGGCCATTTTACTCTTAACTGCTAAAGCTATTATTACGTGTTTAGTGGAAAAAAGGAGAACCCACATGTACTGTTCGGGAATCAAATAACAGAAAGATTTACTTGTATTCAAGGTCACATGAATTCTGTGCTTGAACTACTAGGTACCAGCTGTCTGCATCTCAGTATGGTCATTAACCAAAACATCAAGGGGAGCTGCACAAAAAGCTCAGATGCTGCCGTTTTAAATCTAGTGTGTAATACTAACTTCACGATATTGAGGTTTATCTCAAGACCTCTGACATTACTCTCACTGAAACAGCATCTATTAGTGTTCTATGTCCCATCAGACATTAAAATCGGATGCTAATTGCCTAGATTTTACTCCTGTCTTATTCTTTATTATAGTTCAAGAACCACATAGTGTAAAAAACCTCCAGTTTTGTGCCTAATATAGTAGTCCATAAAAAGTGGTTCCATTTATCTTTTCACCTAGCACTAATTTTTATAATATATGGAAAGCCACTTTGTTATCCAAAACTCAGCAATATACCATTCTCCTATCTTTGAGGCAACTTTTGAACAAGAACAATTTATTTAAGTATATAGCACATGTCAGTAGGGTAGAAAGGAAGGAAAGTAAAGAACATAGTGATTACATACCCCTCATTTATGTATTCACCTAAATTAAGGAGGGAGTCACAATGGGAGAGTGATTTACCAGATTGACCTGTGTGCATCTAGGCCAACACAGTACATAGCAATTGCAGATACGAAACAGTAAGTTATTCACTACAAAAAGCAGACATTTGTTTTCTCTTCTTAGCTTAGACGAAACGAAGCACGATCTCTGTGTCACACTGCGGTTTCAAATCAGTAAGACTGGTGTTACATCTGTCAGCAAATTCTGCATGACTGTGTAGTTCGATAAGAATCTGACTAATAGATTGTGCCATCCCGTCTCAACAAAGGCTTTAAAGGTCTCTCAGTAGGCCACCTTAATTGCAACCGTAAGCTCCTAGACATCTAATAAACTTGACATGACACAGATGATAAGAAGCTACATAACCAACACAATGAGAACATCAGGATTTTGTTCCAGGTGTCCATAAGAACCCTGTCTGCCTCATAGTGAAACCTTGTAAGATGTGTACTCCCTACTACAGTCCTGGGAAAACAGAGCATCTTCACCATTATTTCAATTTGTGCATGCTACTCATTTTTCTAAGCATCTTTCACAATACATTTCTCATATTGCACCATTATCTTGATCTTACCTGGCACAATCAAACAGACCTCACTCAAAACATCTAAAGAGATCTCACCCTCCCTTACCAAAGCAGCTCAACTTTGCTGAATATTATTATTAATAATTCTGGCTACTCAAAATTGGGCCAACTGTAAACCATAGCTGTAAGAGACTTTTTCTTCCTTTCTCTTCTGAGACAGATGATTTTTTTTGGGGGGAGAGGGATGGCGGCGGGGGGGAGGGAAAGGCTGTGCTCTTATAACATCACTGGTCACCAAGACCACTCCCCTGCCAGCACAGGTGTACACTTTCTAAATTTCAGTAAGTTTAAACCTTACTTCATCCTAAAGGACTCTTATCTGGATGCAAACAGCATATGGCTTGAAGTGAACATCAAACTATACCACCCATGTGTGCTGAAGTTAAATGTTATGGTAGATGCCGGGGGTAACATGGAAAATGCACAAACAGTACTGTAATGGCCTAAAGCACTGCTATAAGAATAGCTGAAAACAGTAAAAAAAGTCATTCAGAATTCAGATTACTGAAGAGAAAAAAAAATCTGGAAATTTTAAAGAGATAGCTTGCTCACTCTGCTCATATGAAACTAAAATGAAGCTGAATATACTAGTATTTACAAAAACCATGAAACTGGCGGGCAAAAGTTCAACAAGACTGTGCATCATTTAGGTTTTATTTAAAAGGAGTCTTCATAAGTTCATATCATATAAAATAAAAATACAGTTGAATGTCTGCATAGCCTTCTTCAGGGAATAAATATATCACACTTTGCTGTGACTTCAATATTCGATTGTAACATAATATCCAGCAATTTCTGCAAGCGTCCCCACATATACATATAACAGAAATCAGTATCATACCAAATATCCCATCATTAAAAAGTACTGGAAGTTTCAATGAGAGAGAATTTTTCTTTTCTTTCTAGTCATAAAGGGAGTTTTAATTTAAGCCATTAGGCAAGTCTTAATAGAAATGCAAACTTCTAAAGAACAGTTTTCAACCTTTTGAACTAAAGACAACTGAAAACATAAGAAACCACATATTGCCTACTGGAAATAACTCTCTGTGCTGGTTTTGGCTGGGATAGAGTTAATTTTCTTCATAGTAGCTGGTATAGTGCTGTATTTTGGATTTGTGATGAAAACAGTGTTGATAAAACAGGGATGTTTTTGTTACTGCTGAGTGGGAGGGGACACAGCCAGGACAGCTGACCCCAACTGACCAAAGGGATATTCCACACCATAGGACGTCATGCTCAGTATATAAAGCTGGGGGAAGAAGGAGGAACGGGGGAACGTTTGGAGTGATGGCGTTTGTCTTCCCAAGTAACCGTTACGCGTGATGGAGCCCTGCTTTCCTGGAGATGGCTGAACACCTGCCTGCCCATGGGAAGTAGTGAATGAATTCCTTGTTTTGCTTTGCTTGCGCACACGGCTTTTGCTTTACTTATTACACTGCCTTTATCCCAACCCACAAGTTTTCTCACTTTTACTCTTCCAATTCTCTCCCCCATCCCCCATCCCACTGGGGGGGGGGGTGGTGGAGCAAGCGAGCAGCTGTGTGGGGCTTAGTTGCCGGCTAGGGTTAAACCACAACACAATCTTAAGTTTTTATGGATTGCTCCGAGATAGCCCATAGATTCCAGAAATTTACCAATAACAAGCTCAAAACTAGGGTTGAGCAAAAGGCATCACACACTGATTGTTTAAAAAGGTAAAATAACCCCAAACCAACACACCAAAATGGCACACATCACCTCCTTCCCCACTTACCACTTTTACTAAATAACACAAATACATACACCTGTTCCTAAAAATGTTTAAACAGAGTCCTATCTATCTCTTGTGGACCATCCTATCTCACTGCAAAGTAGGTAAGAATTGCTGCAAAGTATAATTTCTTAAAAGAAACCAACACAAAACCACCCCCCACCCCACCCCCCAAAAAAAAGAACCACCCACACAAAACACAGAACCCCGAAGACCACGTTATGTCAGGCTCTACATATTCAGCTATCTGTGAGCATGAGTTACCCTCATAGACTTTCTAAATACAAAGCCATTGGATCTATCATTTCTGCCTCTTCTTTCATTACCAAGTTGGCCTTTCTCCTTGGCTAGATTTCTTATCCAGGCACAAGGTTGAAGTCAGCAACAAAAAAAGGCCTAAGTTCCCCCCCCCGCCCCTGCAAAGGTTTTAATGGCAGAATCAATTACACTTGCTTTAGTGCAATTTCTACATTTAATCACAGAAAACAAATATTTGTGATTTATTCAACTACAATCCAAATAAAATTTAGATCTTGGTAAGCTGTAATAAATCTTTGGTCACTGAAAGCAACATGCATTGTTAATTGCTTGGGGGTGGAGAGGAGCAAGATACCTCTCCCAGAGCAAAAGAAAATAGTATCAAACATCAAACTCCATTTCTAATTACTGATAAACATATATTGATGAAAGAAGAGACATCCACCCTAAAAAATGAGTTTTATCCTTTTTTTCCACAGAAAAACCCTCAAAGTATTTTCCAAAAATTATGTTGAGTTTAAAAAACAAAAATAAAAAATAAATCAAGATGTTTAAGAAGGAAGGTTGTTCTTAAACAATTAGAAAAAGGAAAAAACACTAGTGTTTTTTCTGCAAGAATTAAGCTGTTTAATATCCGATATGGTCATTTAAAAAAACCCCAACAAACCAACAAAACCCTAAAACTAAGGAACTGCAATCTCATGTCAATCCCTATGACAAGTATGAGCTTCCTGCCCCAAGCCCAAGTCATTTGACTCATCACACAGAGATGAAAATAGCACTCCTCAATACAATACTCTCACTGTTTAAAGCCTTTTGTTACTGTTGTTACTGATCACTATCAATTGGCTGCATTTGATTTTCAGTTTAATCTCTCAAATACAAAGTCTCCTGCAGTACCACTAGATCATCCTTCGTACGGCATACTAACTTTTGTGTCACTTCTTATAAGCAGTTAAGGTTGTTAATGTATACTACACCTACACCAATATCTTAACTCTACCCTTCAGCAGCTGGAATGCCACTCTATAACCCTTTACGACTGTTACCTCGGGGCTGCACAAACTTTCAAGAATGATGACTACAGCTTTAAGGATGCAGTTGGTGATGTTTAACAGCTATGAATTATGAATCCAGCTGTCCCAGAGAGGATAATCATCCTGTCAGTAATACATATAATGACAACTGCTAGTACCTCTAGCCCTGTTACGAATCATTGGTACATGAGCAACTGAAAAACAAAAAGACGCACAAAACGCAAAAAAATTTGCACTTTCTCACTTACACCTGCCCAATCCTTTCCCGGCAAAGTGAAGTGCATTTCACTTACCTGCACTGCTGCCTTACTGTCTTTCAGCTATTTAGATTCTCTTCGTTGGCAATTAGACCCATGACCTACAAGCTGTTGACCATCCCCTTTATTCTGTATTGTGACCCAGTTCAATACAAAAAAAAAAAGCTCCAGTGTTCACTTGTAATACAGGCAAAAGTCTATCTTCAGCATCTTCAACCTACTCCTATATACAGGAGCAAATCCAACCTTAAAGAGAAGCATCTAAACCTTCTTTTTCAGCTCTTTTCTGAGACACCTGTCTTTTTCAAAGTGTATATAGTTTTACACAATACAAAGTCAACAGTTTCCATAAATGCTATCAGCTGTAGAGGTTGATCAGATGAGCTTGTAAACTCTTCCAAATTTGTTATTTCATCCCAGGTGACCAAGTGGCTTCCCATCATCCTTTTACTCCTCGCTGTATTTTCTTCCCAATCTTAAGTCATCGCTCCTTAGAGTGGCTGAAGAAAACTTAAGTGATTTCTAAGTTTACACAGTAAAGACAAACACTCAGCACGATCATTTTAGCTTTCTCTTCCACCCTACAGAAACAAATGGTTCTTTATTTGACCTTTGGTTTTAAACAATTTGAGTGCTTTGGAATTTGTTTCCCCCACTCTCAGCTCTAGAGACATGCATTTATTTACAAGTGAATGAACTCAGTCTTCCCAACTCTCTAACTTCCCCCCAAAAGACATCAATTTGTAATTCTCTGCCTTTCCTCAACGAAGTCACACTAGAAGCAAAACAGTTACTCCATCAGCCTTCTCCATTTCTCACAATGAAGCTGCTTCTAAAACAAAGATATTACTAACCTGTTTTTATTCTTCCTTCAAAACTATCACTAGTTGCAGTCAGCCAGCAAATAGCTTAAACACTAACCCTTGCTGTTCAGTCTCACTCTCACGTTGTTATCCTCACAGGAAGGATTCCAGCTTCAGGATGCTGGAACTGTTTGAAAACTCAAGAGCCAGCCACAAAGTCACTACAGCAGGCAAGCACTCAGCTCTCTTACAGCTCAGCCCTAACTCAACCCCTCTTAAGAACAAGATATCACTTAAAGAACACCTGTATTTTTATTATTGCATTCTTCCTGCACACGGCCATGTCTTGTAAAACATAAAGGCAAACCAAATGTACTGAAGTTATGCTTGGACAGGGGAAGGCTTTTTTTTTTTCTTTGCAAGCACTGTACCATGGTTATTTCAGAATTGTGCTAACTCGCTTTAAATAAGCCAAGCTGTGTGGTCACTAACAAGTACACGTGCATATGCACGTGAGAAAAAAAGGCGTTCGTCTTAAAATACTTTGTGATCGAAGCAGTAATTTTATTTACTCCCCCCTCCTAGCCCGCAGTCAGGAATACACAGCAGGAACTCCCCCTGCCGCCTCCGAGCCAGAGGGGTGCAGGACCGGAGCTCCGAGAAG